>NC_056583.1:14887021-15487021 GCF_018340385.1 Cyprinus carpio
CGCGTCATAAAGAGGAAGATGCGACAAAGAAGACCTAAGGCAGTTGAGCAACTAGAAGCCTGTATTAGACAAGAATGGGACAACATTCCTATTCCTAAAATTGAGCAACTTGTCTCCTCAGTCCCCAGATGTTTGCAGACTGTTATAAAAAGAATAGGGGATGCCACACAGTGGTAAACATGGCCTTGTCTAAACTTTTTTGAGATGGGTTGATGCCATGAAATTTAAAATCAACTAATTTTTCCCTTAAAATGATACATTTTCTCAGTTTAAACATTTGATATGTCATCTCCAGTATGTTGTATTCTGAATAAAATATTGAAATTTGAAACTTCCACATCATTGCATTCTGTTTTTATTCACAATTTGTACAGTGTCCCAACTTTTTTGGAATCGGGTTTGTATGTGTGTGTGTGTATATTTATATTTACACACACACACACACACACACACACACACACACACACACACACACACACACACACACACACACACACACACACACACACATACACAAACACACTGTATATAATATGATGTTATTTTGACTTAAGGAGCAATTCATCCAAAATTAATAATACTTAGTTTTACTCCTCTGTCATTCCAAACCTGTTGGTTTGTTAGTTACTATATGTCAGTAAAACACATCCGGAGAACTTTCATGAAGCTCTATTCCTTACAAATGACAGTTCATATTGACCATGTGTGAAAAAATTACACAAATAAATGTATGTATGTGTTTAAGTAAAACTATAAATAAATATATGTATAAATTTAAGTAAATGTTCACTGCCATTCAGTTAATAGGAAAAAAAATCAGTATGTAACATACCAAAATACATTTCTCCCCTTTCTCATATGGCTTCAGAAGACTGAATATTGTGCCAAATTATTATTTTTTTTTTTTTTGAAAGACGTGGTCACTATTGAAATTAAGGAGCTACATGAACATTCTTTAAAGTAGAAGTAAAATAAATGAATTTAAGTAGAAAAAACAGCAAATCAGTTTAGAACAACATGCGGGTAAGTACAGTAAGTAACAACAGAACTGGGATATGGCCAATTCTTCTGGTTATCATCCTGTGCTTCTGAATCAGTCACGTCACACACAGTTAGCTGCAGATACGTAATTCTTCAGTGTCCTTGTGAGTGTCAGAATAATCTTGATCACTGCCAGTTTCTACGATTCTGTGTATGTGTCAAGTCTTTTAAATATAGTGCACGCTGTGGTGTGAGGCACTTTAGAGTGAACCACTAATCAATGGACATGGGTTTGTAAACACCATAAAACAAAGAGACTGGTATTAAATACAGACAGTTGTGTAAATGTGTGCCCTGGAAAATATAATAAAGAAAACTAGCATCACTAATACAGATCTACAACTTTTCGAGAAAGCCATGAAAGGTCAAGAAAATACAAGCTGCTTAGTGGATAAAAGATTTGTGGTTTGTTAACCATAGCACAAACACACACACATTCATACATGTGCACGTTCACAAACACCATAAATTTCATTCAGCATTGACTTGGCATGTAGTGTGCTTTCCAAGAAACGCAAGGACTCCCATTTTCATTCCATGAAGCTTGTCAGTCATGACTCAGTGGCAGCATGGGCTTTATTGCCAGATTTACTACCTCTGACATAACCTCATGTGTCGTGTTGGTAATCTCATAGGATTATTTGTCATCCCAGCATATGGCGCTTATGGATACACATTAAGAAGACATCATCCAAAGTGTATACACAAGATAACTATACAAGAATGACAGACTGCTGGTTTATTCCACTGTTGGCTGAAACAAGTTTCCCCCAGGGTTTTTGATACATCTCCAGATAAAATGATTACCACCAAAACCTTCAGTAATTTATGACATTCTTGTAAGTGTGGTTTCCCTACAGTGGTTCAGGCTGTAGGATTGCCGAAGGACTAAAGAAATGTTATCAGCACGATGGTATAAAACTGTACATTTCTAGTCTGTTACCACCCCACTGCCACTTATACCAACGACGGAAATAAGCGCAGTTACAATAGCTAAATATGTGGGCAGAGCGTTGCTATTAAGTGACTATATTGTATTGCAATAGGTAACCAATTCAAGTGTAACCATAACAAAATATTGTTATTAAACCATTTCAATTATTAATTATGTGCTAACTAATCTTGATTCAATATCAACATTGAAGTGCTACCTATTGCAATACAATATAGTCACTTAATAGCAACGCTCTCCCACATATTTAACTATTGTAACTGCGCTTATTTCCGTCGTTGGTATAAGTGGCAGGTGGGTGGTAACAGACTAGAAATGTACAGTTTTATACCATCGTGCTAATAACATTTCTTTAGTCCTTCGGCAATCCTAAGGATCCACCCGCCAGAGCAAAAAGAGGAGTAATGCGGCGTGGTGGTAGGTTTAATGCGTATTCAGTCTTTTATTTGCGCTTCTGAATTTATCAGGATTTAGTTTGAATTTTAGTCTAGCTCCATGTTTAAATCTGACTCCAATTTTACGTGATCATTAAATTTCTTTTGGGGCAATATTTCTATCAAAAGCTGATCACAGATATCGATTGTTTATTAATTTAGATATTTGAGTATTCTGAAAATCCCATACTTTCAATTATTCGTTTCACTGCAGACCCGGTATTGCTTTAGAAGTAACATTTCGGCCGATTGAATGCTCTTCCCGGACACAAACTCGTCAGTCTGATCTTGATCTTTGGATGATTGGTTGATGTGTAAATTTTTGTCTTTTGGTCGGTGGTTACTTGTTTACTTGTATAGTTTTTATATATTTACGAAAAAACTGCAACTTATTTAAGACAGTGATAGTCAGAAATCGAAATGGACTCAATTGATGTGCCCCATTAAACCTTTCGTATGAACAATCCTGAACACAGATTTGAGGTAATACCTTCGCTTTAATCTACTAGTAATAATGAATTAAGAATAATGCAGAATAAATCAAATATAAACAATTTTATTATCAGTCAGGTAAATTGTATCATGCCAATTACATGATGAAAATAATTAGAAGCCAATTTAGAAAGGATAGTTAGTGTAATTGTAAATCACATTGTAGTTGTGTTGCAACTTTGCTCCTGCACAAAGACACTGTAGCCATATTGGGAACGGCCAAGTGATCCATGAAGGAGGCACACAAATTTAACATAGTCAACACATGTAACAGTTAATCCTAATTTAAGACACATGGTCTAAAATGCATAACAAAGCACTCAGGTGTTTTAGAGAATAAACTTAACTACTAGCCAATGTGTACATGTAGTAGCACAAACAACTATACATTGTGTTCTCTGTAGGCACAATGTGTTTAACACAATTACCATAATAGTATACCTGACTTCAGGAAGATACATAGTATGGAGCATATGAAATACAGTACACTCCACACTACGGGCTTTCTGGCTACAGAATCGCGCAGTAGTGTTTTGTCACTTCCCTTAAATCCCTCAGACCAGATAACAAAGAAATCTTCAAATCAGTTGTAAAAACATAAAAGACCTTTTGGTTTTTTAGGTTCCCGTGATCACATCAGGGTCACCTGGCTGGAGATAAACATTCTCAAAGACCCCTAAAGGGGGACACACCCCTTCACAGCAGAACACAATTCTACAAAAGTTTTCAATCTTTCTCATAATACAAGTGACTACTTTGAAAATTGAGACCATTTTAACCAATCGCACAAAGACCTTTAAAATGATACCAAACATGAAAAGTTTACAATCATGAATCCTGAAGATATAGTAAATTGTTTATGTGAGCGTAACACCTTTTAGTAACCTGGACCATGTGCCCTGGGGGGAAGGAGGGGTGAAGGTACCTAAGAGCAAATGGTCTTTCTTCCAGATCTTCCTATCTGTTTGTTTGGCTCCACAAGGAGATCAAAGCCCATTGTTTGGGTGCATCTGCATTTGCATTGCGAGAGTTCCTGAAAGTCTGGCTTCACAAAGAATTCATTTCATAAGGAAATAATTTCACTCCTTACAGTCTATATCATCTTACACATTCTCAGAAGTTTATTCAGTTGTTGACTCTTCTGAAGAATCTGGCAAGTGTTTAGTTATTGCCTTTACAAAAAAGTACACTGGCACAGTAATGGTATCAGGTAATATACCATGTTTTTATTTTTTATTTTATTAATTTTTTTAGATATGCCATTAATCTGAAATGGTATTACCATGATACTCCAAAATACTTCCAGGAATATCATGGTGCTGCTGTGGTACATGTCCAGAAATCAGTGGAAGTGCCATAGTGACATGTCAAAAAAGCTGTGGTACTTAGTACTTGTCCAGTGTCCAATATAGTACATTGTCCAAAAATCATGGCAGAACCACAGGCCTTGTTTGTAAGTACTAAGAGTCATTTATTTTTTGGGATTTGGCAAAAATTGGCAAGCGAAGAAACATAAAAAGTGTAATTCATTATAAACCAGAGGACTTGGAAGCATGGTTTATATGAACCATTTGTTTCAGTTTAAAGGTTAACATTTTGTGTTTGTTATTTTTTCCTTTTGGAGAACATTCTGATGCAATAAATCACAAGTCTAAAACTCACTTTAGCCTGCTTACTATGTGAATAAATTGGTGTTGTTGTTTTGGTTGGACTGGTCGGTTTAGTTTATAATATTCTCTTCACTCAGACACCGTTTTGCTGATTCTTTCTTTTCTTTCTGTGTTGGGTGAGGAAGGCTTATAGAAGTTGAAAGATCTTGGCTGCTGTGCTCTGGATCGTATGTCTTTGTGTCTCATCTGCAGAGACATTGAGGCGAGCCTTCTCTCTTCTCAATCTTTCAAAGCAAACCCTTAGAGAATGCGGACCCTCAATACACCCCACCAAGACAAGGTATCAGTTTCAGACACCCGCAGTGGTTTGGCAACTTCTGCTGAATCACTTTTAAATGAGTCTGCCCTTTTCCTATCCACAGAGTCTTCACACACACTGAGTTAAAAACACAAACCATTCCAAATCTACAGGACTTCTACAGGGATTGTGACGGTGTCTTCATGGATTGTTTCAAGACTTTTTAAATGCTCTATGAGACAGGAAAGCTTTTGTGATTTTTAACGAGAGATTGGGTATAAAGGCATTTCTAGAATTTCTTCTAGCATACGTTGCCATAACCTTGATGGAAGTGAGTTTTACGAGTTTTTCCATAATGCTCTACCAAATGTTGCATACTTTGACGAGGAACCAATATGTTATTATTTCAGGCATTATTCTCTCATGCATTTTCTCTCTACTACAGGGCTGCACAAAGTGTTCATGTTGTGCAGTCATGTGCCAACTTTGGCCTAGAGAGGAAACAGATACAAGACAAATTTGGTCTTTTATTTTTGCTTTAATATTTCTCTTTTACCGGAAAACCTGGTGTTTTTACACTATTAGTTTTCATCAGTCCCTCTAATGATATGCTGAATGTTATGTACCTCATCTGGGATATGATGTATGTTTAGTCTGGAAGCTTCACCATTAAGGCCAGGACCACATTTCTTAATCTTCTGTCTTTTCCTTCAGCTTCCTCATTCCCCTAATTCTAAAGCCTCCTTTACTTCTTGTTGTCTTGCTCTCCCACTTTAATATTCATCTTATACTTCCACATCTACAGTAAATCCCCTTCACCTCTTATTCCTCTTCATCTTCCACATCTTCTTCCCCCTTCCCCATTTTCCTTCACCTTCCCCAGTATCATTGGCTTCTTGCCAGGAAGTTTGCTGATAAAAGGGAGTGAAGGCTCTTACTGTCTTCCTGGAGGCATTTCAGGTTTTTAACTTAGAAAGACCCCTTAACTCACTTTCCCTCTTCTTGCTTTTAAACCCAGCAAGCTGACCCTGAGAACCAGGATTGACAGATATAATACTCCACTATTAAACAAATTACAGTTATTTGAAGATTTTCTTCACTTTAATAGTACGAATAATTTTATCTATCTCTTGATGGCCTTTTCACATGAATGTCTTGGTGAAAAAATGTTGATAATTTATTTTCCTTTTGGGTTGTTTGACCTGAGATGTATTCTGTTTCATGTAGACAGCTGTCAGTTTCTGGTCAAGTCAATAGTTCTAAGGCTAGCACAACCTGTCAACATAATTGCCATCGTTCATGTCAAGAAAGCTGACAGTTACTGTCGTCTTTGTGACTGTCACTAGAACATGCTTTCACAAGCTCACTGCTCAAAACATTCAACAATATTTAATGAAGTTTACTTTTTTTCATTTAAGATAAGTAAATAAATAAATCAGCTTGTTGAGCCACTGCACAAAGGAACAAAATGTAACCAAAACAATAAATCGGTGCAAATAATTTTAATAAAGTTTAAATAGTTTTCAGTTTCCACATCTTTTAGGCTACGTTTACAATAGTGCATTTTTTAAAATTACATAGCTTAGACAGAATTATAATTTCTATTCATTTTCCACTGATTTACTGATGAGCATTATCTGCATGCTTCTAGCGCTGTCTGCTTGTATTTTCTCTTCCGTGATTGCTATTCTGACTAAGAAAAAGCTCATTAGCTGCTCATATGTCAATCATATTACGCGTTCATAACCTGCCCTGTCTCCTATGAGAACGTCCATTACACGTACATAAGAAACCAAGAAAAACATTTGTGCGGATGAAACATGAACCTAATAAACACACGATTGCCTATTTTCATAACAATACAGGTGTTTACATGAGAAATGCTAAGCAGGTGTAGTGATTAGCTTGATATAAAAGGCTACAAAAAAGCATATTTCAGCAACATTATATGGCCAAAAAATCTCTGTAAGTTTTCAAATCAATATAGCTGTACTTTGATGTCAAACACCTATCAATCTGCGCAGCACCGCGTCAAGTCAAACACACCTAGTGTTTTCCTTGATTAACTCCTTAGGTATCGAAATTTGCTACCAAACTACAAGACATTTTTAGATGTTCGATGGTATCGAGGCAACTTTGTCAGTGCCTAAAAAGTATCAAACTTGATACCCAGTCCTAGTCATGAACCACATCGCCAGTGCTAATGGATTCTCCTCAGGCCTGAATGAGGATTCCGTGCTTGGGTACAAGAGTCTTCAGGAATGCCATTTGGCCGGGAAGCTGTTGATGACACTGGACAGCATCCAGCGCTTTCATCTTAGGAGTTCTTCATCTTCAAATTTGTATATGGAGACGCCTGGATCTGATAACGCAGTCATTCACAGATACAAACAGATGGCTGAGAGCTTCCACGCATCCATTAGGTTGAGATCCATGTACTAACCTGAAAGGAAAGAGAAGGACAGCAAAATATGTGCTTTTGCTAAGCTTTTTTGTTTGGAGAGTTGTTAAAATAATAGCTTTGAAATAATAGATAGTGTATCTAAAAATCATTCACTCACTCGTGGTGTTTAAGTCTGCATGACATTTTAATGATGATTTAATATTGCTTTTGCAGGTTTTTTGAAGCTTGAAAGTCCCCATACCATACTTGTACAATCTTCAAGTAAAGGGATCCCTTTAGTTTCTCATTTGCTTTGATAATTTTTATGAAATATTCAGGCTTCATATGATGGCCTTTGTCACTCACACTCTGTTTGAAAAAAAAAAATATATATATATACTGTATATATATATATATATATTATATATATATATATATATATATATATATTCTACGAAATCTCACCGTTGTCATCTGCTGTTTCAATTCTTAATCAAACCACTGTCCTCATGAAACAGAGAAGAATCCAAATGTCCACCTCTGCTTCTGATTTAATGATGCTGCTTCGGCTGTGTCCAGACTCGCTGCTGACACACATTATGTTCAGACCCAGACCTCATCAATAGGACAAGACAAGGACAAAGCATTCTGAACAAAGGTCATCAAACGTTTCCTCAAGGAAAACGGCAGCTATTTATTTTCGACCCATCAGAGGAACGCACTTTAGCTAAGGCACAGAGAGCAAATCTGGTTTCCTCTTCATCCACTCGAGTTATATGTCTGCATTAGCTTCCATTATGATTATTATTCTGTAAAGCGACCACGGGGCTCCACAGTGGGTCATTGTTGACATAGTATACTGAATATAGACTCAAGGGAAAAGACAGAGAGGAAAAAAAGAAGGATAGAAAAAAACCTGACTTTATTCCTCGTTAAAATGGCGGGAAGTGTAGTGCTGTTTTCTCAGACATTCTTTCTCTTGGAATTGGAAGGTTCTTGCTTGCCTTAGGTGTTGGGGTATTGTTTTGAAGAACTTTTTATTTGAGAAACAGAAAGGAACTTGTCATTTTGCTGTTCTGAATTTGAAGCTAGGGACAGATTATCCTGTTCCGACCATAGTAAATCAATCTGTCCCGTCCCATAAAAACAGAAGAGCACCCCTGACGGCAATTGTTTCTGAGAGCTTGTTGAGAGAGAAATAAATAGAGTACAAGACAGAAATATAAAACTGAAGAGAAATATTGTATGTTGGAATCTCTCTTTTGATCCCTGTTTGTGAGTAGACAAGCCCCATGAAAACAAAAAGGAAGTTTTGTAGCTTTTAGTCCACACCTGTTAGCTCTGAGGTGATCTGTATATACTAGAGTTTTCCTGACACTTTAGAAAAATAACTTTTAGATGATTTACCTAAAATGGAGCAGAAAGCATTTCTGTGTACACTACCTTTTTAACATTTTTTTTATTTTTTTGAAGTCTCTTATGCACACCAAGGCTACATTTATTTGACCAAAATAAAGTAAAAACTGTGATATTTTGAATATTATTACAATTTAAAATAACTTTTCTGTTTTAAAATATTATGTCTGATTTGCTGCTTAAAAACATCTTATTTTTATTTGTTTTTAATCAGTTAAAAATTTAAGTTTTGCTGCTTAATATTTTTGTGGAAACAGTTACATTTTAGCACACTGCTTACTGGCAGCTGGATGTTACTATAAGATACTATAAAATGTTTACAGTATTATCACTGTCTTTTCAGTTACAGTACATTAATGACTTTATTGTATTCACTGTACAGTCGTGGCCAAAAGTTTTGAGAATTACATAAATATTGGAAATTGGAAAAGTTGCTGCTTAAGTTTTTATAATAGCAATTTGCATATACTCCAGAATGTTATGAAGAGTGATCAGATGAATTGCATAGTCCTTCTTTGCCATGAAAATTAACTTAATCCCAAAAAAACATTTCCACTGCATTTCATTGCTGTCATTAAAGGACCTGCTGAGATCATTTCAGTAATTATCTTGTTAACTCAGGTGAGAATGTTGACGAGCACAAGGCTGGAGATCATTGTCAGGCTGATTGGGTTAGAATGGCAGACTTGACGTGTTAAAAGGAGGGTGATGCTTGAAATCATTGTTCTTCCATTGTTAACCATGGTGACCTGCAAAGAGACGCGTGCAGCCATCATTGCGTTGCATAAAAATGGCTTCACGGGGTGGGATATTGTGGCTACTAAGATTGCACCTAAATCAACAATTTATAGGTTCATCAAGAACTTCAAGGAAAGAGGTTCAATTCTTGTAAAGAAGGCTTCAGGGCGTCCAAGAAAGTCCAGCAAGCGCCAGGATCGTCTCCTAAAGAGGATTCAGCTGCGGGATCGGAGTGCCACCAGTGCAGAGCTTGCTCAGGAATGGCAGCAGGCAGGTGTGAGCGCATCTGCACGCACAGTGAGGCGAAGACTTTTGGAAGATGGCCTGGTGTCAAGAAGGGCAGCAAAGAAGCCACTTCTCTCCAAAAAAAAACATCCGGGACAGATTGATCTTCTGCAGAAAGTATAGTGAATGGACTGCTGAGGACTGGGGCAAAGTCATATTCTCCGATGAAGCCCCTTTCCGATTGTTTGGGGCATCTGGAAAAAGGCTTGTCCGGAGAAGAAAAGGTGAGCGCTACCATCAGTCCTGTGTCATGCCAACAGTAAAGCATCCCGACACCATTCATGTGTGGGGTTGCTTCTCATCCAAGGGAGTGGGCTCACTCACCATTCTGCCCGGAAAACACAGCCATGAATAAAGAATGGTACCAAAACACCCTCCAACAGCAACTTCTTCCAACAATCCAACAACAGTTTGGTGAAGAACAATGCATTTTCCAGCACGATGGAGCACCGTGCCATAAGGCAAAAGTGATAACTAAGTGGCTCGGGGACCAGAATGTTGAAATTTTACAGTATTACCATATTGTCATTTACAGTATTAGTATTGTTGAGTTTATTTTCATTTAGTTAAAAAAAAAAATAATTACCTGTAAAAAACAATCAAATTGTGGTACAGCACTGTAATCCATGTTTTTTTTTTGTTTTTTTTTTCACCACCCCAACCCCATAAAAATCACAATAATTCATTAGCATTAGTTGCTTGGTGAAATCTCATGTAAAAGACAGAGACACAACAGCATTTTAGTGTTGTTATAGTTTATGATCAGAAAAAAACTACCATACAATAATAGAATTTACATTTTTTAATCAAATAAACATTTATAAAATTTGTTAGCAAAACTTGCTATATTAATACTGTATATTGCTAGCCCATTCCTCCTCTTTAAAATGTCAACCCGTTGAGTGAGTTATTGGAGAACATTAACTTACCAGTCAATGTTATAATCAATACAATGGCATTCACAAGAAAAGGTTCCAAAATACACCTTCGACGTTGCAGATGACATCCAGACTACAAACTTGAAAATAAACAAAAGAAGTACTTAAAATACTGTTTAAAATCTCTACTTAAACAATGGTGTTGCCTAATTCACTTTACCTCACGTTAGTTCGCTGTTAAGGTTAAGTGACAACTCTCCAGATTAGCTAGCTTGAAATAAATGGCAGCGAAATTTACAAACATTAGGTTTCTTGATTTAACTAAAGTTTATTTCAGCTAATATTGGTGACATTAAGTCGATGTTATCACTGTCATGAAAACAACAAGATGAATAATGTTTGCTTTTAACAAGTGAAAACATCAAAAATATCTCTGTTTTCCATAAAATATAAATAATATACTAACCTTTTTGTTGAGTAAACAGTACATCATTTCTCTTTTGCCCTTTTACCGCCACTTTCACCAAACAGTAAAAAAACAAAACACTTTAAAATAAATCTCACTTGCCATTGGTCAGTTTTTCGTGGGCAAGTTCAATACTGGTGCATTAACTGTACTGTAGTGAAGAAATACAGTAGTGTCCATATATTTTCCCATAATCCTTTCCTGTTTACAGTAAAATATTGTATACATATTTTACAGTATCTTACTGTGCATATGACAGTAAAATATTGTTCAAATTACAAAAATCAGTTGAAGCGTACCTCTGATTAGCAAATCAAATTCAAAGAAGGGATAAACAGTTTGATGTGTTTTACTAATAACTACTACATCAACATAGAGAACCAAACTTGGTGTTAGCATTATGCTAAACTGTACTAGTCTCCCTTTGTCATATAGATGCACTGTATAAATGTATTTGTAGTTGGTCTAAAACAAGATACAAGAAATAAGACAAAGAATTTAATTCGCATGGACAGACTGAGAGGGAAAGTGAGGATGGATTATATGTGCGTGTGCTGTTTAGGGTATCTTCCTTCTGTATCTTAATGGCGAGCTGATTGTTCGGAAGTGAACCTTCTCTGAAACTCGCCTCATTAACCTGCCAGGTGTTGGAAGACACCAAGCTCTGATTGAACTGCAGCCAGAACGGCTGCTTTGAAGAGCACAAGGGAATAGGAGTGGAAGGAAAGAGAGAGAGAGAGAGAGAGAGAGAGTGAGAGAGAAGCATAAAGCATCTGAAATGCTGCATGTACTCTGTTGCAACCTTTTTATGTAAACCAACAAATCTTGCATTGATCATACAGAAAAAAAAACTTGGTTCGTAACGTATGAAATGGAGTATGTCCCAAAAGAGCTGGTATTTCTAATGCTGCAGGAATTTAAATGTCTTTCAGTCCTTTCAATAGTCTGTTGCAGAGCTGTTCAAACAAGACACAACAGCACGCTAGCTCTCTCTCGCGAGTGTAGATCGATTCGAGCGGATCTCTCATGGAGGTGGAAGTCCACACTTGTTTTGAATCCAAGACCCTTGGCTGGCTCATACTTTTCCTATTATAGTGACCTCACAACTGGTATTGTATACGCAGCGTGGAGCTGTTGTTGATCGTGCGACCATGTTTTCAAGAAACAGAGTAGTTCTGGGAAGGTGTGTCATCCTTCACCACGGCCGTTCCAAACACAAACAGATAACAGAAGTGAGGTCTAGATTCTGACTGGACAAATGCCCAGGCCTGACACTTCACTTTTTGTTTATGTGTTTGCGAGCAGCCATATTAGTGATTCATTCGTGTGTACGATTGAAATAAGAGGCTGTTGGCGATATCACATTTACACACGTCCTCCTTGTTTAGAAACATCCTACCTTGCTGGGAACATTTTTGCGGAGTGTCCTCACGCATGTCCTGTCTCTCTCCTTCTTTAAAGGCATTTTGTCCTTCAAGTCGACGGCTTTCTCTTTATCTGTCCCTCTCTCTCAAATCTGCCCTTTCTCCCTATACACTCCCTGTGTTCTCCTTCTCTTTTGATATTTTCGTGTTTTCTCTGTTCCCATTCCTTCAAATTTTAGTCATAGTCACCACTGTTATTATTTTTGCAGTCCAGTCGAAAGCTGGTTTCAATCAAGCCCAATCAGTGCCTTCAAAGCTGTTCTACACATTTCAGGAGCAACAAAGTCAGAACACATTTCCTCACTGCCCTGCTTGGCTAATGGGGCTCGCACTGTTTGCACGTCACTGACTTCACTCGATCCATATTTGAAAGAATGGAGAAACACCCCAGATCATGCAGCCTTAATCTAAGCAGGCCATGTGACCGTGAGAACCCTCATTTACGTGCATATGCTTATCAACATCAGCTTTGTGTATTAACTTGATACATACTGTAATGCTAACTTTCTTTTTTTCCCCCACTTTAAGTTGTTGTATGGCCAGAAATGGTTATTGGGTTTGCAATTACACGGTTGCAAGCTCACAGGCACATAGAGACACTCACTTTGTTTATTTTCTACAAAAACATGCGATTCTTTCATGTGCCTCACTCCGAAGTTCACATGTGCAGAGCAGCTGTGGATGTGTTTGTTTGCGAAAGCTCTACATTAACCTTCCTTCCACCTCTCTTTGACCTAATTGAAAACGATTCAGTGTAATTGTTTGATGAATCCTGATAACTTTCGATTGATCTACAGTATGGTGCTGGCAGTTCGGCAGAAAACATGCCGCTAATGTGTCTGGGCTGTCAGTGTTTATTTGAAAATATTGCTTGCCTTTTACACTTTGCTGACATAGTAAGGGATACATATGGAGGATATTCATCAGTTTAAAAATCAGATCAGTTTATGCCTTCAGGTGATATTAAGAATTCCAATAAAATCCAAAATGTGGATTAATTAACAGATGTGCTGCAAAATGGGGGTAATGTGTCTTCATTAGTATATGCATACAATCAAATATCTTGCTTTATTAAAAGTTGAAACTTTTTTTTTTTATTTGTGTGTGTTTACAGGATGCTGGAATACTCTCTCAACCTGCAGAATGTTAGTTTCTCTGCGGTCAGAACAGTCAGAGTACTTCGACCTCTCCGGGCTATCAACAGAGTACCCAGTGAGTACAATATCAGCAACCAAACGCACTTTTCCAAATGCTTTTGCTAACACTAGTTAACTACAATAGTTTACAGGAAATAACAATGAAAAATATATTAGTCTTTTAATTTTCATTTCAACATTTACTAATACATTAGGTAAACCAAAAGTATTAATTGTTAATTTTATAATATTATTTTTATAAGTAACTTTAAACAAATATTAATAAATACTTTAAAAAATGCATTTCTCGTTGTTAGTTAATCTTAGTTAAGGCAATAGCTAATGTTATAGAAATGGAATCTTATTATAAATTGTTACTGACATACCTGAATAAATCAGTTTTTTATTTTTTTATTTTTATTTATTTATTTATTTATTTTTTTAAACAAATTGGTTAAGTAGATAATTCAATCAGTCACTCAAAGGCAAAAAAAAAAAAAAAAAAAATACACAAAAAAACCCTTCCTGATTTAATCTTTATGAATGAATTGGTTAAGTAAATGATTCAGTGAGTCACTCCAAGGCAGTTGCTTATTTTGTTCCTGAGTGAATCAGTGTTTTTGAATGAATCGTTTAAATGAATGGCTCAATAATTCACTTATAAAGACAGTCACTTGTTGCCATCTTCTGGTGTCATTATGCAACTGGCATAAAAATTCAACAGTCTGTCTGGAATGCGCAAAAAATGTAATAAAAAAATTAAATAATAAACAAATAATCAGTGTTTTTTTTTTTTTTACACCATGATTGAATGTTCAAGTAAGCTACATTTGAAACAGGAAATAGGAACTCAGAACTTAATTCAGTTTATTAATTCCCTACATTCAGTCAAAGAGTTTATTAAATTCAGAATGTTCTATGTTAAATAACATTATTTAAACACTGTGGTCAATTAATGCAATTTAATCAACATTTGAATGAGAAATGTAGCCTGGGTTCAGTCATTCCAGAGGAGTTCATACCATTGTGGGGACTTTAGATTTATAGATCATTTTCCTCTTCAGTGCTTTTTACAGCTTTTCTCTTTCCACATACACACACACACACACATACACACACACACACACACACACACACACACACACACACACACACACACACACACACACACACACACACACACACACACACACACACACACACACACACACACACACACACACACACAGAAAGAAAGAAAGAAAGAATAATAAAGACTGGCTCTCTCTCTCTCATATACATACAGTAAACGCTCTCTCTCTAAGGCAGGGTGATGATATTTTATTGGCCACATCTTTATATACCGGATGTTTTAATCACCCTCCATGTCAAGGAGATGCCCGTGGTTCCCCTGCGGCTCTTATTTCACAAGGAGCCGTGTCTGGCCGATTCTGCTTGATGTCCCTGTTTGTGGAGAGTAGTAAAATGTATATTGACCAATGGTAGCATTTAGCTGGAATGTTTTACCCATGTGGGATCCTGTTCAGGTCTCACCCCTCTGGATACGGTTAAGTATGTCTATCAATCCAACAGACAAACTGCACTCTTTCTTCATCACTGGAGCAGGTTGTGTTATTCACTGTAGGCCTGGGGGGTCACAAATGGCAATGGAGACAAAAGTGCATCCCTTCCTATCTTGATTAATAAATAATTAATACCCGTGCCAATCAGAGACGGGGATGAAGAAGTAGCAGACAGCCTAAGTAATTATTCTGGAGCCACCCAAACTAATTAAAGGTGTAATGTTTGCATTAATGTGCAAATTATTTTATCAGTGGTTCGCCTGCTGTGGACCGTCACTGAGAAAATGGGTGACAGAGATTTTTGTTGATCCGGTTTGTCATTTATCACCTTTTTTCCCCCGAGCACTAATCTAAACAAAATAGAGAGAAAGAGAGAAAAACATAACAGGAGTTGAACTCAAATCATCAATCATTAGACTGTCAAGCTGGAAAGTAAAGCAGCATGTCATAAACATTTTGAAATTCTTTTGACAGCAAAGTATTAGAATAAATTGATATTGGTGGACTTTTCCACTCTACAAGACAATTTCAGCAACTAGGGTCTAAAACTCTTTAAAATGTATATAAAAAATGTATTTTTAAGAATTATGTAGATAAGAGGTATTTATTTATTTTACACAAATGATATATGAAAATAGGCGCTTAACCTATTGTACAAGATATGTTAACAACAACAATAATAATAATTATTATTATCATTAAATATTTAAAATATTTAGATTATAATTAATAGTTTATAAAAGTACCGGGCGTTCAATGGATTGTACTGTTGTCTAACAGCATACCATTGTTAAGCCAATGAAATGTCTTTCCGAAAAAAACAAAAACACACAATAAAAAAAAGTTCAGTATACAAAAACTACATAAAACAGTTTTGAAAGTTGTGTGTTGCCAAAAATTATATGATCTAGTATCTTTGTACAGTGTTTGGCATTGTAAAGACTTTAAGTCTATCCCTCACACTCTTGTTTTCATCCGTGTTAAATTCAATATGGTGTCTAACCTAAGGTCTATGTTTGAGCTTGTACTTTCTAGAGTCATGTCAGTCCCACTCTGTGTTTCACATCACCTTCCTCTATGTCCTCTATACTTCCCTGCCTTCTGTCTATCTGTTCTCCCTATTTTTGAGGAGCTGTCTTAATCAACATCACACTCTGTTGTTCTCCACACCCATGGCTTGACTGATGAAGAGACAGGGCAAAACTGTCAGTAAATGACAAACATATTCCCTCACAAATCAAAATACTCAACACTGCTGTGGTGTACAGCTGGCTCACTCTGCTTTGTATTTGGTGTGCAGGTGTGAAAAGCGGTGTCTTAAAAGGTTTGTTAAATGTAGACAGACCACTATTCATGCCCTTTCACTTCCCCAGAAGGTGGATTAGTCTGTCAGAAAGTCTGGAGCTCTTTTACATGTCATCTTCTGGATTAGAATTCACCATGATTCTACACTTGAGGGCGGTTGGAGGTTAATTGGAAATCAGCCTGGCTGCCCACTTGTGTATTCTATTATTATTTGGGGCGAGGAACAACATCATGTCGAGTGTCCGCCAGCGGTGACGTTACGGTCATCATTTTTTGAAGGCCAGCAGTAATTGGAGTGGTGGACATGTACATTGGTGAGAGGCAGGAGGGCACTACTGGAGAGAAAGAGATGCAGACACAGGAAGAGGGAAGCTGATAAATTTGTCCACCACATAAGTGACTATATTTAAGAATTGTGAAAATTATGAAGATGATAGTATGGCAGTGAGACAATTAAATTAAATTAAATTAAATTAAATTAAATTAAATTAAATTAAATTAAATTAAATTAAATTAAATTAAATTAAATTATGATATTTAAAATACAGTAATAATATTTTAAAAATATTTAATATATATGCAGTGTATCAATAACCCATGGAATGGATGGATGATAGAAGCAGTTTTTTGGTAAGATATGAATCAATATATTGTTATTGTTAGTTATCTTTTTAACAGCAGGGCATTTATGAGTGATGCAGAAATGAAATCATTGGGTTGAGTGTTGTCCTTTTACAACCTTATTGAATTAATATTAAGAAGATTAAGCTTCTCGTCTCTTTCGTTAAGTCTTCTGTCAAGTATCAACACCCTTGTTCTAGGACTGCTACAGCCGTACAACACTGGAATAGACTCCTGGGTTTATGTGGTTTTCATGTCCCCTCAAGCTGTTTTAATTAAACCTACAGAGAAGCTGCTCTTTTATTATCTGTGGAAGCTTATGTGAAATAAATAGAAAGCATGGTTATGATCTCTTTTCCCCCTGTGCTTTGTTATTGAGCTTGTTTGGTGCATGTGAAGGACTCCAAAGGGCAGGGAATCCCAAGGGTCTTCTTCATAACACTGGGGCCCGAGCACACTGTGTGGCCCGGGAGACTTTCTTTTCAACAGAATAGAACCGCTATGGCTGGGTATTTACAGTCTGCCCTTGGGGAATACACTCTCCTAAATAATCTTTTCAGGAGGAGTTTATAAATGAGTTTAGCCACCTGCAGAGAGTGAGACCTTTGCATACAGTAAGTGAATTGCTGTAGACTGACATAGCTGGGTCGGATAAGGAAACGAGTAAATAACGATTAGTTTTAAGGAATTTTTGAAAGATTTCATTTGTCTGTCAGTATCGGTGTCAATGCAGTGATAAGGAAAATTAGGACTGCCATTTATGGTAGGTGTGGAAAAGGAATTTAGACGGTTAAATATTCATTTAAAGAAGTAGTATGCAATTTTTTAAATGTTTTCTCTTGAAGAGAGAAATAAATGTAACAGTAAAATAATAAAATAATTCAAGTTCAAATGTATTTGTTTAAAATGTTTTTTGTTTTTGTTTTGTTTTTTTTTTATTTAAAATTCAGTCATCATCATGCCAACCCTATACATAACCCTGTATGACTGACTTTCTTCTGTGGAACATGAAAGAGGATATTTTTGTTCGTAATCAAAAAGTTTTGGTTCCCATTGACTTCCATTGTATTTTTTTGTCTATACAATGGAAATCAATGGGAACCAAAATGGTGTGGTTGCCCGCATTCTTTAAAATATCTTCTTTTATGTTCTGCAGAAAGAAAATAAATCCATACAGGTTTGAAACAATATGAGGATGAGTAAATTATAAAAAAAAAAATGTTTTTTTTTTAAAAGTAACCTTTAAATTGTGATTTTAATGCAACTTTTTAAATTGCATTTAAATATTAAATTTAACTTAAATTTTCTTATAGTTGTAAATGCTTTTATTTTGCAATTTAAATTTTGCATTTTCATTCGTTTTATT
The DNA here is from genome assembly GCF_018340385.1 of Cyprinus carpio. Classification (NCBI taxonomy): domain Eukaryota; kingdom Metazoa; phylum Chordata; class Actinopteri; order Cypriniformes; family Cyprinidae; genus Cyprinus; species Cyprinus carpio. The sequence goes on from NC_056583.1 coordinate 14,905,429, forward strand.
TTTAAATGCTACTTCTAGTCCTAAATATGGTTTTCAAAGAAGTCTGTAATGCCTGGATACCTGTTTGAATTCCAGTTCATTTGAATGAATTTTGGAAATCTAAGTCATAAAATGAGTTGACATTAATGAAGAACATAGACTAAATTTAGCTCAACCTCCAGCTCAGACAGACCATAATCATATTGTGAGGAAACTCACATGGCCTGGCATTCCATTTGTCAGGCTTCTTAAAGGACCTAAATTCAGGAAGGTGATTTTCTCCAGGAAATACACCTAGCTCTCTGTGGGGAATTACCTTTCAGTTTGTAAGGGACACGGATCTGTGCCACTGTCACTGATTCAATGCTTGTTAAGCCCTTACATGGCAAGCTAAGCTGAATTGCTGTGCTAGGGTGAACTCCACAGTTATTTGGAGTCACTAATGACCGAAGTTAGGAAGTGATTTTCTGTGCAGAAATCTCAGAGCAGTGGATTATCCACGAGAAATGCTTCGTAATTGGAAGAAACACTCAGAGACCTCGATTGTCGTTCTGAACTCACCACTTCCTAATTACAAGTAAATAGATGCAGGCTGATAAACACTCACAAAATGACACAGCATTTCCTAAATTCCCAGACATATATATATATATATATATTTCGAAGCCTTGTTTCCATCAGGGTATCTCATTAGAGAAGAGGGAATTTAAGGGGCTAAAACCAGTCTCGAAGACGATGGCTTTGAGAAATGCAGCATCTGCACAATACTGTGCTCTGTAAACCCACACAGCACAGAGCCATTTTATGTGATGACACGGATCCTCCATTGTCATTCATTCCTGTTAATGCCTCACTGCTTATCGCCACTCACTCTTCCTCCAAATGTGGAAATTACAGCCGGCCACAGTTATCACCCACAGACTGCAGGCTGCCAGGGAGCACCGGCTGGATTACCCTGCTCCACCAATTACCCGCCAAACCCTGAGCAGGAAATGATTTCCATCATTTATGCTCCAGTCAGCTGGCATTGTGCTTTGACACAGGGCAGATATATTGGAGAAGCCAGGGCAGCAGCAATGTCTGAAAAACTGGATATCAGCAGAGATTTTTACTGGCGAGTATAAACATTTGTACTGTAGGTCTACAATGAGCCTCTATAAATGTGAAAGAGAGCAAGAGTTTGTTCAGTGCATTATAGCACTATAATTTCATATGTTTTACGAGAGCAACATGCTTGAGGCAGTATCTTTTTATTTTTACAGCAATGTTTTTGTATGTGAGTGAGGAATGAAATAATACTACAGTTGCTTTTTCATTGTGTTGCAGGCATGAGGATCCTTGTGACGCTTCTGCTGGACACTCTCCCCATGCTGGGCAATGTGCTGCTGCTTTGCTTCTTTGTTTTCTTCATCTTTGGAATTGTAGGGGTCCAGCTGTGGGCCGGGCTTCTCCGCAACCGCTGCTTCCTCCCGGAAAACTTCTCCCTGTGAGTGTGATGGCCTGGGTTTTAGCATTGCAGTCATGATATTTATCTACAAGTGACCTCAGGAGTCTTGAAATGAGAAGGTTTATAATGTGAGCACATTATTGTAATGGTGAAAGGCCAAATGTTATCGCGAGATCAATTTAAATGGGATTTTATGGGATAAAAGCCATAAAGAGAAATGCATAAATTAGCAAAGACAAACAAATAAATATTTATTTCTGTATGTGTATGTATATGTTAAGCTATTATTTTATTACATATATTTTACTTATTTATAATGTATATATTTTTATTATTTTATAGAAAAATCTTTGATATATATATATAATTTTCAACCGTGAATCAATTCTTTTTGTTTACTATCTAGCACTGTAAACCCCACAGCTATCATTGCACTGAGAGCATGAAGTAGACCCCATGGATTCATGGCCTGTCTTACACAGCGTGTTGAAGGAATCCACTGCCTCACAGAGATTGGCTTGCAGCGGTGATTATGTAACATTAAGATGGTCTTAAACTGTTAAATTGCTCTTAAGAAATAAATATTTCAAGGGGTAGGGTTCTTTGGGAAGGCTAGGATTTGTCCGAATGGGTAATTGAAGGTACTTGTGCAGCTAATTCGCCATGGCGCTTTCTCTCTGAGGTGAATTAGTGTTGACAGACGGCCCAATTATCCAGTGTCAGAGCCAAACGCCATTAAAGCTAGGCCTTGCTCAATCGCATTTTTTTTCCTGGAGATAGTTACCGCTGATCTCGCTGCAGCCTGACTGATGCTTAAATGGGTGTTTTGCCCAACCCTAGGATAAGCTAAGGCAGAGTGGAGAGCACTGAGGTCTTCATTGGCTGAGTTATTGCTCAATGCACAATTGATTTGCACTCATTTGCATGAGTTGTCTGAACTTTGTGTTTGTGCATTGCATACTTTTTCGTTCTTTCGTTGCACACAATAGGTGATTTTATTTATTTATTTATTTTTTAAATATCCTGGCTACTCTGCACTTCAATGACAGTAAATGAGGAATAGGACTTTCAAGCTGCAAAATGAGAGAAAAGTAATAAAAGAACCATAAAAGAGGCCAATTCTTCTAAAGCATAAGCCATGTGCAGGGAACGTACTGATTTTTTGTTTTTGTTTTTCATGAACAAAATCTTTCTTCTGACTTGCATATGTTCAATTACCAAGTTGACCCCGTTCACATAACCCGTTTGAATGATTCACTCACCACAAGTTCAGTTTACTGACTCCACTCTGGAAAGTTTTGTTTGTTTATCACATTAAGTGGAAGGCTATCATAGAAGATTGTTTATAGTTTATGATACTTTTTTGTGCTTATGCATTCTTTTGTGCCATTTTTGAAGCTTGAAAGCCTCACTATTTTAAGACGTAATTCTTATTTTATTCTTTGTACAGGCCTACCAGTCTAGACCTGCACAACTACTACCACACAGAAAACGATGATGAAAACCCATTTATCTGTTCTCAACCACGGGAGAATGGCATGCGTCTGTGCACCTCCATCCCCACGCTCCACGAAGAGGGCCGGCAGTGCCAGCTGGACATGGCAGCTTACAATAGCACAGACAACACCACCTGCGTCAACTGGAACAAGTATTACACCAACTGCTCTGCCGGAGAGGCCAATCCCTTCAAGGGGGCCATAAACTTTGACAACATTGGTTATGCCTGGATTGCCATCTTTCAGGTCTGTTGTATGTCTTCTTTTATTGCTGATTCTTTGAAGACTTATACCAAGACCTATAAAAAATACTTACAATGCCTTAAAATGACAGTTTAGTTAGGATGCACAATATATTGTTTCCATAATATATATACATTTACATTTACATTACCACTTTCATCATCTAATGCTTATTCTTTAAAAATGCTAATAATTTAATAACACTAATCTCAAAAATAATGCTGTTTTACATACTGTACATTGAAATGTTGTGATGCCTAAATTCGCTTGTAGAAATTAAAATGTATTTATTTATTTAATTGATTGATTGATTTACAAAATAGAAAATAATTTTAATATTGGCCATAAGATGATGATAATTTATGTATAAATATAAAACATAGGTTATCCTTACTAGTTGCATCCCTGCATTTTACTGTAAAAACGTGGCTTTACACAGCCACCAAAATCCGAGGCGCTTTGATTGATCCGTGACATTTTATTCACTAATGTATTGCAACTGATCAAAAATAATATTACATTTACTACCATGAACCCAAATGTGCATACCTCAGTTTCCCTGCCCATTCAGTCATATCTTAAATACTTGACAATGTGTTTAAATAACAAAGCCCATTTGTCCTGGGATTTTGGATTAGCCTTTTTAGAGTCTGGCATGGAGACAATTGCAGGGATCAGCGGGCTCTATTAATTTTTATTCTGTGTTCTTTTATCACAAAAAAGGGTGATAAGGTTTTAATTCTTTTGTCTGACAATATGGGCCCAATGATTTTAATCTCAAATTGAATTAAACTTGAACTTTTCACATGTTTACAACACACCAAAACACATTTCTATTAAATATTTAGGAGACTGTTATGTACTGAACTGCAGAATGGCCTGGTGACTTGATCCTTTTGCAACAGCCAATTCTGTGGCCAGGCGCTTAATTTTTAGTGTCTAAAAATGAATTAGCTGTCTCACAGCCCTTCATCCTGCTGGCACACCCAATTGCCCTGTAAATAGCAAGCAAAATGCCTTTCCTTTCCGGTTTTGCCTTTCTCCGTTTCTCCCTAATCTGTGACAGATTAATCAAAGGGATTGAAGAGTGCATGCTGGGTAGGGTGTCCCCCTTGAGCATACAATATCTGTACTGTCTACCTAATCATACATGCTTGAGTACAGAACCAAAAACTGATCACAGAAGCATATAATCAGAGATTACTTATTCTTTTAGTTTGCATGTCTGTCACTGTATTGAAATTAGTACAGGTATGTTTTTTTTCATGCTTTGGATTGATTTCGCTATCTAGAATGCAAGAGTTTACTAAAATAGTTTTATATAAAAATAATGCCTTATATAAACTTGAGAAATAAGCTGCACTGAATCCCTCTCCTTTTGTTCTTTCCTGTAGGTTATTACTCTTGAGGGCTGGGTGGACATCATGTACTTTGTTATGGATGCTCACTCTTTCTACAATTTCATCTACTTCATCCTCCTGATAATAGTGAGTGGCTTTGGGCTGAGCTGGGCAGACCCGGACACATTTATGAAAGCATTACCTGAACCGTCACTGACCAGACAGACTTCCTTATACTGGCTCTGATGTAACTCTGTGTCAGACAGGTTTAGACAGCTCACAAGACAAAGACAAGATAATTATATTTTATATATATATATATATATATGGAAATGGATTGTTGACAAGATGTTTTAAATCTGTCCAGGAGATGCATTTAGGGGTATTTAAAGGGATAGTTCGGCCAAAAATCACAATTCTGTCCTCATTTTCTGTTATAGTTGACGGATGTAATCTTCATTGTCACACAGATTTATATATGAAGTTTGATTATATACAGAATATCCTATCCAACTTTTTCTGTATATGTATAGTATACTCATGTGAAGTGATATATACTTTATAGCAAATCTCAACAGCTTGTGTTTTATTTCGTTGCAGATATAACTATATTATCACCCAGCTCTTTATATAAAGTTGTATAAGCTTTATATATTTAAAGCATTTCTCAAAGGCTTGATTGCTTATATCATCGCAAAATGTAAGCTACTGTATATTATTATGCCCAGCTCTAATCTGCTAAATTTGCCTATAAATCATGAAGATATTAATATATTATTAACATCGACATCATGGCTTTCTGTAAAGCTGCTCTGAAACAATGTCTATTGTGAATGTCTTAAGTTGACTTGATTTACTTAATGTCATGTCTTTCGGAACCTGTATGACTTTCTTCTGGGGAACTCAAAATAATATATTTTGAAGAATATTGGTAATCAAAAACTGTTTAACTATCATTGCATGTACAAAAAAAAAAAAAACACTTTTGTGCTACACAGAAGAAAGAAAGTCATACAGGTTTGGAATGATGTGATGGTGTGTAAATAATGACAGAACTTACCCTTTAAATGTGGCATTGTTCTGAACTTACAATCTGTTAATTTCAAATCCTATTAGTACAGAAAATAACCATCGATTTCATGCTTGCTATTTTTATCATTCCATCTTTTCTTGTTGTTACAGTAACAATGTTGTTAATAAGCAGTGAAGCTCTCTCTGTTCACGGTCTACTCTACTCCCTCCACTGTTTTTCAGGTGGGCTCATTCTTCATGATCAACCTTTGTCTAGTTGTCATAGCGACACAGTTCTCTGAGACCAAGCAACGGGAGAGTCAGCTTATGAAGGAGCAGAGAGTGCGCTTCAGGTCCAACGCCAGCACCCTGAATAGCTTCTCTGAGCCAGGAAGCTGCTACGACGAGCTCCTCAAGTACCTAGTTCACATCATCCGCAAAGGCACCAGGCAAATCTTCCACCTCATCCGGGCTGCCGGGCGCCGTGCAGGCCTGCGGATCTGTGCTTCTCCGCCGCTAGAACCACCGCCCACGAAAAGACGGCACCAGAAGCAGCGTCAGGGATCTGTCCGTCCCGTCATGCACCATCATCATCACCTCCACCATCACTACCATCTGGGCAATGGGACTGTCCGAACCGACAGGGGCATAGAGGGGGACATCCAGAGTTCCCAAAGTGTCAATGCCAGCAACTCTGGGCGTCTCATGCTACCTGTCATTGTACCTAAGCAGGAGCCCTTTTGTGGGTCTCTGGGCCCCAGTGGTGCAGAATCAGTGCATAGTGTTTATCAGACTGCAGGCCACCTTGAGCCGCTGCGCTGCAGCCCCTCGCCTTCTCCCTTGGTGTTTCAGGCATACAAAAGGAACTCACTGCCATTTGCGGCTCCAGTACATAAGAACTACCCCACGTTACAGTCATCTCTGGCCTTAGAGCAGCTCAGACAGAGAATCCTGGAGCCAGGAGGTGTCCTTACCAACCTAAACATCCCCCCAACTTCCATCAACACCTCACAGTGCCTGGTGGAGACACAAGGTCCTCCTGGTAAATGGTTTTTAAATTAGTTCATAAAATTCATAAAATTCAACAGCTGGATGTGTGAAACACATGAGTTGAGAGTAGGGCTGGGCGGTATGAACAAAATGAGTAATTTGATATATTTGTATGCTGTATTTTGTTCATACCATCGCTTTTACACTATGTATTATAGTAGCTTTTGCTAGTAACTCAACCCTAAAATATCTATTATATACTAATGAAGTGAGATTTGATTTTTTTTTCATAAAAAAATAAAAGGTTTTTCATAACAAATGAATAAATATATTACATTCTTAAGATAATAAAATAGATGAAAGCCATTTTTTATTAAAATAATTGAAATGTAAGAAAATTTTACAAACACTCATACTTACTATTACAATACACCTTACAATTAAAATTGTAGTTTTTTTTTAAACATATAGATAGATAAATAATTATTTTATTGTATTTATTTTTAAATATCATATATACTGTGTGAACTACAGTATACACTATAATTAAATAATACGTTTGGATTTTTAAAATGTTTTACTTGGACATAATAGCCAAAAATTGGAAAACGAATAAAAAATAACAGAGACAGAAATAGACATTTGTCTATGCATCATGTCCTTTTTCTTATGCATTTCAGGCAAGATCATCTTTAAGGATGCGCACATGAATTTCAGTGCCACAAACTTAGACACAACTTTGACCTTTGACCCTGAGACATGTCCGTATTGTGCAAAAGCGATGGCCAATGACTCCGAGGGAGTGGATGGGAATGAGACGGCAGACTCTGACAGTGAGGGCGTGTACGAGTTCACACAGGATGCCACTTATCGGGACAGCAGAGATCCCAACAGGAAGAAGAAGTTTTTTGCATTAGGAGCTCGGGCAGCAAAGGTGGTCCTTTTCTGGAGGCTGGTGTGCGACACGTTCCGTAAGATTGTGGATAGCAAGTACTTCGGACGAGGAATAATGATCGCCATTCTCATTAACACACTCAGCATGGGCATCGAGTACCATGAGCAGGTTAGTGCACATCTCTATGCTGTTCTCACTGATTTGATATCTGCAAACCCTCATTTATAAGCTAAAATTATGTTTTTGCCTCAGAATAAAAAAAAAGAATGAAAAAAGGTCATTTTAACTATATCTCTCACTTTATTTCCACATAATTGTCTTTATATCTCACAATGTGCTTTTATACCTCACAATTATTGCTCCTTTATTTCTAGTAATTATTATTTTTGTATCTCACTATTGCAAATATTTCTCGTAATAGTAACTTTTCACTTACATAATTTTCACAATTATGTATGTATTTGTAATTGTGCCTGTAAAATTGTGACTTCATACACTACTGTTCAAAAAGTTTGGGGACAGTGAGATATATTTTTAAAGGAATTAATGCTTTTATTAAACAAGGATGCATTTAATTGATCAAAAGCGACAGTAAAGATTTCTTTTTTAATGAAATGCTGTTCTAGTAGAATCTAGAAGTACAGTATCAACTGTTTTCACAAAATATGAAGCTGTTTTCAACACTGATAAAAATAAATTCTTCTATACAATAGAAATCATCCATGTATCCATCTGCCCATGCTGCTCTTGGCTGCAGTGTTATGGAATGAAAGACTTTCCATATGCACCAGGCTTTTGTTGTTTACCATTGTGTGGTAATTCGCCATGCTAGAGAATGAGCACGAGTGTAAAGGCTGAACTGAACAGAGATGGCAACTGGCACACATCTGAAATTCATTGCACTGCTTACACAGTGTGCTCACATGCTTCACAGTCTTCCAGATCCTTTGGAGGGCACACACCGCGGTTTATGCCCGCCTGCAACGACCCACCTCGCTCGTGGTTGAAGTCGTATCTCAGGGCTTTGAGGTGTACAACTAGGAAAATTATCAGTATTTTATGACACATTGCAACTCTAAAGGATGATGAATTCCTCGGAGTGAGAGTTTGAGTTTTGTATTTTTCTCAGAAAAGAGTTGATTCTCAGACAAGAAAACAACATTTATCATCACTTACTCTGATTAGAATGATTTATTCTGGTAATTTGAGAGTTATTCAAAAGAAATGAAGTAAATGGGAACATCTGCTGGCAGCCAGGAGCGAATATGTGGGCAATGTAAGAATTTTGGTCCTTGGCCTTGTAAACTCAAGCGGCCAAAAAGTGAATGTGTTTTATTAGACGCAGAGTTTGTACTATTTTTGTAAAATGTTATTGAAAGTCTCTTATGCTCATCAAGGCTGCATTTATTTAATCAAAAATACAGTAAAAACAGTAATATTGTGAAATATTATTACAACTTAAAATAACTGTTTTTAATGCAAAATATTTAATATTTTCGGCAGCCATTACTCCAGTCTGCCATTAGATTTTCAGAAATTATTCTAATATGCTGATTTGGTGCTCAAGAAACATGTCTTGTTTTTATTGATGTTGAAAACTGCTTAAAGGGGTCATGAACTTCCTTTTTTATTATTTTGTACAGATAATGTTTATAATATTATCAAGATTTTTACAATTCAAAACATAATTTAGAATTTAGACTTTTGAATTTTTGAATGATGTATATTTGGAGGTGTAAGTTTGGTGGACCTGTAACAAAAAAATATGCACATATACGTACATGGATGGCATTCCCCTCCCCCTCAGGACTTCAGCTTCTTTTGTCTCTCCTCTCGTTTTGTTCACTGTAAACTCCTGGCGAATTCTGGCAGTGAATATTGTCTTTATGAAGCGGTCCATCTGGAGAATTAGAGACTGAGATAGAGCAAGAATTTGGATGCACAAGATCACTTATAAAACATCCAATCTGGCTAATTGCATCTGTTCCTGTTTCACATTCCTAAAGCTTCTATTGCCTTTTGTCTTTCATACTTGTCTGAGCTCCTCTCTCCCAGTCACTGACATCCTGCATCACTTTTTAAACCCACTGTGGAATGAAGAAGAAGCTCTCGACTGCAACAGTTCCAGCTTTGTTTATCGTTCCTGGGCTTGAAATGTTGCTAGTAGGGTTCAAAACATTATTTGATGTTGTGTTGTCCAGTTTTGGTATTGCATTGTGCGGCTCAGATGGAAAAATCACACATTGGTGGATGAAGTTAAGATCAAGTGGAGTGTACAGTAGGAATGTGTGAATGACTGAGAAGAACAGGCAGAAGAGTTTGCACTACGCTGATCTGAGCAGTGTTCTCGGCGGCCTCCTTCCAGACTCTGCTCTGTGTTTCTTGGAGAGGAGACATGTTGATCGCTTGATCTTGTGCATGAAAACCTTACAAAACCTGACCACATGGCTGCTATTTACAGAGCTGAAGCGTGTGCTTTTTATTTAAGAGGTTAAATATAGATCCACAGGCACATCTCCATCTCTCATTCCATCAGTTATCACGTTCTACCTTTAGCCCAAGTTTTTCAAAAGCTCTTCAGTCCATTCGGTTTCTTTTATTTCTTGGCTTTGTTGTTGTTTCCCTTCCATTTCAGGCTATATATCTGTCAACTATTTTAGCCAGAAAGGGATGTTTGCTTCCATAGCTTTTAGGATTTTAATCAAAAAGTTGCAACCAAACAACTAATGCTTGTGGACACTACTAGTACCATTAAATGGTGGTAAATAAAAAACAAACAAATAAGCAAATCTTTTATGCTCACCAAGGCTGCATTAATTTTATTAAAATTACAGTAAATCTGTAATATTGTGAAATATTATTACCATTTTGGAAACTTTTTTTTTTTAAGTTGAAAACTGTTTAATATTTTATATTTTATATTATATTTTAATATATTAACAAACTGTGATGCATTTTTTTCAGGATTATTTGATGGATAGAAAAATTTAAAATATAATGTTTATTTGAAATGGAAAGTTTAAATTGAAATGTAAAAGTCTTTACTTTCACTTTTGATCAGTTTAATGCATCCTTGCTGAATGAAAATATAGTTTCTTAAAAAAGAAAATAAAACCTTACTGACACCAAACTTTTGAACAATGTTGTAATATTTATGGATAAGTGTCTAGCTGCTATTAAAATCAGCTGCAAGTGAGTGTGCAGTCTTATGTCTCTTTATGCTACTTTGATGTCTTCTGAACGGTACCTCGTATGGTGTGCATATGCATGCTCATTTTACTAAGTAGCTGCTATTGTTAAACACTGCAAAGAATTCTATAGTCTTCCATATCCTTAACTGCGTTAGGAAACAATTAAAATTCTAATGCAGCTTATTATTAGCAAAGTTTTTCATTTCAGATCTGCCCAGACTGTTTGCAATTATGATAAATTTTGCTGTATCGTAGGCCAAATTTAGTTTATTTTTGCAAAATTCACATTCAAAATAAATGTATTTAATTTTTTTAATCAATGTGACCCTCCCTTCCATGAAAATGAATTGATGTCTCAAGGTTGTATAGCTTTTTCTTATTTTATTTATTTATTTATATATTTTTGTTTTGGTTGTAAGTTTTAAATCTATTGTTATTATTATTATTGATATCCCATCTGATTTTCAGTAGGCGTATCTTTGTGAAAGTGCTGTATTTGTTTGCATCCGCTCAAACAGTGTGTTTGTTAGCCTTTGTTTGATTTGACCAACTCTGTCTCACGGCCGATTCATACATATTTTGAGTTGTAGGAATTTATACGACCGCATTCCTACGAATTTGCCACCTCGTAAAATGCGTAAGATTTTTTCACAAATCTGAATGAATTCGTACGAGTGAAGTTGTATGAATTTGAAAATCGAAAGATACAAATTGTCGTGTGATTGAGTTGGTTTTGACAGATTTTGAGGTGCTTTCAATTTTCAAATCAATTTATAATCTTTCAAAATCAAACATTTCAAACTGCTCAACCCCATGTTGTGGTCCAAGAGAAGCTATGCTTCATGTACCATGTTTCTCTACAGTATAACCTGTTTTTCAGCTTAAGTATCTTGTTGACATACTTGTAGGTGAACTTTTTTAAGCTCTTAATCTTGAACCTATGAAGTCCTTTAAGCTTCCCATACTTCCCTGCAGACTGCAAGTGCAATTTGTAGCAGTCTGGTTCGTGTGCTTGTGTAGAGAGGTGGATGTAACTGCTTAAATGGACACATCTCATACCTCTAATCTGTACTATGAATTAATAAAGGACTTCAAAAAGAAACTAAAATTTTCAGCATCACTTCCACACAATTCCAAGCCACTCATTAATGCAGTACCCAATCCCAATATGCATCTCTGCAAAGAATCTCAGTGTGTCTTTCAACCTCGTACGCCCACTCTGCCCCTTTTCTGCTTCCTTTCCCTTCCTAATGTGCTATTGGGGCATAATGGTTATTGTTGTTGTGGCTATGAAAGTTAATGAGTACAGAGGGTTGCTTGCTTTGTTTCAGGACTTGCCCTGGGACTTCACTCAGTCTTTGTAATGGCACTTAGGCTTTACAGTATTGCAGAAACAGCAATGATTTCCTATCCTCAGATAAGATGATGTATTATGTGGGTGTTTGACTGCATGGGTTTACCCTAATATGAAAATGATCAATAAAATATCATTTTGTGTTATATGACTAATTTGTGTGAGGAACAAAATGTAAAGAATTATGAGCCCTTGGCTCAAATGCAGCTCCAACTTCCAATAGGCACTACATAATAGGGTCTTTAAAATGTCACTGTTTTTATCCACTGCACATCCACCTCAAGCATTTATTTGCTTTAGACGAGAACTTCTTACTAAGTGAATTTTTTTAGGCTATTCAAACCGTTATGTGGTGAACCTTTTAGCTTGTCTACAAGCCATTTGAGCCGTAATGAGGTTACATAATGAGAGGAAATGAGACCAGCTAGTTTAGGCTTCAATGAAACAATCTCAACTGCTCATCATGGCCTTCAATTGCTTCAAACAATTTCTTTTTTCATTGGATGTAAAGCATGTAGTCATCATTGTTGGTAATGAGGGTGAGGGAACACATCTCACACTTGGAAAGTGGCCACCACAGCCATGTTCTTTGCCAAGGGAACTTTTTTTTTTTTTTTGGAAGAAAACCTAACTTCTTTTCTGAATGTAAATGAGAAAATAAATAAATGAAAAAAAATGTGTATAATTTAATAATTATACAATTCTAATTTAATATTTGATTACAAATTATTTTATTAATATTGATATTATTATTTCAAATAAAAGCTGACCTTTTGTGCGGAGGAATTTTGTTTTCCAGGTTTAAATACAATTTTGAAGGTCCGATTTTCAGAGTGGACCCCAGTATATCCTCATGGCACAGTTCTTTGTTTATAGGAGCTGTATAATTAGGTAAAGAGACTCTGATCTTTTGTTTGCCATGTGCTGGACTGATAGCGGCATGCAGCTGCTGAGATATGGCCCATTAAGAGCAGTTAATCTGAAGAGGGTTCTGAAGTTCAGGCTTGTCTGAGCTCCCTGTCTGGATGCTTCTCATCAGCCCAGGAGGTTACATAGTATTTTTGACCCATTTAAGTAAAATAACCCATAGTAAGCTTACATGCTGGATCATAATATACTTCGTTTTTACATGTTCCAAGGATAGACACCTCTAACTGGAAATGTTTTGTGAAAAACATTTTATCAAAGCATGCATGCAGATTTCACCATCAGTCTTTGGGTTCGGCATTCCCAGAAAAACCACTCCTGCATAGATTTGTGTGTGGTGTACTCTACCACAAGTGGTCCTGATTTGAACCAAAGGGCCTCACCCAATGAAGAGGCCAAGTGCAAGCTCCTGCTGGGTAGACAGTGCCCAACCCTGGGCTGCTCTGATCCAAAAAAAAACCCAAAACTAAACCCTGTTGGCTTTCTTCCCTCTGTGAAACACCTCGACAGCCACAAATAGCCCCACACTTCATCATCTTGCTTCACGGACCACTTCTCAATCTGATTAGATTATATTTAATTCTATTAGCTAATATAGATGTTATTTTTCATTTCATGCACAGTATGTAATTGTATTTTTTTCTCATTACTTTGCGGAAACGATCATCTCGGTAAAACAATTACATATGTTTTTGTCATCATTTAAATCTCTGAAGTTCAGCGACCTGTCTAAATGTCTCTTAAAATCACTGTTAGTTTTCATAGGAAAATAGTTGCGTGCTTGGGGATATTGTGTTTTGTTTTCAGGCGTTTAAGACTCTGTTCATTAAACCCAGCTAGCCATGATGTTTCAAGAATGTGTTATGCGTGCTGGGTCTCTTGCCCAGTCTCATTTTTACAATCGAAAAAACTGAAGCGAAATATGAACCGGCCCATATGTCTCTCCTTCAATTCACCCGTGCCTCATAAAAAACAAAACAAAAAAAACCTCTCTTTCTGCATACCGAACTATCAACAACATCAATTACACTAGGGAATCTGCGGTTCTTTCTTTGTAGATCACCTGTATCCGAGTTTTAAGTTCAGCCTGCAGTTGTTGGAGACAATGCGCTCTAATGAATCAAAAGAACATTGAGAAACTTGCTGTTTATGATGTCGAAAAGTTAATCCCCACGTTAGTTTATCTAGCACAGTCTGCACCGCAGGCTATTAGGAAATATGAGGCCATGTGTTCTGTTTAATTAAATGAGAACAAAATATGACCTGGGCTCTTTGGAGTTGAGCAGATTCGTAGGTTTTTAGATAATATTTTTCTTATGTAACTTCTCAACTGAGATGGTTTGTGAGTCTGTGAATCAAATAATCATGCAGGCCAAGGTGAGCGACACTTCTGTAGTTCTGTAGTCTGTAGCTGCTTTCAATGATCTATACAGATACATGCATTGAGACAACCTCTGAAAAAAAATCTATTTTCTTTCATTTTAATATGTCTTTGATCTGAGTTTTCCCCCTTGTTTTATTTTAATGAACAATAATAATAATGATAATTATTATTATTATTAACATTTCAGTGAACGAAAAAATGTATCCTCATGTAAATATGTCCTTTACAATAGTACTGACATGGCACAGATGCATCTTTGTGATGGTCTTGATTTTATCTTCTAATTCTCTCTTTCTTTTTCAGCCTGATGAGTTGACAAATGCTCTGGAAATCAGTAATATCGTCTTCACCAGTTTGTTCGCACTGGAGATGCTCCTGAAACTGCTGGTTTATGGTCCTTTTGGCTACATCAAGAACCCTTACAACATCTTTGATGGTATTATTGTGGTAATCAGGTACACATGCTCTTCTGCATTCTTTCCTTAGTACTTCTTAACATTAATAACATGGCCTGTGTCACTGTTTATTGATGTTCATCTTAATTTCTGAAAATGCACAGTGGCAGTGTGTTATATCACAACAGTGACAGCCAAACAGAATGCAGCCATTACTGAGTGATGGGACATCTGTTGCCTGTTCAGTCTGATGACTGTCAGCTGTCATAATGAGTGCTGCAATTTCACGCCCATCCATTCACAATTGACATGAATTTGCACATACTAAGACGTCTGAACAAGCAAAGGATTTGGCATGGTACAACGTTATGATGGGTTCTTGCATTTATTAATGCTCAGCGTGTTGCATAGATACAGTCACCAACTATTCTGGGGGCGTGGTTTAACGTGGGTGGGAAAACAAATACTGGTTACCATAGTAACACAATCATTCTTCAGATGGAAAATCAAGAAATAAAGATTTTTTTTTCTTTAAATACTTCAAATACCTCTACTTCAAAAATAAATACAGAAAAATACAGAAAAAAAATACCAACAGATAAAATAGATAATAAAATAGAAAATAGAAAAATAAAAGTAAAAAAACAAGCAGTTTTTTTCAATTTAAAATATTAAAAGCTAAAATATAATGTGAAATATAATATAATATAACAAGCTAAAATTATTATGTTAAAATAATACTTAAAATGAATAAAAATAATAAATAATTATTTTAATTAATTTCACTTCAAGGATTATTTATATTTTTAATTATATTTAATAATTATCTTTTTTATACTCAAAGCAAGTAAAAAAAAAAACAGCAAAAAAGCATAAAAACAAGCAGCTTTTTTAAATTAACAAAAATTGATATAACAAGCTAAAATTATTAAAATATAAAATAATCATTTATTAAAATAAATAAAAATAATAATTAAGTATTCTTTAAATGATTAACTATTCTATTATTAAAGTAAATTAATAATAATAAAACAATAAAAATAAGATGTGTTGCAAATACACTACAGTTCAAAGGTTTGGGGTCAATAAGATGTTTTTGAAACAAGTCTAAATGAAGATGCATTTATTTGTTAAAAAATTATTAAAACTGTAATACAGTGAAATATTGCTACAATTTAAAATAACTTTTCTGTTTAAATGTATTATGTATTTGCTGTCAAAAGTTGTCTCTAATCATCTTGTTGCTGTATTTCTTGCATTCACAGCAGTTTTATTTTAGTTTATTTTATTCGACTGGCTAGTGACATTTTTGGCTTTGTTTGAAATGCAACAAACGACACTAAAACATTTTGGAATGCTTCTCTTTCAAGAAATAACCCAATCTAAATCTATTGCATTTCTCCCTTAGGAATGAAAGGGTGACTATGATAGCCGGGATTTGTTTTAGCATTGTCCTCCTTGTGCATTCTGTCAGATAGTCAGATGTGTGTGTTTATATGTGTTGACAGTGTCTGGGAGATTGTTGGCCAGCAGGGAGGAGGTTTATCGGTGCTGAGGACCTTCAGACTCATGCGTGTGTTGAAGCTGGTCCGCTTTATGCCCGCCCTGCAGAGGCAGCTGGTGGTCCTGATGAAGACCATGGACAATGTTGCCACCTTCTGCATGCTGCTTATGCTTTTCATATTCATTTTCAGGCAAGCTGAGAGATGACTTTGTGCAATTTAAAAGGACTGTACATTCAGTCTGTTTATTTTACATTAATACTTTTTTTTTTTTCTAATTTTGTTTTACAGTATTCTAGGCATGCACCTGTTTGGATGTAAATTTGGTTCTGAGAGAGATGGAGACACACTTCCTGACCGCAAGAACTTTGACTCTTTGCTGTGGGCCATTGTAACAGTTTTTCAGGCAAGATTCCTGCATGCTACACAAGCTACAGTTTCAATCAGGCATCTTAACATCCAGCACAAACTACAGATGTAAACATGTTTTGTGCTCCCAATTAATAGCACATGCTCATATTACACGTTTCACGCATATGTACACTACCACTCAAAAGTTTGGGGTCATCGGGATTTATATATTTATTAGAAATTACTACTTTCATTTTGCAAGAATGCAATTAATAAAAAATTAAAAAAAAAAAAAAATATATATATATTTTTTTTTTTCACAAAAGTATTGGAATATTAGAATGATATAAGCATATTATCAGCATATGATTTCTGAAGCATTATGTGACTATGAGCCTGAAATTTCAGTTTTGCCAGCACAAGAATAAAATGAGAAAATGTAATATCTAAACAATTCTTTTGTGGGGATATTTCATAATATTACTGTTTTACTGTAGTTTTGATCAAACAAATACATCACTGATGAGCATAGGAGACTTCCGACCCCAGTATGTTGAACATAAGTATAAATGGCAATTTGATTGTGTTTGTTGCTTGTACATCAGATCCTGACTCAGGAGGACTGGAATAAGGTACTGTATAATGGGATGGCTTCCACCTCTCCTGTGGCTGCTCTGTACTTCATCGCCCTCATGACTTTTGGAAACTATGTCCTGTTCAACCTGTTGGTGGCTATCTTGGTGGAAGGATTCCAAACTGAGGTAAAGCCAGATTCCAACCTAGCCTCTACATTTTTTCATCCTCCTTTTTTTTTTCTTCACTTCACAGTCTGTCTCTTTTTTTGTCCTTTAGAGTCTAGCACATATTCCAACACCATATCTTTCTTCTCTCTTTCACCACTAGCGCTCTCCTTTCCCTTTCGTCTAACACTATGTCCTAAACAGGCACGACGTGACAAGATTCAAGTGAAAAGCAATTTTTCTGTCCAGGCTGAAAGCGAAAATGCCGCTCAACACAACAAAATCGCAGCCAATCTGTTTGCGTGCTTTCTCACACTCCACTCCACAGCTGAAGAGCGTGAAACTAAGAACACGTAACTTGTATTTTAATGACTTTTCATAATTTTCAAGTCCTTTTCATGGCTTTCATTAAGGTGCTTGAAAGATTTTTCAAATAATTTGTCCTTTAAAACTTCCTTATCAATTTCTTGTCATGCTTTTATTGATGTTCAGTATATGTGAGGAGCGAGTTTGATCCATTGAATTTCGTATGGGCAGAGGTGCGTGCCACAACACAACACAGAAGAGACACTTGCTGATTTTCTGAGTAGAGTACTAGCATACTACTCTTATGGCAGAAATAGTAAGAGTAGTATGCTATCCTGAATTTAATGACTATTAGAGTGTTTTGTAGTATAAATAGTATAACTTGTGTGTGTAGTTCACATCAAAAACAAAAACTATAAAGATAACTAACATTACGTTTACAAAACTATGAAGATAATTTATTATAAGTGCATGCTGCAGTTATGTTATCTGCCCCTATAAATGCTCAAGCTTTTTAAAGATGGATTCTGATGAGCTGTTAACACTTTAACCATTCATTAGCTGGAAAACAAAAATCGGAAAGTGTTTCCAATGGTAACCTTCTTCTGTCTTTATTAGTTGTGGTGTGGACACAGCATAGTGTATAGCATGCCATTTGACAATTTTATTGTTTATTTTGTCACAATTTGAGCTAAAAAATGTAAATGTAAGATGCTATTTTTGGCAGATTTCATTGTTTTGAAATATGTTTCGAAATGTCATCTTGAGATTTCTGTCTTTCTCATTCATGTAGATAACAGTTGTACTTCAAAAATAGCTGTCTGGGAGCATTTCCGAGTGAACTGAATTGGAACTTAGCGCCACAGAAGTACAGAAGCAACTGACAAAATGTAGTGTCATTGTCAAAGCTGGTTAGGACAGACATGTGGAAAGCTTCTTGATTTGTCGCATTGTGCCTGGTTAGGACACTATGCTATTCAACTGGAAGTTATGAGTTTCTTGTTCTGTGTATAATAGTGCCTACTCCATGCTCAAGAGCACTCCCTGTCATCCTCCTTCCTTCATTCTTTTTCTTTATCGCCTTCTTTTTCAATAATCTTATGAGACAACTTATCTTCCAATGCATAGCAGCCATTCTTCTCTGACAGAAAGACAGACACATGCACAAAAATGGCCAGGCTCAAGATAAATCAGAGATATAAATGTTATACCTATATATCATTTTGGGTGGAGGGGTTGTTTTATTATTGTCTCTTTGGAAAGTGGTGAACCGAATCATGCAAGTTGACGTGTATACAGTGCAAAAAAAGAAAAAAAAAATTGATCACCTTTATTTTTAAAGTATAATTTTTTGAAATAAAATTTTCACATGCAGTCTGTTGGAGTCCTGTTGTTTGGCGTTCTAGTGGATGTAATGTAGATAAATGTAACTGTAAATCTAAGACCTAACAACTGATTTATTTTGAACTCCGCTCACATGGTGGATTCAAAAGATTCATAAAACTTTTAATGAAAAAAGAATCTCTAGATTATGATCGATTGTTCAGTTGAGCAAAATCATTGTTAGAACAACGAACAGATGAATCAAAAACGATTAAGTGCTGTTTCTTTAACACCTCATTAGAGCAACAACAAGAGCAATAAAACACGTGATTGAAAATTGGTTTGTCATTCATATTAATTTGCATAACAGGAGTGAAAGAGAAAGTTCTGGATTTTTAGTTGACTTGAGAGAAGGTATTATCTGGACGGAACTCAGTTCGTTGCCTTTTTCCCCTCTCTAAAAGATGAGCGTGCCTCTCGAGTGCCTGCCTGCCAGACCAAAATAGCTTTTATACTGCATCATGGCAGCTTAGAGGAAATTATGTTGCTCAGAAGTCTTCAAAATAAACTCTCTAGTCTTAAATAAGAGAGGATAGCCCACACTCAGCTGACCCCTATCTGCTGTTACCTCTGCTAAGTGAATCAGATATCTCATTGCAACTGTTCTGATGCCAACAGAAATGCCAAGGTACTGTGTTCTCCTGCTCTCCCCTAAAACCGACGAACACTGCTGGCTTAATATTTTAACCTTACATTGTTTTCTGTTTCATGTTTATTTTTAGTTGGTCAAACTTTGCAGTGTATCAGGGTTGCTGGGGAAATGGGTGGCTGAATGACACGTGTGAAGCAGAGAGATCAAGGGCAAGGATGAATGTCCTAGAGGTCGACCGATAGTGGATTTTACCGATACTGATAGTTAGGTTGGACCACACTGCCGATACCGAATAATCAACCGATAGTTTTTAAAATGGATACTGTATGAAAAATAAAATTCAAAAAAATAAGTACACTTTAATTGCTTCTATTCTAGAACACTTGATTATCTTTTCAAAATAACAAAATATGGCAGTCGCACAAAAAGCGCAGTGCAGCACAACGCAGAAAACTCGCAGATATCATGAGTCACACACACCAGACGTGTTGCGTTCAGTTCAAGCAGCGGCCTGGGAAAGTTTATTTGATCTGCATATGGGAGAAAGTTCAGTTATAGGGTGTTAAAGAATTGGCAAGTATGTTTTTGAAATTTGATGTTTAAAAAAACAGTGCAAAATGGAAATAAAAAGCGTGTTCTATATTATAGCTCTCTATATGAAGCATACAGACTTTATTAGAGCAACAGGAATACAACCGTTTCACTGAAAAATGCACAATACACAATTTTAAAGCCCAGGGTGAAGGCTTTATGTACATTAACAACGATTTGGAACAAATATAATGTAATTTAATGTAAAACTGTGAGGGCGGTCTGTGGCTGAATCAACATATCAGTTTGCTTTCTCTCATCACAGTTTTAAATCTGTAACTTCGCTGGCTAACAAATGCATTAAAGTGACCAGCTGGATATAAACTAACTCAAATTGATGGTAACAATAGTGACATTAATCGTTTTAACCACTTGAGGTGTGCTGCTAATGTTCCTGTCCTCTCAGCCTCAATAGCAAACGTACTGCTGTTCTTTCTCCACTGATGCAGGATCTAGTCAACAGTTTAATTACTTTATGATGATATGAAAACATGTACTGTAGTATACTGTACACACACTGTTTCGTTGTCTGTTTTAAATCCTCATCTAAAATGTCCCGCTCTGTGCAGCGCGCAGTGTCACGTGTCAAAACAAACAGCACGTGGTGTCAGTGATTCCGACTCTAGCTTCAGCCACTCCAGCAACAGACGCATCCAGGAAAAAAACTATCGCCATGGCTTTATGCTGATAGTTCCGCCAATCAACTATCGGTACAGATTAATCGGCAAAACTGATACAACAGCGTAATGTCCCATCCACTGAAGCAGATTGCATTATGTAATCACACTGCTGTAAACTGGTGGTCTCGGTTGGACTAGCATGTCAGTCTGTATGTCAGCATGTTCAGTGTTTAACTTGTCCATGTATTTTATTATATTTCAGTCAATTGCAGTCATTCTCTGGATGTAATTCGCTAATTTACTCTGACAGATTCATAATGTGAAAAATTCAATACGTGTTATCTCGAAGGAACTGGAGGGGAAAAAAAACAAAAGAGTTCATCATTTTCAGAGAATAAAAGAGTCAAGAATTGATACCTACAGTTGCAGCATTTTAACTGCGGGCAACAATTACACAAATTCACTGTACCGAGAATGCTAACAGGCTAAACTCCACCCAAAATGTAAAATCACTTTTACTTCAACAGAAGTATTTGCTGAAATGTGGGAGTTATATTTCTCATAATGTGTCTTTGTCAATTTTCTAACACTTTCTGTGCTTTTTTTCCCCTTCTGTCTTACCTTTTCGCCCTGTGTGGTAAAATCCTAACACATGTCCACTTTAGGAAATAACCAAGAGGGAAGATTTGCATGGCCAGCTGAGCTGTATTCAGCTGCCTATAGACTCAGGGGTATGTAGCACTCCGCATGATGTAACCCAGTGAGACTAACCAGGAGGACCACTGCGTTTGTGGACCGTGTCACTTGTGATTGTTTCTTGTAGAAGCAGACTTGACTTAAAGTCTTTCTTCAGGTTCACTTGCTCAATGCCTGGCGGCAGAGTACAAACCTTGTAGAGCCTCATGCTTTATTTTATCTGGCTGAAAGGATGTGTTTAGGCTTATGGAAAGCCTCAGAGAAATCAGACAAAGCCAGACAGACTGCTGTGCAAAAGCAAATAAGGCAACTGGAAAGTCCTTTTGAATAGATCTTAAAAAACATTTAATATGTGGATATGTCTCTTAATACCTCTTTAATTATTTTTATCTTGTAGATTTGCTTTGCATGGTATCATCATTTTTTTATTTAACTAGACTTAAAGTTTTATTCAAATAGCCCTCCGCTGAGTTCAGCAGCTCAGCAATCGAGAACTTCCATGCAGTGAGCCAGAGCTGAGTGGAAGCACTTGACCCTGTTGAGGAGACTCGGTCTGTTTGTGCTTCTGGACATCACATCCTGTGTTTGTTTTCATTCATGCAGCTGTGCTAGGTGACACATGCAGTGGAAGGCCATAAAATGGAGAGCATCAATGAGGTTTTGAACTGGTCTCTTACACCTTCCAGTCCTTCACCTTGACAATCAAATTACATAAACCTCTATGCTAGTCCTTACTCAAGAGCTATTAGCACATCTTATGTCAAGACATGCCTTAAATCACTCTATCAGCAAGGTTGGTCAAGCCCAGTAGAATTCCCAAATTAAGACCTGTGATTGTTAAGCAGCAGTTGCACAGCAACCTTAACATCTTAATTGACAGTACAGCCTCAGTAGACTCTCTTTCACAAATTGTACCTGACCAAAGCAGTTCTGGCAAACAAAAATTAAAGGAGTCATTCTAAAATTTCAGACTGAAATTACTCAGTTATTCATTGAAAACCTTGACCTTAAAGGGATAGTTCACCCAAGAATTAAAATTGTCAATAATTAATCACCCTCATGTTGTTCCAAACCTGTAAGACCTTTGTTCATCTTCAGAACACAAATTAGGATATTTTAATGAAATCCAAGAGCTTTCGGACTCTGCATAGACAGCAAGGGAACTACCACGTTCAAGGCCCAGAAATGTAGTAAGACATTGTTAAAATAGTCCATGTGAAAACAATGGTTCAACTGCAATTTTATGTAGCTACGAGAATACTTTTTGTGTGGAAAGGAAATAAAAAGAATGGTTTTATTCACACATGCATGCGTCGTGGTGCTCCTGAGAATGATGGCGGACGCTGACACGTAAGAGAAGAATAGTTAAATAAAGTAAATTGTAGATTTTTTGCATGTTGGCGAATCTTTTCAATGAATCAATTGATTCAATTCAGACTTGGTTTCAATGTTTTTTTTTTCTTTACAAATTTGATTTGTAAACAAATCATTCTTTTGAGTCTAATCTGTTCAATGAATCAATTTGATTAATTTCACAAAACTGGTCTGAATTATTTGTTCACACATCTGTTTGATTTGTGAACAAATAATTTATTTTGAGTCAAATCTTTTCAATGAATCAATTGCTTCACTCTACAAAACTGAATGATTCTTTCGTGAACTGGACTGATTCAGTTCTTGAGATCTAGTTGCAGCTAATAACATCTCACTACATAATATATTATATTTTATTTAACAGTCATTTGTATAATACATTCATTCACGTTTTTTGACATGAACAAATTAAGTTGAACTGTTGCTTTTAATGGTTGCAATTGGTTTTACATAGAATACAATAGCTAACAGCTTTTTGCTAGTACATAGGTCAAAAAGTCAGGGAGCTTGTTACGCAAATACTATAGTTTTGTTATGTTTCTGCTACATCTCTTTGCTCAGAAAGGCCATGTGGGAGTGAGGATAGTCATGTCCAATCCAGACACATCATCCACAGTGCTCATTTCTGAGCATGCAGTGAGTAACAGTGGGTGCTGATGCCAAGCTAACCTCTAACTGCACCTGGTGCCCAGCAGACGGTGGTGGCCTGTTTCTAAAGATGCTTTGTAGTGCCTCTCTGCTAGTCCAACCTATCACAGCTGTGTTTTGTTTTGTTTTACTGTTCACTGTTGGTGAGAAGGGGCAAGGAGTCCCTCTCATGTCTTGACTTACAGAACTCGACTCCAGTGTCATAACAATTTTCAAGAGTTGTTTTTGTTGCCGTAGTAACGTAGATATTGTTTTATTCCCTATTGACAAGTCATATTCACTGTTTTTGTTGTAGTTATGATGTGAATTACAGTAATTGCTGTTCAATTGTGCTGTGTTTAGTGTTGCAATGATCCCACTGGTTTTAATGCAACTCAAATTTGCATTGTTTACTTACCCATTTACATAGCCCTTACTAATGCATTGATTTTTTTTTTCTTTTTTTTTTCAGAGACTGAAACACAAAGTTTTGATTTAGCTTGATGTTAATAAGTGAAGCCAATGGGATGCATTGTTCGTAGGTGCAAGGTTTGTCAGAATAGTCTCAACTGAGTTCTCTTTGATCATTAGTGCTGTAAAGTACTATGATAAATGTGTGCTGAAATGAATGAGTTTGACATCCTGTAACCACATGATAAGGATGAGATTCATCCTTTATCATCTTGCTCATATTTGATTTAAATTCCAGTCAGTCCACAAATAGACACCCTAATGGTCAAACTGAGAGAGTGATCCATGTTGTCAGACAGTGATGTCTGTTTTGACAAACCACCCAGGGTTGAAGTTCTGTGCTAGACCACACTGAAACACTCGGCATGAAGCCATTTTAAGACCAGCGCAAGAAAGGGGATGAAGAGGATACAGGCCAAACAATGTGATGAGCCCTCTGATAAAAATAGCAGTATTTATTTCTACTGCTTGATCATTGGACGTGCCTGCTCTACTGGTGCTGCTCCTCCAGTGAGCCGAGAAAAAAACCCACACATATTCAGCCGCATGTGGATGTGACTTAAACTGTTATAGCAGATGGTCTGACCATGAGATCATCTGCTTTAAAATACACTCAAAGATACATTTAACTAATATTTAGTACACAGTACTGGTGGTTTCAGAGTGGTCATGCAACGTGGTGCTGTCAAATGCATGCCGGCACTGTGTTTCTGTGGATTCCCCCAACCAGGATGTCTCTCCCTTAGATACCAGTCACCCTCTGGCCTTTTTGAAGGCTGGCTCGCCCACCTGCCTGTTCCTCACCCTTTAATATGCTTCTTTAACCACCAACAACATTTAAACCTGGTAACTAATCTTTTATATCTTCCACATTTGATAAAGGGTGATGTCTCGAAGTCGGATTCTGAAGCAGACTTCTATGCACGGAGCTTGGAGGATGTTTCAGGACATAAGAAGGATCTGTCTGGATCTTCTGGTGAGACCCACAGAACATAGTTTGCATAGAAGCAAATGGCATAATCAGGAATTTTTTTTTTTTTTTTGCTGGCCTGTAAATTTTTATTTGCCCTGCTAACAAATTCACTGGCCCCACCACAAAATATTTATTTATTTGCAAGAAAAACTTATTTATTTGCTAGAAATATTTATTAGTGTTGTCAAACTATTAATCCCGATTAATCGCATCCAAAATAAAAGGGTTTGTTTACATAATATATGTGTGCATACTGTGTGTATTTATTATGTATATATATAAATAAACAAACATACATTTAAATATTTAAAAAAATATATTTACGTGTGTGTGTGTGTGTGTGTGTGTGTGTGTGTATATATATATATAATGTATATTGTATAATAATATAAATATTTTATATATAAACAAATCATATTTTTCTTAAATATATACACACGTGTGCGTATTTATATATACATAATAAATAAACAGTACACACATTATTATGTAAACAAAAACTTTTATTTTTGATGCGATTAATCGTTTGAAAGCACTAATATTTATTCATTTATGTTTAATATTAAACTCTTGTGTGTTCTTTACAACAACAAAGTGGTCATTATCATTATTATTTTTTTGCTCTTTCATGTATTAATTAATTCATTCATTTTCCCATATATACTGATATAGTTTTTGTAAGACACAAGTCTGCAAATTTTTTTAAATATTAAAGACATGAAGAGGCACTCTTATATTTTGAAATTCACAAGCTAGCTTCGGTGCAATCCCAGATACCTTTTACCCTTCTAACAAAGGGGTTATACTTTGTATTTTTCGTCTTTTTTACATGATGCATCACAATCCTCTTTGAAGATTAAAGCCTGCCTTGAAAAATTCATTCTTGAAATGGTTCCTAATGCATTTTTCAGCTGTCTGTCATGTTCTGTAGCTTCAGTTGTGATGTTGAGCATACTATCTTGTCCCTTCCTTTCTGTACTCGCAGTTGTGCCCATCAATGGCCATGTGGATTTGAAGAGCAGCCTGACCCCTCCCCTCATCACTCACACGGCCGCAACACCCATGCCCATCCCTAAGATAGCAGGAGGAGGAGACCCGGCACTAGGCGACGAGTCCCGCAGAGGGAGCAGTGTCTCAATGGATCCCAATGGCCAAGACAAATCTCCAGTCAGTGGCTACCTTTCTCTGTCATGATAGAGAAAGTTATCCAAACTACTGTCTTTGTGTGTGTGTGTGTGTGTGTGTGTGTGTGTGTGTGTGTGTGTGTGTGTGTGTGTGTGTGTGTGTGTGTGTGTGTGTGTGTGTGTGTGTTTTGCTCTATAATGCACATCAGTTACTCTCAATAACTGTAGATGATTAAGTGAGACTTGTAGAGTAACTTAGTTATTCAATATAATATAATGTAATATTACATTTCTGTACATAACAACAAAATCTAATATAAATTATAGAATTCATAATATAAAATGTAATATTTTAAATATATGAATAATTTCTATGGACACAGGTACATTTTTGAGTACATGTGGTGGAGTTGGCTCCAAATTTTTTGTTCTATATTATTTCTGTGTGATTTCGACAAAAACATAGGCACACAGGTTTTACAGTTCGCCAGTGAGGTCTTATTTGAAAGTCACATATTCCACCTATCTCTCTGCAGTCGAGTGCACGGAGCTCCCCAAATGCCCCCTGGAATTCTGCCAGTAGCTGGAACAGCAGGCGCTCCAGCTGGAATAGCCTGGGCCAAGTCCCCAGCCTCAAGAGGCAGAAACGGCAGTCTGGCGAATGGCGCTCCTTGCTGTCCGGCGATGGCCACTCCAGCTCAGATGAGGGAGATGCAGGAGAGAGCGCAGGCGGTGGGGGCATGTCCGAGGGTGATGATGCCTCCCTCGCCAGGACGGACTCCCTGGGCCAGAGGCCTCGGCACAGGCGCATGGAATCCCTGGAGACACGCAGCTCGTTTGATCTGCCTCCAGACACCCTGCAGGTGCCATACATGCATCGTTCCGCCAGCATACACAGCGCCCGGCCACCCAACTTCCTCAGCAACGGCAAGAGTTCTCCATCTGCAGCCACCACACAGCTTTCTCTAGATGAACACCACAGCGAGGATGACAATGCAGATGATGAAGGCAACCTGGTGAGAAAATCTACACTTGATTTATTACAGCTATTTTCCGTTCCTTACAATAGATTTATCACAAATATCCACAGTTTTTTTTCTATTCAATTCACTGTTATAAGATCACAGGAAACAGTACTACTTTATCTTCTACTGCCAGCAAAACTAACTTACTGGTCCTGTAATCTCATGTGGTCATCCATCTTTCAGAGTCGGATGGCTCGTCTCTACCGCTGGCTGGAGCACAAGCAGCCCCAGTGGTGTCGGGAGAGGGTCACCTGGTCTCTTTACCTGTTCCCCCCTCAATCACGGTAAGTGTCTGTGGCTTTCTTGGTTCTCACAGTCTTTCCTTCTGAGAAGACCATCTTAGACATTGTCAGTAAAGAAATGCAGTCCTGAGGATCCCTTCTATATTGAGGAGGGCTCACCATAAATGGGTTATATTGTATGTTTTTCACCCATAGGATTTGTTGTCTTATCTTAGTAGATCAGCAGTTTCTGTAATATTCACACCAGCCTGTCTGGCACCCCATTCAAAGTCTCTTAAATCATCTTTCTTCCCCATTCTGATGCTCGTTTTGAAATTCAGCTGATTGTCTTGATCATGTCTACATGCCCTGAGTTGCTGCCATGTGATTGGTTGAGTTGATATTTGGGGCAGTTCAACGGGTGTACAAACAAAGTGGCTATCTAATGGAAATCTATAGCTGTGTTCAGAATTGCCCCCTATATCCTCATTCACTCTCATACAGTCCAGTTGAAGGAGTGAATGAAAACGGGTGCGCGAATTTGGACTCCATGAGCTGCCACTTTTACATAGTTTGTACTTGTATCTGTTTAATAATCATTTAAAACTTAGCAAACTGGCAGCTCCAGCAGTGATGAAAAGATTTTTCTTGAACTCTGTCATGGCATCTAGAATGTATAAAATTTATATTGGTATAATGCGCTGTACCCACATTGAACCAGTGGTTTGGAAAATGGATGGATGATTCAGCTGCAGGCGCCATCTTCTGGCGAGAGGTGTGAATTCTTTCGGCACTGCCTTCATAGTGAATTATGCATATTCTCTAGCTGTCGAGTGTACATTGGTTGTACGCTCGTTATTGTGGCTCATTATTGGATTAAATGATTTCACTCGATAACGTCCACTATAGTTTCGGACACCACTACAAATGGCTTTCCCTTCAAATTGTGCTCTATTTATCAGTATAGGGGGCGGTTTCGGACACAGCCAATGAGATGTCCTCACTTAGAGAATACAATGAAACAAACATCTTCCTGGTTAAAATACGTACAGTAAGAAATCTGCTGGAGACACAAGCTCTCCAGCATTCAAACCACAAAATATGCTGGTCATTTCAGCATTTATCATAGTACCGTGGCTCACATTCAGTTCAGTTTAGGTTGCCCCTAAGCCCTAGAAAATACCTTCATGAAGATGCTTAAGGGGTGAGAAATCTCCTGTACTTTTTAGCCTCTCCCCTAGGCATCTTCTTGGTCTTCCCCTTCCTCTCATCTCTTTCCAATGCTTTCCATTTTTGAAACGCATGTCTGCTCACATTAAGCTCCATGGAGGCTTCACTTATTAGAGGAAGAGGAGAGGAAAGAAGAGCTCAGCATTGCATGTTACACTCTGTCAGCGCTTTACTAATTAAACATCAGACAACCTCAGATCATCATCCTCCTACTTCCTGTGCGAGCCCTAGATGATGCAAGCACTGACCACTTTGCACTGTTATGATATACAGACTGGCATACATTGGTGTCACCAAAACCAAAGCTAAAAAACTTGTGAATTTAATATGCCCATCTGTGTGTGTTCACTATCAGAAGATCTACCATGTCACATCCACATTCAAATCCACATGGTTAATTATGCAGGACTGAGCATTAATTGTTTGGATGGGCCTGTAAATGTAATTTTTGTTTTCATATTTTTCAGCTAATATGCATACTATAGTATAATATAATATAATATACATACTATGTACAATATACTACTGTTCAAAAGTTTGAGTTTGCTAAAATTGTTTTACGTTTTTGAAAATCTCTTATGATTAAAAGACTGCAGTAAGTTGATCAAATCTGCAATTTTAAATTATTTGCAAATCTTATTTTAAAAAAAATCAACAGAAAAAAAAAAATGCATACAAAGTAATAAGAAATGTTTCTTGAGCACAAAATCTGCATATTAGAATGATTTCTGAAGGATCATGTGACACTGAAAACTGAAGTAATGGCTGCTAAAAATTCAGTTTTGCCATCACAAAATTGTTTTAAAAGCTCTAAAACATATTAAAATTGAAAACAGTTATTTTAAACTATAACAGTATTTCAAAATATTACTATTTCTACTGTAGTTTTAAAGTAGTTAAAAAAATGCAGCCTTGGTGATCATAAGAGATATTTGTCAACAACATTCAAATTTTAATGATTGCAAACTTTTGACTGACTGTCATGGCGATTCATTTTAAAATGTCAGTTATTTATTTATTTAAGCTTTTGAATTCATATGTACTCAGAAATAAGCATTGCATGAGCAATGAAAATTTGCTTTAAATATGTATCTAAAATCCATTCAAATTCATTTTAGATCATTAGATGTGGCATTCTGGAACTTTTGGAAGCCTGTGAAACTGCTCTGAAGTCAGCGACTAACTGGGTAGTGAGGCAGTATGGCAGTAGATTTAGGTATCGGACACAGCATTAGACTACTCTCCCCATTTCACCCCGGCATGACCACACTCCCAGAGTGATGGGGGCTGAGAGAGGCAGGTTGGCATGACAACGGTGCAGAGTTTGCCGTCTGTTCCCACACAGTGCCGTTCTGGGTATAAATTCTTTAACATCAGGCCAAGTCTCAGAGACATTAAAGAGAACTGAGCACTATTTATTCATAAAAGGAGTCATGCCGCCGCACTGTATGTCTTATGACAGACACATACAGTATTCAAGCATAAGCTTGTCACTGTTTCAAGTTCAATTAAAGTGAAAGAGAGAAATTATGGAGGTGTATTTGTTTAGTGATGAATGAACCCAAAGTAATGTCAGCCATGATTGTTAACATCTCATACTTAATGTGTTAAATGATTGGACTGGCAAGGTTTTTTTTTTTTTTTTTTTTACATGCATACTGTACATACATTTACATACATCTTGTTGGATTTGTTTATTACAAACACAGTTTTTCGAAGAAAGTCAGTAATACAGAGTTCAAATGAAATGAGGGTGAATAAATAATTAAAGAAATGTCATTTTTGGGACACTGTCCAATTAAGAAAAACTCTGCTACTGTAGTATCACTAAGCAACTAGATGAACTTTCTTTTTAATTGATTTTATGATCAACATGATGTTGAATGTTTGCAACACTCAGCCCACCATGTCTGGTGTAATGATGTCTTGCAGGTTTCGTGTGACCTGCAATAAAATCATCAATCACAAGATGTTTGACCATGTGGTTCTTGTCATCATCTTTCTCAACTGCATCACTATCGCCATGGAGAGGCCCAGAATCGACCCCTCCAGCGCTGTGAGTAATGTTACCTCATACACATACACACGCAAGCATATGTCATTCAAAACACGTTTGCTGTAGGAGGAACAGTTCAGATAATTGAGACACAATTCTAAAAAAAAAAAAACTAAGAAATAATAATAATAAAATAATAAAGATACAAGGTTTAATTTTCTTGATAAGTTCCCATGCTCCATCTTGTCCTTTGATCTCAAGGTTATGTAGCTTTCGTTCTTTCTTCTTTATGTTTTTATTTATTTTTATTTTTTTTTTGAGGACAAGCGTTGCAGTGTGCTAATTCCTGATTCAATTATCTAAGGCCAACCAGTTGTCGGTCTGTCTGTCTGTCTGTCTCTCACAGTCACTAGAGAAGGTTTTACAATTGTGTACATGCTTGTGATGCCCTTAGTTATCATTGTTTCACTGCTCCAGAGTGTTAAGTTGCATGGAATTTACAGTTCAGGTTATTGGCTCAAAAATATTTCCACAACCGATTGCCCATGAAGCAAAGATGGTCTGCATGTGCCAGCTGAACAACTTTGTGAGAAATGGGAACACAAACTGGAACTCAGTGTCAGGGCTCTGAACTGCATATCTGTCATTTCCAGATTCTAAAACTGGACGATCATTATGTTAGTATGTTAATCTAGCATTTCCGTGATTATTACCTTATCTAACCGGTTATGTTTGCAACTGAGAATAAAAAGTAGTTTATTAGATGACTTGGGAGTTGGTTGGTTTTGCTGTTCTTTTAGGACGTTAAAACTAAAAAGATTCAATTTGTTATTCCTGCTTTCTTACAGACCCAAAGGACACAATCATCTTGGCTTAAATGCCTTGCTACATCTCATTATCAGTTTTGTATGTTTACTACTTTCAGCAGTTACATGCTCCTTCAGGACGCCTAATTTAAGACAGAAGAGAAAAAAAAAGAAAGCAAGAAATGCTTTATCTTATTAGTTATAGTTATAAGAATAATACTATAGACTCAGAAATGCTACGCTTCATGTACTGTATTTGAGAAAGTATTTCAAGGGGGAAAAGCTATTTTAGTTGTTGGTTTCAAGGTTCAGGTTTTTTTTTTTTTTGGACTTGGCAGAACAGCACTGCAGCAAACCTTCTTGTATGGAGACAGCAGTCCATAATTTTTTCAGCTACCAGATTCCTGACATTTCAAGGAACATATTTTCATAAAATGTTGCCCACCAAGATCACTTGTGTACCAAATAACGTTTTCAAGCTTTCTATTAATTTGCTGTTAACCCAAATCAAGAGCTACTTTGGACCTTCTAACCATAATGAATTAATTATTTTATATCAGTTTTATGTCCAGAGACACTCTAGCACTCATTCTGTAGCAATTTGTCAGTCTCAAATGTCATTATGTGATTTTTTCACACTGAGCTGCTTTATACAAAATTGCACAGGAGTATTGTAAATGGTTGTCTTATTGTATAACAACATAATGTAATCTAAATGTAAGCAGAATTTTTTATTTTTTTTTTTTGCATCAGACTCATTGCATGTTGAGCGTATATAGTGATGCATACATTAGCATTATTTTCTTGTATCCAATGGCTGTGTGTCTCCCTCTGTAATGGACCCTTACTGTAACTGTAACTGTAAGACCCTATAGCACTCCACATGGCAGAGATCTGCAGTGCAAATGGCCTTGTGTTCATTAGAGCTGGGGTACTCTAGTTAATATATTCCTGTAAATTTAAACCAATTATATTGACTTGTTCACAAAGTAGATTTATATTTAGTTTTTTCACATGTATACACATTCTTGAGGGGTTGGGGGGAATGAATAAAAGCCTCCCCCAAACTGATGAATGATTCTGTCAGTAATGGAAATAGAGGACCTTAAAGCTTGCTCATGTGTAATGGTTTTTTGAAACACTTTATGTAGCATGGAGAGGTTGTTTCCCATTTTGTTATTTTCCGGAGGTTTAATCCATGTAATCCGGTTTTACCATGTGTGCCTATGAGCCTCTATGATATTTGTTTACTTCCCCCTTAAGACATCCTTTCAGCACTTCACAGAGGAGGAAAAACTCTACTTATTTTCCTTCCCTGCACAGGCATGTGGGGCAGATGGCACACAGTGCTTTTTTCATAGGTGTAAATGCATAGTAAGATTATTATGATTAATGAAAGATGTTACAAAGACAAACAGTGGATTTTTTTAATGAGTATAATACAAAGTCTATTTAAATTAAAATTTGCATTTAAATATGAAAAAAAAAAAGAAAAATTAACAAACAAAAAATGAATACCAAATAGATGACTTTTCCACATTTCATGTTTTGTCATTTGTGAATGTAAGTAAAATTTCTAAATGTTTTCTGGTAATGGCCTGTGACATGTTTGCTAAGGAATGTGCACATTTCAATATGAATCCACAGTATGATATGACATTTATGAGTAATCTTTGGACCAGGTAAAGTCAGTTCAGTCCCACTGTCACTGCAGTCTTGTGTAACTCTGTCTGTAATAGAACCTTTGTGTTCAGCTTATGCAAACCATCTCATTTCCATGACAGACATGATCTATAGTAACAGGTACCTCACACTGAGCTCAGACGTGTGTCATTAATATTTCATATGGAGACATTTTTTTCATTTGGGTATGAACAAATCCTATCAGGCTCCCCACCTGAGTCCCCCTCTGAAGACAAGGCCTGAGCATGTCTTTTCAGTACCCAAAGTAATGGGAAATAGGTGATGAAAATACCAAGGGGAGTTTTAGCAGCTTTTGATTACTCTCTCCCTCACTTTCTATCTCTGGTCTCGTACACATTGAACATTTGAGAATGACTAATGCATTTAAATTCAGAAGTGGACCCCCCAAATTAATCATTACTGATTGCTTTTGATTCACATAAATTTGTAAATTAATCATTTGGTCATTTTTTTAACCGATGGACAGACTCACAAAGAGCTGTTTTACACAACAGCAATGTTCATCTTCTGTTTTTTTTTTTTTTTTTTTTTTGTTTTTTTTTATATATTTTGTATATTTTAAATTTATATATCTATATTATATCTAATTTAATTTATTTATAGATAAATGATATATATATATATAACAAAAACTTTTTAAAACAGACAATGTCATTAAAAAATAAATAAATAAAAATGTTGCACTTTACATGCCATATATCCATATATATATATATATATATATATATATATATATATATATCATATATATCAATATATATATATATATATATATATATATATATATATAAATATGGCATGTAAAGTGCAACATTTTTATTTATTTATTTTTTAATGACATTGTCTGTTTTAAAAAGATTTTGTTTGGACTTTAGCAACCAGGGATGTGTCATTGTTTGTAGAATTTTACTAAATGTGTTCTTTTTATTATAAGTTTATGTTAGTTTTAACTTCAGTTTTCTACAGTGAATTTTTCGTTCACACAAATATATTAATTGAAACCTACATCTTTTTTTTTTATTATTATTATTTGATTTGTCTCTGTCTTCTATGCCAAGCTAGATGGTGCTGTAATGTGTGTGTGTGTGTGTGTGTGTGTGTGTGTGTGTGTGTGTGTGTGTGTGTGTGTGCTTCCTCAGACATTCAGTAACCTTTAAAAGAAAGAGAGTGAAGGACATGGGTTGTCTGACCCTTCTCCTTCAGAAAACAAACACTGTGCTTCTCAGACATGCTCTTCCTCATTCATGAATTCTGACCTGCACATACACACGGTTCACTCGACAATGAATGAAAGCAAGCCACCGAGCAGAATGGGATGGCAAAGACGTCGGTCTGTTTACAGAAATAATACAAACCACAGTTATGATGTCAGCAGGAGGCTTTCTCAGAGAGAACAGGAGTTTTAGAACATGATGCCACGACCCACTGAAACATGCATTAGTAGGGGGTCATGGGAAAGATGGCCCCTGGGCCCTGCTGCTCAGACACAGTAGGAGAAGGACAAACAATCTAGAGAGACCATGTTGAAGGAGGAGATCTCCATTGCTTATTTTGCTTCCACACCACTTGTTTAAAGTACAAATCAGATTCTTATCCCATTGCACCCAGAATCCTTCGCAAAAAGATGAGCTTAAACACCAAGGGTTATTTGCAAGGTTGAATGAATCCTCAATACCTGTTAACGTAAATGAAATGAAGTGGCAGAGCTGAGGGCTGATTTATTTTTCGGCTTATACTTTTCCATAAAAGCCAAAACAGTCACGAATCTGAGTAATAATGTCCGGTTATAGATGATGTAATTCAGCAATCGATGCCTCACTCAGCGGAGTCATGGTGGGATCTTAGCAGCCCTCCAGTTAACTGGGTTACCCCTTACTGAGACCAAATTAATAACCTTTGTGTAAGCAGCCTGCATTGTTATCCATTACATTAGGCTTTCACGATCCATGCATGCCTGACATAGACAGAGCATGCAGCATAGACTACACAATGGATATTAAAGGGGACATATGACATTGCTTAAAAGAACATTATTTTGTGTATTTGGTGTAATGCAATGTGTTTATGCAGTTTAAGGTAAAAAAAAATAAATAAAAAACATTCTTTTCCACATAATGTACATTATTGTTGCTCCTCTATGCCCTGCCTTTCTGAAACGCATAGATTTTTACAAAGCCCATCACTCTGAAAAGTGAGGTGTATGCTGATTGGCCAGCTATCCAGTGCTTTGTGATTGGCTGAATCGTGTCCCAGCGCGACGAAACAAAACCAATAAAACCCATTATAAACGAGGCATTTGTTACATCCAGTGGGGACATAATTAATGATTATAATGACTTATACTGTCTTTTTACGCGTTGCGTATCGTGCTGCGTAAACATAAAACCATGTCTGCATTTGTGATCGGAGAACAAGCGCTACTCTACACTGCTCAAAACGCATTTGAATCATCAGTGGCAAATTATTTAAATATGAAAACGTACTTACAGGCTGTGTGTCAGAAGCGCTAGACTGCCCTTGCAAAGTTGGAATTGCCCCACTTTATAGAAACAGACACTGGCATTGTTGGCTACTCTTCCAGGAAACAGTCCTCGTCCTGCACTGCACACATCTGAATATTTTTGAATTGTTTAGGATGGTGCAGTGTAGACAGGAAAGTGGAGGGAGAAAGGGGGAGAATGGGACCAAGACCAAGGTTTATACACTAGAAGGCATAAAGGTTCAAATTGCAGACCGCTTGGTTTGTATTGCAGTGTGGTCTGTTTTGATTCAGTTTGGTTTGGTTTTACATTGTTATACTCTCTGCATTGCTATTTAGGATGCAGAATAAGATTATTTTGAGGCTGATTCTGATGTATGAGTAGATCTGATTATCAGTATTTATTTTCCAAAGAGTCTTTTTTTGATTTCTCTTTTTTCTTCTTCTTTTTTTTATACAGTTTTTTAACTAGTTACAGTATGCAGCTTGAGTCATTACATTTTCTAGACTAAACTTTGGGGTTGATAAGATTTTTTTTTATAGTTGTTGAAAATTGTTAAATGTGAAATGTTTTCTAATTTAACATATTTTAAAATGTAAATTAATCCTGAGAAGGCAAAGCTGAATTTTCAGCAACCTTTTCACCTGTCTCCATGGTCACATGATCCTTCAGAAATCATTCTAATATGTTGATTTGGTGCTGAATTTCTTCTTCTTATAAATGCTGAAAACATTTGTGCTGCTTAATATTTTTGAGAAGTCTTTGACGAATTCAAAAGAACAGCATTTATTTGTAACAGATTGACTTTACTGTGACTTTTTTATCAATTTAATGCATCCTATTTGAATAAAAGTATTGATTCTTTCCAAAAAAATAAATAATAAAGACCCCAAATTTCATTCTTTACATCCATTTGGAATTTCTTTTCGATTCTTACAGTCTGTTGATTTAGAAATACATAGAAATAGCATACTTGCTCTTGAAAATGAACATTTCCCAGTTCATACACATTGTATGTTTTCAGAGGGATAGATGAACAAAAATATACCTAGCTGTTTAAAGGAATTATTTCACCTCTAATGAGCACATGGCTCTTTCTGTGTATCAGCATATTATTCCTTACACTGGGAGTCTCTAGGTTTGAGTCATTTTAGTATGGGAGCATTTTAGGATGGAGTCTGTTGACAGTGTAACAGTCTGTTATAGAATGAGGAACAAACAGTCCTGGCTCAGGTCAGAGCAGAGAGGTGGAGAGGACAGCACCTGCTGCGTGGGAAGGCCGTGTGGCACGGACGGGGGCGAGAGGAGCAGGAAGTCTTGTGTTTTGTAACAGTCTTATGTTTACGGGTGTAATCTTATGAACAAACAACCATCAAATTAAAATTCAATCGAAATCAAAATTTGGCCTCATTTAAAATGTATGCCGGGAGAGTAAATGTTTATTTCCAGAGGTTACATTATAGTATTCTAAAGCAATGCTGAGTGAAAAACGCTGAAATAAAAAGCGAATACAAACACTAATCCTTAAAGGCACAAATAAAGGTTAAATTCTCAGGGTTAGAAAAAGATCATAAATAGTCATAAAAAACATAAATAACAAAAACAAAATACTTTCGACTAATGATATGGGCCCCAGGGAAGAAAAACATGATTTATGATATGATCTTTTTAAGAATTTATTTTATATTGCTTTTATCTTTTATTTTTGTAAGACTTTTTAACCAACACTTTTGTCCTTAATGATGATTCTTCAGATTTGATTTACTTATTTGGACTTCAGAGATGGTTACTGTCATGAAGCTGTTACTTATCCATTTGTTACCCACTGTGTAATCTAGAAGTATCCAGTGAGAATGCTGGATGAAATGTATCGCATGCGGTGTGCGTGTGAGTATGTGATGTTAATGCCCGTGGAGTACTCAAAGCGTGGGCAGATTCTTAGTCCAATAGATGCCTTCGCAATAGGCACCTCTAATGTGTTATGCCACACACACACACACACACACAAATCTTCTCTGATCCAGCATTGACTCACCCATCACTTTCCCTGCTTGTCTGGTTCTCTCCACAGGAACGCATCTTCCTGACGTTGTCCAACTACATATTTACTGCCATCTTTGTGACTGAAATGACAATAAAGGTAGGTGACGGGGTTGGCATTTGTCTCTGTGTGGTGTCTTCTCTGACAGAGGGTACACTAACACACTGCCTGGGCCAGAATACCAGCCAAAACCAGACTTAACTTCAGTTCCCTGTGGCTTTTTTATAGTGCCGATCTCTCTTAGATCAGCATGGCTAATGGAGTCTGGTGAAAACATTCTTGTAACAGGCTTTTTGGATAGCCTTTCTTGCAGCCCTTTTATTTTAAAGAGAAAGTTCAGCCGAAATTAAACTTAATAACTAAACTGTTATTTTTTACTCTTCATGTTGTTCTAAACCTTTCTTTGTTCCATAGAACACAAAAGGAAAATATTTCAAGACTGATTCGTAATTTTTTCATGCAATTACAATGAACTAGCTTTCAAGCTTAAAAAATATGCAAAAGTACAAAATTTAATATTCACAGAAAATATTAATATCAGTCCTAGCTCTCTTAGACACATTTGTGACACAAGCAACAATGTCTGATCACTGAATAAATCATTCTGTGGCATCATATCGTATCAATTAATGTGTGTGTGTGTGTGTGTGTGTGTGTGTGTGTGTGTGTATGTATATATATATATATATATATATATATATATATATATATATATATATATATATATATATATATATATATATATATATAAATATATATATACTGTACAGACCAAAAGTTTGGGAAACATTACTATTTTTAATGTTTTTGAAAGAAGTTTCTTCTGCTCATCAAGCCTGCATTTATTTTGATCAAAAATACAGAAAAAAACAGTAATATTGTGAAATATTATTACACCTTAAAATAATAGTTTTCTATTTGAATATACTTAAAAAAAAACAATTTATTCCTGTGATGCAAAAGCTGAAGGATTTTCAGCATCATTACTCCAGCCTTCAGTGTCACATGTAACATCCAGTCTATCACATGATCATTTAGAAATCATTCTAATATTCTGATTTATTATGAGTGTTAAAAAACAGTTCTGCTGTCTAATATATTTGATGAATAAAAGGTTTAAAAAGAACTGCATTTATTCAAAATAAAAAATAAAAAAATTCTAATAATATATATTCTAATAATATATTTTCTTTACTATCACTTTTTATCAATTTAACACATCCTTACTGAATAAAAGTATTGATTTTATTAAAAAAAAAGAAAAGAAAAAAAAAAATTACTGACCCCCAAATTACTGACCAGTAGTGTATATTATTACAAAATATTTATATTTTAAAAACATAGCTTCTTTTTTTTATTTTTATTTTTTTTACTTTTTATTCATCAAAGTATCCTAAAAAAGTATCACATGGCCTGAAAAAATATTAAGCAGCAGAACTGTTTCCAACTTTGATAATGAATCATCATATTAGAATGATTTCTAAAGGATCATGTGATAATGATCCTAAAAATTCAGCTTTGCATCACAGAAATAAATGATAATTTAAAGTATAATAAATTTAAAAAACAATTATTTTAAATTGTAATAATATATCACAATATTACATTTTTTTCTGTATTTTTGATCAAATAAATGCAGGCTTGATGAGCAGAAGAAACTTCTTTCAAAAACATTAAAAATAGTAATGTTTCCAAACTTTTGGTCTGTAATGTATATATATACATACATACACACACACACACACACACACACACACACACACACACACACACACACACAAACACACACACACACACACACACACACACACACACACACACACACACACACACACACACACACACACACACACACACACACACACACAGCAGATTCATTCATTGTAACAGCAGATCTCTCCTTCTGTGTTTCACAGAAGAATG
The DNA here is from genome assembly GCF_018340385.1 of Cyprinus carpio. NCBI lineage: Eukaryota > Metazoa > Chordata > Actinopteri > Cypriniformes > Cyprinidae > Cyprinus > Cyprinus carpio. Next base: position 14,944,857 of record NC_056583.1, read on the forward strand.
TAAGTTGTGCAGGTTTGGAACAATGTGAGGGTTAATAAATAATAATAGAATTTTTATTTTTGGGTGAACTATCCCTTTAATGTACTGCTTTCCATTGACAATCACAAAGTCTACACAAATACTACAGCAGCAAAATATTAAAATCATGCACTGACATGTTCAACTGTCACCAGTCAGCTGAATTAAACATTTGAACAAATACAAGACAAGAAGTCATCTGTTAAACAAGCCTTGCTCTCTATTTTCCACTCTCCACAACAGCAGTTAATACTAAGCAGGGGCGGATTGTCTGCCAGATATTCAAATGACTAATGTTGAAATGGAAGAACATGCTGAGGCCTCTCTGGAGAAGACAGAAAAGTTCATAGGTGTCAGTCACAAAGGTCTAGGGTTTCTATTCTGGGGCCCTGCTTTATGCCAGGTCACGCCCACCTAAGAGATTTCAAATGAAAATCATGGCACAGAATAATCATACTCACTGGAGATTAATTAACGGCAACTGACAAAACTTTCTGGGTCGGATGAAGATGACAGGGCTGTTCAAACTCCTGGCTTTTGTTGCCTGACATGCCTTTGTTCACTTTGAGGTCTGATCACATTGTGGTTTGATATATTCACCAGCAACATCAATAGGAGCTGTGCATTCATGCTTAGTACTTTTAGTCAGATGATTCTCAATCCTGGTTTGTTTATCTCAGACCCCCCCCCCCCAGCCCTTTTATATGCCAGCTGTATGCCAGTCTATCCTGATACATTCTCAAAAATGCCACGATAGTGTGACAAAGACTTCAAGGGAATAAGAAAGTGTTTCTTCCCAAATTCAGGTTTCAAACACGTCATGTTTTCTCACGTTTCCTGTCATGTGCATAGTTTTTTTTTTTTTTAACAGGTTTTGGTTTCGAAAGAATTTCATTTATAGCAGATAGATATAATGAAGTATTGCCTTTCCTTAAAGTGATAGTTCACCCAAAATTGAACATTTTCTGAACCTTTACTCATCTTCAGGCCATCCAAGTTGTAGATGAGTTTGTTTCTTCATCGGAACTTGAAGAAATTTAACATTACATCACTTGCCCACTAATGGATCCTCTGCAGTGAATGGGTGCCGTCAGAATGAGAGTCCAAACAGCTAATGAAAACATCACAATAATCCACAAGTAATCCATCTATAAGTTTTTAACTTCTCTATCCATAATATTGCTTTCTCCAGTGAAAAAGTAATCTCACCTGAGTCAGGAGAGAAATCAAGCACCATTTACAAGCAAATACAGTTCAAAAACAGTTGTGATTATGTTGCTGGATTTTGGTGTGAGTGGACAACAGGGCATTATTACAGATTTTGCACTTGTATTTTGGTTAGAAACAACGGTTTAAAGTTAAAACACCTTAATAATGGATTTGTTTCCTACAAATATGCACTGGAGTTGTGTTGATTATTTGTGGATTTGTGTGATATTGTTATCAGCTGTTTGGACTCTCATTCTGACGGCACCCATTCACTGCAGAGGATCCATTAGTGAGCAAGTGCTGTAATGCTTATATTTCTCCAGATCTTTTTAGATGAAACAAACTCATCTAAATCTTAGATAGCCTGAGGGTGATTAAATCTTCAGCAAATGAAAAAAAAAAACTATTCCTTCACAGTTGAAGTCTTTCATTTTTGCAAAAGTTTTTGTTTTGACTATTATGATGCAAATTCATTTTATCATGAAACTGTACACAATTTGGCTTTAAGTTAAATTTTATCAAACATTTCTGCTTTAAAATCATACTTGTTTTTGTGAAGTGGTTGCTTTGGGCTGGTGTTTCGGGGAGAAGACCTACCTGAAGAGCAGCTGGAATATTCTCGATGGGATGCTGGTGATGATCTCCGCGATTGACATCCTGGTATCCATGATCTCCAACAGCGGTACTAAGATCCTGGGAATGCTTCGGGTGCTGCGGTTGCTGAGGACCCTGCGTCCGCTCAGGTATACAACCCAGCTGTTCAAACATACAGTCAGTGCTGCGTTAAGTCATTATTCTAAATAATAGTAATGAGTACTTCGAAGCTTTAATGCACAAGTGCAGTGCTGTAGGCTACATACTGTACATAAACACTTACAGTATATGTACTTTGGGTTCTAGGGCAAGATTTGCACATCTTAAATAAGCATCCACTTTCTTACAAGAAACATAATTAATGTAAAGACTGAAGTCCCACAACTAGCTTCTTCCTCACAGAAGCATCAATTGGCTCCTAACTGATGCAGTATATATTGCTGTGTTTGTGTTTATGCATATGTATGTGCATTTGTGTGCATATGTGTGTGTGCTATGCATCTTTCCTCCTGCCGAGGGAACTTCTGGAGGCCTTCCCTGCTCTTAAATATTTATGACATGTTCAAGCAGAAAATAAAAATCAAATATTCATCTTTCCTGCCCAATTTCCCCACAAAATGCTTACACTGGTCTTTCACCCCCAGCCGCTCCCTTCTCCCTTTTCAAGTACTCCTCAATTTAGGGTCAACTTCCGCAATTTCCTAATACTACCAAGAGACTTGTATTAAAAATACAATATATTCCGGTAGTTGTGTTTTCCCTTGCCTTTCAACTGTGTTGGTGCAACATTAATGTGCTTTCAACAACATTTTTGAAAAGGAACTGGAAAGAAAAAAACATTTGGATTTGTTTTTGCATTTAATTTGTTACTCTGCCAGATACAAGGAACTTTCAAATATTAAATAGCAAAAACCAACAACAACAACTAATTTAGATTTAAATAGATAGATAGATAAATGTTTGTGTGTCTATGTATGTACATGTATATACTTTTGTACCTGCAGACTAGTAAAGAAAAAAAAATGTTGCGGGGAAAAAAAGACCATAATTACATTAATTCAATGAGAAATTATTAGCAGCTCTGGTGGAACCAATCTTGGCTCTGGATCCCAAGTGCCTGGTCTGCTAATTATTGACCTCTGGTGTAGATTATCCCTGTGCATACTTTTTCCTGAATCCATGATTTTCTAGTGTTTTTATTAGTGTTCTAATTGTGCTGATAAAGCATGCTTGTTCGCTGACCTATATTGTGCCAAATAGGAATGAGGTATTTTGATATGACGAATCAGCCTTCCAGCAAATCTTTTAAGGCATCTTTCACCAGTTTGCTAAAACAGCAAATATAATTAATGTCACTACCCCTGAGCATCACTATTACTTCACTGCTACTGAATAGTGCATAGAGATCCAAGCATACCCTTATAGATAATGAATAGTATGTGGAACAAATCTTGAATTCCTTTTCATGATCTTATTCTGATAAAGTATTGAATTTTATCCACTAGTGGTATAGTTACATAATGTGAATTAACCTTTAAACAGTCTGTGTGATAAGGACCCATTATAACTAATGACAGTTGCTTCAGCTGACTGTCAGAAAATGTAGACCACCTGGAGAAAAAAAAAAAAAAACGCCCTGTAAATTAAACATGAAGTGGTCTGTGTTTTCACCTCGAGCTCCTCTGAGTGAACATTTTAAAGATTCTCACAGAAAGTTTCTTCCACTGCCAGCATGCTCTGCTTCAGAGAACTTACTGTGTGTGTCTGCCTGTGCATCGCCGAACACCTTTTGAAAGTTTTACTTCTTGATCATTGAGACTTTATATTAATGCACCTCTGTTTGAAGTTCAAGCTGAAATCAAAAGAAAGACAAAGACAGCTGTAAAAGTCTCCACAGCGTGGGCTCGGCTACTCCGGCAAAAGTGAATTCAGGGAGGGGTGGGTAATCCAGACCACATGTGTACTCTGTTCAGTGAGCTTAAAGGGACAGTTCACCCAAAAATGAAAAAAATTCAATCTGGTATGACTTGATTTCTTCCTTTCTTTTAGCAGGTAGTCCAAACTGCTCTTTTATCTATTTTTTATTTTTATTTAAATGTTTATTATTATTTATATTTTAGTTAATTCCCTCATATACTGTATATTTTTATATAATATGTATACTGTATGATTTTTTTTTTTTTTTTACATTTTTGAAAAAAGTCTCTCATGCTCACAAATGGTGCATTTATTTGATCAAAATACCATAAAAAACTGTAAATCTGTGAAATATTGCAATTTAAAACATTTCTATTGTGGAGAGTGGAAAATAGAGAGCAAGGCTTGTTTAACAGACTTCTTCTTGTCTTGTATTTCTATTTTAATATATTTTAAAATGAAATGTATACCTGTGATGGCAAAGAATTTCTTATGTTGAAATCTACTTTGTGGGAACCGTAGTACTTATTTTTATGCTATAATGAAGTTTGACAGCCCTTAGCCCCCATCCCTTTTCATTATATGGACAAGAGCAGTGTAAACATTCTTCAGAACATCTCATTTTGTCATACAGATTTGGAATGACAGGAGCATAAGCAAATGATAACATAATAAAATAAAAAAATTAGGTGATACCGTATGCCCATTAATTAATTTGAAAATCTGTGTTTTTATGGACAGTTAATGTCTGTGTACTCCTAATCGAGTATTAATGGCGTTGTTACAGAGATGTGTCTCTTTCAATCTTCAGACAGGATGATTTATGCGTTGTGTTAAGGGGGATGTGCACACTTTGTAAATTCATCAACTCTTTGACCCCCAGGTTAAACCCCTCCACTGTACGTTGCACTGCACGTCACCTTTCCCGATCTAAATTAATCTCAAAAATGCATTAAGAAGCATCCATCCTCTACTGTTTGCCTGAGCCCCAGAGGAACAGACCCTCCCTTAAACACCTGACACCAGCATCTATCTACTCATATCACTCCATTCAGTCTCCTGCTTGACCTCTTCTCAATGCAAATAACCTGACCAATTTATAATTGTTTGTGCTCATTAATTCTCATGCTAATTACAGTTCCGCTTCTTTCACAGTGCCTGTCCACTCCAAGGCATTTGTTAAGCTAATCTAACTATGCTTGACTTGAAGCAAGTTACTGTAGTTTTTCTACATTGTCTATTTGCTGTAATTACAGGGATGAAGAATTGCAGCAAAAGACGATAAGGAGAGATTGGCTCTTTCGGATTTCATCTGGAACAGTTTCATTTAATTTACATTGCATCTCCGCAGATGTCCCTTATGTCTTATTGTTTTTAGATAATTGGTTGTGTAATTGTGAAGTCATAATTTTAATGGATTATGTGAGGGTGCTAGGATGGAGATAGAGAGAAAGAGCAAAAATTCAGTCATTATTTTCTCACTGGTGCATTAAAACAACACTAGGGTGAATAAGTAATGACTGAATTTTTGGGTGAACAGTCCTTTTAATATCTCATTTTTTGGACTGCAGAAGAAAGAAAGTCATGCAGGTTTGGAACGACATACGAGTAAGTAAATAAGGATAAAATTTGCATTACATCTGCTTTCATGCTGCTGTTTTTACTACCATCTTTTTTTGTAGTTGAGATTTTTTTGGTCATTTGACAGATGTCTTCAGATTGTGTGCTTGCTGTGTGTGTGTGTGTGTGTGTGTGTGTGTGTGTGTGTGTGTGTGTGTGTGTGTGTGTGTCAGGGACACACAACTTGAATCCCCCAAACTGACGGTTCCCAGCCCAACTACAGCATCCTTTAATTACAGCCAGGATGAAAATGTGTCTCTGTGTTCTGGGAATAAGGGACTCCTTCAGTGCTCTACTTATTGTTTCCTTCTTAATTTATTTATTTATTAAAACCTTTCAGAACACAAAGACCAGAATGGAGCAATAAATATGGGAAATTCAGCTTTTTTGAAGGCTTGCAGAACACAATAACCATAACACGTGCTCAGAAACCAGAAGAGTCACCTCTGCATCACATTATAAAACTAGGACCACAACCCTGGTTTCTCACCAACAACAACAAAAAAATCATGGTATTTACAATAGTACCATTGTTTTTTTTATCATACTATGTCAATAATTCAGTACCATGGCATATTTATGACCTTACCATGGTGTTACCATCTGATATGTTCAAAATGTCCTCTTTACAAACATGCTTTTCTTTTGCTCTCACTGCTCTTTTAATACTGTATATAAATACATATTAAATTGCACAAAATCCCATATTTAGACATTTTTTCATGAAAAATTATATATACACATAACTTCACTGTGATCTGAAATGTCTACTGTATTAAAAAACATTACTAGTACAACACCTCAAGCACTAGTGCCCTCTATTGGTCAGGGGTTGAAATCTCAAGGTGTGAGCTTGCTATTTATATACTATTATAATATGTATTAATATTTAGGTTACACTTGATATTACTTTTGATTTGTTTTATGTGATTTAGTCTTTTTTAATATTTATATTTAGTTTTTTTCTGTTTAATTTTGGTAATTTTAGTACTTAAAACTTCAGCTTATTTTTAGTTGCCAAGTTTTTCATCTAATATTCACAATTTATTTGATTTGATATTTCAGCTTTTATTTCAATTCAGAATTTATTTATTTATTTTGTGAACAAGTCATATTTCACTAGACTGTCCCTCTCAAATTCAGTCAGAGATGAGCGTGGGTCTAGACATATTGATCCTCCTCATCGTTTGACATTTCCATAATTGATTTTATGGTATTACATGAAATCCCCAAAGTGAGCTTTAATAAATACGCTTGAGCTTGTGAAAGATGCACGTAGATATTCAGACACACAAAAGACAGAGCAGCCTGTTATCTGCGCTTCCTTTTGGCAGACTCCTTTCTCAACCAGCCACTTTGACTAAACCTGGTCTCTTTAAACGTGGCCTTTTCTTCATCCTCAGACACTGATACAATCACAGAACACTTCTTAAGAAGACCAAAGTTGAGGATCAAATCAGGTTTTAGCTGCTTTAGCTCAGTTCTGTGGTGAGGAGCCAGAAATCACTGTCACCAGATGAGGACTGATGTGCCTTTTTTTCTTTATTCTGAAGGAAGAACATTTTTTGAAGTCTTTTGTGTGTGTGTGTGTGTGTGTGTGTGTGTGTGTGTAATATCATAAACATCTTGCAATATACAATGTTTTTGCAATGCATCTGGATCCCCTGCTACTGCTTTAGGTCCTCATTGAATCCCATTAACATCAGTTCAACACAGACAATGCCGTAGATTAAAGTCAGTTGCCTTTTACAGTATAATTTTACATGTAAATCGCTGTTCTTACAGACAAACAGTTGATCTTGAATCTGTCTGCGCTACTTTTTCATTGTTGGTCTTTTTAAACATGCATTAGATTGACATCTTTGACCATTTAAGCACATTTCATTGGTCTCGTGTCATGAGTGCAACATTTTAAGACAGCATGTTAACTTTAAAGAGGCCAAACTTTTGAACACTTGCTTTTTAACACATGCTTTTTTTCCCCTTTTATTTTAATTTTAATTTTTTTTTTTTTTTTTAACCAAACAACACAAAAAAAGCAGCTGAATTCCTGTTACAGCTGTGTATTTGTATTACATATGTTATTGTCTGGGCCTTTGTGAGCAGGTCTTTGCGTCACTGTTGGTGTCACCCTCTGTAGAGGTTGACAGGTGCGGTTTTGTGCCGGATGTTGTGCCGTTAATAATTAGGCTTCATCTTTATTCCGGCGGTTTAATTAAAACCGTCTCCTTTCTATGCAGCACAGAAAGTTTCCCCACAGCATTGCATTGCGGTTGCTTAGCATAATGGCTAGGGCATGAAAATGTTTGCTGGTAATTGCCATGCTCACTCGTAGAGGAGATAGTGATTGCAGCAATGATGGAATGCCAAAAGTAGAGAAAGCTGACTAATGTCAGGTTGGTGAAAGCATGAGAAATATTTATCCACTCGCAGGCACTGGCCAGGCAAGGACTGAGCAGTTTATGGACCCTTTCGGAGTTTACAACTATGCAGCTCCCCATATAATTGTGCATAGTTAGGATAGCAAAATAAATAGGCTTATTAGGTTTTAAAAGAAAGGAGAAAGCGCTTCCAAAGTCTTTTGTTATAAGTCAAAGATAGTGTGTCTAATTCAAATTTTTGCCCAAATTCATCCGTCACAAAGCTGTTTAAGATTAAAAATATTAACCCATACTACATTAAATAGGGGTTAAATGAGAATGAACATGGTTTGTGGTGATCACCGTGTATTTTGGTGAATTACTGTATGAGCTGTATGATAAAGCCTTTTGAAACTTAAGACATTTAACTCTAATCCTTGATAAATATTAGCATTGGCAATAGATGTTAGTGTGATAATGTTTTTTGACAGCCCTAAATATACTAATAAATGAAATTATTTATTATTAATATAAATGTAAATTATGTACTTATATAGCATGACAATACTATACAAATTATGTAATTTTGTAAAACATTTACTTGCTTGTTTGTTTTTCCTGAGAAAATAGTTTGTGTGTTGAGTTGCCTCTTGATTTCCTAATGGAACATCGAAGTCCTGAAGCAAAAACCAGTTGTGAACCTCCAGGCTAGATCTGTTGCTTAAAAATCTGTTCTCTTGTTTGATTTTCAGAGTGATCAGCAGAGCTCCGGGACTGAAGCTGGTTGTTGAGACACTGATGTCATCACTCAAGCCTATTGGGAACATTGTAGTTATCTGTTGTGCCTTTTTCATTATTTTTGGCATCTTGGGAGTTCAGGTACGTACAAAACAGCATAACCTTGCAGAAATCACAAACGTAGACCAGTTTAAAAAGTTTTTTTTTTTTTTTTGAGTACACTATAAAAAATGTAATTGGGTTGAAACAACCCAGCATTTTTTAGAGTGTAGTTTCAATAAGACTTTGAGCACTTTTCAGCTTGGTCAGCATAACAGGCCATCTTAAACCAGCTTAGGCCAGTTTTAGCTACGTTTTTTTAGTAGGGAAGTTAGAAATGCTACCTTACAGTTATATAGCGGATATAATATTTCTTCCTTGGATCAGACTATTAAAGTAAAAGCCAGTCTTAACTTAAGGGATTAATTGTAGTAATTCCTTCTAAGGAACCGTCATATATAAAGTAACATAACATTTGACAGCTCTGTGTGTTTAATCCACAAGATTGCCTTTAAGACTTTTAGTGAGAGTTAAAGAGGTGCATAGAACGAATACATGATTTTCTGTCATTTCTGTAAATTTGAAACATACTCTTCCTGCCCACAGCTGGATAATTTGACTATGATTAAAATGTTCTGTTTTTCATACTTCCACAATTTACATAGGGGAACGCCGATGTAATTTATCTTTCATTCTTCCAGGAAAAGATGCCAGTGCTCTTTGAGCCATGTGTAACATTGGCTTTTTCCTTGTATGGTTTTCACTAAACAGTCATACTGGACTTTCAATAATATAATAATTATAATAATAATTAATATATATAGTATTTTACTGTGCTTATATGTACATAATTTATGTAACTGAAATTTGAACTCTTCATAAAAATTATGACCAGTAATTGTCAGCTATTGTTTATTACATTCCACATCCTCTTTTTCTTCCAATATATATAGAATATATTTCTATTTATTATCTCAAGACACTTGATATCTGTCGTTCTAGTTGAGACATTTTTATGTGTGTTATTCCAAAAAATCACTCACAGAGAAAAGGAAGGTTGGTTGTGAGCTGATAAAACTGCTTTTTCCTCACAGCTCTTCAAAGGAAAGTTCTTTGTGTGTCAGGGGGAGGATACAAGGAACATCACCAACAAGTCTGATTGCCTCCAGGCTAGCTACAAATGGGTCAGGCACAAGTACAACTTTGATAACCTGGGGCAGGTAAGTGTTTAATCTGGCAATGGTTGCACAAACTTTCGCTCTTTCTCAAGATGCTGTTTTAGATGTACCTACAAGCGACTTGTAATGTCACTTTCAATTTGAAAAGAATCCGTTATGGTCTCATCCCATTTTCAGCAAAGTCAAATGGAGCCACTGAAGTCAAAGATTTCTTTTAACCTCTTTTATTATCTCTCACTTCCCTCAGGCCCTCATGTCCCTTTTTGTTCTGGCTTCCAAAGATGGTTGGGTGGACATAATGTACGACGGACTGGATGCTGTCGGTGTCGATCAGCAGGTATTGATTATATCAGAAGCTCCTGTTACCTGCATAACATTTTATTGTAATAATATTTATATGCCTATGGGTTCCCCTTATTTAAGTGGGTCACTGTTTATAGAATGCAAACAAACTTTGAGTCAGAATACATTCCAGTCATTTGCGTTCTCTGATAACTGCAAACTCTGATTGGACAAACTCTATGAACTGAATCAGAGCTGAAAAATCATTGGTCAGCAATCTTGTCCTGGCTTCAAAGAACTGCTTTTCCATTAATCAGTTCTTCTGTAAAGCTCCTTACTGTCCATTCAACAGATCTCTTTGAAGTGGCTTATTTTACACTCTTCCCCCAAAATGTCTATTTTTTTTTTTTTTTTTTTTTTTTTTTGAATTTTTGAATAATTTTGAATTAATTTCGGAGTAATAAAATATTGGATTTTTTTTTTTTTTTTGCCTGATAAGGAAGTCTTCATGCCTCATGTGTGGCCGTAGGCTCCTGAAATTGTTCTGCTCTATTTGAAAAGAGCTCAGCCCTTGTCCTAGCCAAGGCATTCATGTGTTTGAATTGGCACAGATATGTCTTCTTCAAATTCATGCCGTGTGACCTGTGCCTCACCACTGCACACAGAACGCTTAATCTAGCCTAGAGGCAGGCATCTTTCAGGTCCCCAGCAGGACAGACCTTTGAACTGAAATTTTATTGATATCACAATTCTCCATCATCACCATCTTGAACATAGCTGTAAGCTACTCCTTGGGACCTGACTCAGCAACTGATGTATTTTTATAAAAAAAAAATTGGAATTTGAAATTCTATTCTATTCTATTCTATTCTATTCTATTCTATTCTATTCTATTCTATTCTATTATTAATTTATTAGATAAATATATATATTGCCTTTTTTCCCTTTCTCCTATAAAAAAAATTGTATTATTATAAGAGAAATAAGATATATTTACGTATATATATATATATATATATATATATATATATATATATATATATATATATATATATATATATATATATATATATATATATGTATGTATGTATGTATATATATATATATATATATATATATATAATGTATGTATAATGTAAAAAAAGTGTAAATATATTTTTTGCTTTTGAAAATTCGTTTTTTTTTTTTTTCTTTTTTTTTTTTTTTTTTTACATTGTATTATAATTTATAACATATTTAATAAATCCATAAGTAGGTAGTTAATGCAAGTCAACATTGCTGAATCGCTGGCCCAACTTACTGTTTAGGTTTGTATGTGCTTAATTTACTTTAGTTTATACTTCTTTGCGTGTGATGATTGTTGTGATTTGTGTACATTAATCCATGTTGTGTTTTTCTGTTTTGTAGCCTGTCATGAATTACAACCCATGGATGCTGCTCTATTTCATCTCCTTCTTGCTGATCGTGGCTTTCTTTGTGCTCAACATGTTTGTTGGTGTGGTGGTCGAGAACTTTCACAAGTGTCGGCGGCACCAGGAGGCCGAAGAAGCCAAACGGCGTGAAGAGAAGCGCCTTAAACGCATGGAGAAAAAAAGAAGGAGTAAGGAGAAGGAGCTAGCTGGTCGGTAGCCTTTCCACACCTTTCTGAGTCCTGCTTGATCATTTTGATTCGACCGCGTGCTAAATTAGTTGCTAATGCTAATTAGTTATCAGCGTATGAGGAATGAGATGCTCGGGCCCGTAATTAGCTAGGAATCCGCCCCTCCCCAGCTTGCCCCCCTTTACCTGGGAATGTCTCTAGAGCATGTCCCATGGCTTGCATGGTGATCTGCTTACTGAGAGAGCAGGGTGTGCGGCAGACCACTGCCCCAGGGCTCTGCCCACCCTACTCCTCTCATGCATGTAGGACAGTGCAGTCTGAGAAGTAAATAAAAATCCCGTTGTTGTCACACTCAAATTGGTTACATCCATCAGCTGCCTGCTCCAATGCTACTCAGGATGCACGGCGTGGTATTGATGACCTTCTCTTTTGGTTCCACTACCTGTTATTTTCAGTACAAGGCATTAGAATTTAAACAACATCACTGGGTATCTCCGTGTGGATGCTAGGGACATTGGCTTGGACATTGGTCCAGCATGTTTGATCTTTACAGTTAAAAATATAATTTTTATTTTTTAAGCCCTTGAGAAATACAGATGTAAATAGGTGATCTATATACTATAACATCTTGTGTCAGAACACAAGATCAGAGACTATAACTCATGCAAGGCAAACAAAGCTAGTCTCATTGGTCCTTTTATTATCTAATCTCAGTTCAAAGGTCAAATCTAGCCATCTCTAAATGTTTTGTCACACCATACTTTCTCAGTTTGATTTGCACATTAGCTGATTAGTGCTTCCTTTTGTTTTATAGCGCTATCATGCCATCAGCTCTAGCTGGAGAGGGAAAGGTGCTTTATTTTACCTAGCTTCATTTTTTCTTTTTGCTACAAATCTAATTTTCCGTAGGTGTGAATGTCTGACGGGATGTGTCAGGTTTCTGGGGTGGAAATGGGATTAAACCGTGTGTCAGCTTTGCCTGGCCTGATTAATATTTTAAAACTTCTTTTTGAACGTACAGTAATATCTAAATATCCTGAGATAACATTTTGTGGACTTTTGCTATAAAAAGTTGAGGTTCCTTTCAGGTGAACTTGTTGGTATCATTAACTGAAAAAAAGTTTTATTTGTTTGTTTGCCAGACATTACCATCCACAAAGTATTTCAAGAACAGTAATCTCGGACTAATAATCTAGGACTCGAACATCCAGGATAAATAGATTTCGTATTAGTGTTTTACACATAACAATAGAGTTATTTTGGACTCAGAATAAATGGAACGCCCACCAGCATATTCTCAAAGAAAATCCATCCTATTTCAGCTCCTTTGAAGGTTTCTTTGCTTGCCCTACCTGATTAACATGGTTTCGTTCTTCTAGATGTAATGCTGACCGGTGTCAGTTGGTCCAGTCCCGATCACACACAAGGTACAGATTGCTTATGGCATGTCTATGTGTTCACCGTGGTGATGGTGGGGGTTTTGGGATGAGGGTGGGAGAGGGACACTGGGTGGGAAGGCACCATCAGCCCCCATGTTCTCACATCATCAGATCTGATCTGACCACACAAGAATTGTCTGTGGAAGTGTGTATGTCTGGTTTCCACACCTCATCACCAGCTCTAGCCAGCCCAGCCTCAAGCTCACACAGGGGATGGATAGAGAGAGAAAGGGAGAGAAAAAACTGTTGTTTTTTTCAATATGGATCTAGCTCTCGATAAACTCACCTCAGCTTGCAGTAAGTGCTTTGGTGGTATTTCAGGTCCGATCTCTCGATGTTGCCCCCAGCATGACGCACTGTGGCTGACTGTTCGAAGGAAAGAGTATCACTGTTAATGTCTTAGCTTTTATTGATCTGTCTGCTTCAGAGTTTTCTCATCGGTTTGGTGTTGTGGCATAGTGATTCACTTCGTTTTGTGATGTTACACCATAACACTGTTTTCAGAGTTACTGACATGCTAAACACGACACCACTCCACACCTTGCTGTTGTTCAGAGGATGCATGTTGATACTCATTTGTGACTTGCGTGAGTGAAGTGTTTGTATGGCACACTTGTTCCACTTTGACTTAAGAAAATGTTGCTGTACTGGGCTGTTTTACGTGATTTTATTTGATACAGTAATTTGAGTACAGCTGGCTTACTTTGGATATAAGAGGGTATAATACAAGATTTGTTTCCTGCTATTAAATAATATGGAGAAAAGTCTATATAATTTATGATGTACACTATGGGCAAAAATGGTTTAAAATATAGTTATTTAAAAATATATTATTTTAGTTCGTAAAGCCTGTTTTCCCTCATTTTAACTGTTGTAGCATTTCATGTTTCAATTACAGCCAATTTTAAACCTAAATTTGATGTCTGTCGTGAAAATGTAACTGTATTAGTGACATATGAACTAATATGAATGCTCACTGTTAGGACTTGCTGTTTTGTACTACCCTCATTATAACAGTAAAATGTACACGAGCATTCAAAACTTTGATTATGATTGAGCAAAAGTGACAGTAAAGTTTATAATGATGCAAACGATTTCTATTTTAAATAAATGCTGTTTAGTTATTGTCAGTTAGTTATTGCAGCCCTAACAATAGCAGTATGAAAATTTTAATTATTATTATGATATGTTTTTTGGATCTCTTCCAAATTTTTTATCTGCTGTACAGAAACAAGCACCTATTACAAAAAAAGGCAGTTATATAACTTAAAAAGCGGAATATTTTTGTGCATAGAACATGTTTACCCGTGTTGTTTTCAGTGTAGCTGAGAGTCTTTCCCCTTCTGTCTGTGTTCTGCCTCTGTGAACAAGAGCTCCCTCATGAACTCTTTTTCTTTTCTCCTCCCTGCCTCTCTTTCTTTCCTACTCTCTTTCTCTTTCTCTGTCTCCAACTTTCTTTTGTCTCTCTTTGCCCCATTCCCCTAATGTTCTTGCAAAGCATCTCTCTTTCCTCTTTCTCAGTTATGCATTTTAAAACCCTTTCAATTTTGTTTTATCACCAGTGTTTAGTGTTAGACATTAACATCTCTTTTATGATTAAAATCTGCACACACCGCTACGCTAATAAACTAAGTAATGCATCACAAATACAGCTACACTAATAAACTAAGTAATGCATCCACACCAGAAGGTGTCAGTATAACGTCCAAGACCACTGAGATGAATAAGCGAAAAAATAATAATAATAAAAAAATGCTGAATGCACTTCTAATGTGTTTTGCATATTGTTTATGAAGCTGTATATGCTAATATATTCTAACATGAGAGTTCTACAGATTAGCCTGGTATAAACGTTGATTGATCACACTTTTCCATGTTTTAAACACAGTTCACATTTGCATGCGTTGACAGTGTTCACACTATGATTGAGTTCTGTTATCGCACTTGGGATTAAAAAATAACAGGCTCCATTTTCCTTCCAATTAGAAGACAATGTGTTAATTAGTCAACCATCCAGTTACCCTGTGCCTCAGCATATTTTATCATTCTGTTTTGGGTTTCTGTTTAGGAGAGGTGGGGGTGTTGCCCCCTGCCAGTCTGTCTCTCTCGATTAGCTTCTGTTCCCCTCCTGTTGGACTGCCATCGCTGCTGTATGCTCGCGTATGGGATCAAAGGGCTGGCTAATCATATCACTCTGCAGTAGGGCTGAAACCATCTGCCTCTCCTCTACCTGTGTCCTCCCCAGTCGACATTTATTAGCCATTATCTTAGGTGCCTCATCAGAAATGTGTCCTGCCAGCAGTTCGTCCGGACACACTATATTAACAAGGCATGTCGTTTGGAGGTGTCCTTGATTAGGTAACATATCTGATTTACCGTAAGTCCTTTTAGGCTGCAAGATAGTAATTTATATCCTGCTACTATCGAGGCAGGTTTGGATTTTTTATCATTCATTCAAAATCAGGACGTTGCCTCATTGATAAGCACATACGGAATCTACAGATGGGTCCTTTCTGAATTTCAAAACATTGGAGCTTTGAATTCAGTTCATTTTTCTCTCATAAAAAAGCTGATGGTATTTGTTAACATCTTGACATTATTATTAATCATAAAGAAATACTTAACTTTTGATATTTAAGGATGTAAAATCAGTGACAATATTCATGTTGCGACAATTGCTGAAGCTTTTATTATGATATATTATCACAATATTGAAATTGAAGTTGCAAAAAGTGTTGTTATGCTATAACACGTATTTAAGAACTCTGTTTGAGAACTCTATACATTTCTGTGTATTGCTTTATTGTATTTAAATATTTAAAATAAACAATTGTTTCGTACAGATTAAAGTGCAGAAGAAAAGGCCTGTAAAAAAACAATGGAACAATAGGCCTATTAATGGTTACCAGGGTAACGGCTGCATGTCTGCTGTCTCTTCAGCACCATCTGCTGTCAGAGTGGGAATGTGCTTGTTTACGTCAGAGTGTGTGCTTGCCTCTTTGACGCAGCATACAGTGGTGTTGTGCATTTTAACCGGATGATGGGAAAAGTATTCTTAAAATGCAATTCTAAAAATCGGAATAATTAATAATTATTCACAGCATTTTGAAGTGCCCATGATAACAATATCATGCATGTTTGTTATTGTGATATACCGTATAGTTGTATATCGGCACATGTTTAATGTCAAAACACACAACATTGATCAGATATGGATTACATTGCATTGCCATTAAAAAAAAAAAAAAAAAACTTTTACATGAATATTAAATAATGTAACATGAAAAGACAATCACTAAAAAAAGTTAAACGTTAATTTAAAGGTAAATTACCTTCTTCGGTGTGATGGGAAAAATCACTAGATGCTGAAGAATGCATTCTGCTTACTCTTTACTTGAAATATTTAATTGTTTATTTGCATAGTGCTTTGTACAATACATATTGCTCCAAAGCAGCTTTACAGAGAATAGAAAAATAAATAAGATAAAAGGAAAAGAAAAACAGTGCTAGACAACCCCCCAGTGAGCAAGCCAAAGGCAAGAGTGGCAAGGAAAAACACCCTAGCATTTTCAAGTATAAGAATTACTTGAAATAAGAAATAACTGCTTTGTATTATTTATAAATATTTGTTTTATATATTTATGCTGCTTAACTCAAAACAAAATGAGTAATAAATCTGCTATAAATATCAAAAGTTGCATACCATATGCAATATTGTTAGTTTATAGAACAATCCCTTCTTTTTATCAAGAATGACTCTGACATTTGTCCATTTTACCTTTTCTCTTCTGATCTGTTGGAAAGTCTGCTAAATGGATTTAAATTTGAAATATTTATTAAACAGAGAAAAAAAAAATGACTACATTCTTATTCATAGCTGAAAGCGCAATCAAATTGGTAAAATGCTTAATTAATG
This sequence comes from Cyprinus carpio, assembly GCF_018340385.1. NCBI lineage: Eukaryota > Metazoa > Chordata > Actinopteri > Cypriniformes > Cyprinidae > Cyprinus > Cyprinus carpio. The sequence goes on from NC_056583.1 coordinate 14,961,767, forward strand.
AACTGGGATGTGTAGAACTTCATGAATGATGGATGTCCTAATTCTGCGGTTCTGCAGGAATATTCATTGGGTTCCATGCACAGGGGCTACAGTAACATTGAAAAAACAGCCCCTGATAGCAAAAACGCCTTAATGAAGAACATGATGTCAGCATTTATTCAATTTGTTTTTATGCTCCCACGTAGAGCTAGAGACGACCAACCAATATTTCTTTAAATCTCTAGCAGTCTCTCAACTGGGGGAGCAATGAGACAGCAAGTGACAGAGGGAGAAAACGAAATTACTAAGTGTCGTGTAACCTCCATTCTTGGCAGCAGAAGGCAGCACGGTCACTTATGTAACCTAGCAGCTCCAAACACCATTTCCTTTTTTCCTACTGCAAGTGAAAATGACTCAAAGTCTTCTTTATGTAACTTGGGCAAGCAACAGCCCCCCAAATTGAACAGATGGCATAAAGTTTTCAGCTGAAAAGACTTCCTTTTGCTCTGATAAATGTCAAGATATGATCCTTTACCTCTAGATAGTTAGTATATAAGCTCACTTGACTGTCTAATAGAAACAGTCACAGTTGGATATAATGCATGTTTTATGCAGTTTGTGATTAGGGAATGCATGGTGGGTTTTATAAAGCCCATGTTACCATCTTAATAAAAACTCATTAACTGAAATATTCTGCTACCTCATGTAAGGGTACAAGAAACATCCAACTTAGAGTCTGATTCTGATTTAAAATGCACACAGTGTCCTACATTTCAGCAGACTCATGCCGTTTGGCAGGAAGTGCACCTAATCTCTTTATGGGTCTTCATGGTTCATTCAGTAGGGAGTAGGTTTATTAAACGAATAGATAGAATACGGAGTTAAAAGTCTCTTCTGTGAGAGAATTGTTGTAACCTCTTGGTACAACATGATTTTTTTAGTTGTGTACTGGTACAGCTGGCTTGTTTGTCATGTTGTGGGAGTGGAGGCTTGACAAATACCAGCCGAGAGAGGGATGTAGCACTGTCTGGGTGGTTAAACAAGCCCATGTGAACTATAGAAAGAAAATAACAGGGGAAGAGGTAAAGAGATTCTGCTGAAGTAGCACCACTTGAGCAGTACAAGTGATCTGTGTTTGTGATTCTAGGGTGTTTGTGATTGGTCTAGTAGATTTTATTCATTTTAGGTGCAGACACGTTTACCACTTCCTGCAAATTTTTGTGGGTCAAACCCAATCATTTCAATTGGAATCTATGCGATCTAACGAAAGATGTCCCCACACAGATTTCGTAATGGGTTCATGTTGGTCACACAAACTGACTGCTTTGACCAACAGAAATCTGCTTGGTTTGAAAGTGAATTCTGCGTGAGCTATGCTTCATAATTTAGTATGCTATTGACTTTTGTGTGAGATATTTTTCAGAAATTGCTTATGTGAACGAACCTGAATACATTGCCAGATTTATACATTAAGCAGATGATTTTATCAAAATAATCTTATAAATGTAGAGCAACAACTAGTGTTGGGGAAGCAGCTTAGCTTGCCAAAAAATTTTTTATCACATACAAAGACCCTTTATCAAAGTCATTTTCAAAATTAAATTATTGACTTCTATGTTGTCACTTGCTAAAGTCAACAATTTTAAATAAAATATATTTAAATTAAATATTATTAAAAAAAATTTTTTACACATAAAGAAACTTAATTCAATTTGTCTGTAAAGCATTTTTCATAATAAATATAATTTCATTATAAATAGCTTGTTATAAATATACAACATTAACATGTATTAACCACTTTATTTTTAATCTGGTTCTGTTACAGTACAAACTCTTACACTTACTGTAAATGAATCGTACTTTGCTGCGCTACATACAAGAGATAAACATTGTAGAAATGTACATTTGAATATTGTGCTGGGCAGTAAAGTGGTGTGTCCAATACGCTGTGACATAAAAATGGTGTTTGTCACAAAATGTTACGTTACTGGAAGCTACACTGTTTATTTTTACTGCACTACACTTTTAGTTAGTTTCTTCTCAGCACTGGCAACATCATAAACAAACATTCATCCTACTGTAAGTAGACAGTAACATGAAGTGTTGCAACAAGTTCCAAGATTGCTCTGAAAAGCATGAGCTGAAAGTGATAAAAGTGATACTTTTGTGTTCTTTTTATGTAGTTATTCTCTCTATTCTCTTCAGATTTGGAGGTTCTACAATGAAAAAGGGTTGGATTATTTTTCCCTTTGCTATTATAAACAGGGGTTGACTGTCACGTACCAAACATATGACCTTGGACATGACCAGGTTTTGATTGTCAGATTTGTCAGGCACTCTAACTAACCTATCATGTTGAGTAATATAAATGACATCACTCTTGCGGCTCTCTGCACATCATCACCGTTGCCCATCCACCTGCCTCTGCCATTCAGCCTCCATCTCAAACGGCCCATCTTGCTCAAGTCAGACTCAGAAAGAAAGTGTGGTTTGTGTGCCACGTCTGCCAGCATGATATATTATGTGTGTGTCTGTGTGTTTCTCACCCTAATCTATCCTACAGTATATGTTTGTCAGTGTTAGTGTATGTGTGTTTTCTTTACCATGGCCTCCCATTATTGAAGATTTCTTTTATAATAATTGCGGTTTGCCTCCAATTTCTATTCTTCCTTGTTATTGTTCACTCTTTTGCAGGCATTTAGTCTGTCATTTCCTGTTATTTTTTGACTTGGTGTATGCTGGCATATTGAGCTAAATAAAAAGTGCACAAGTGCATGTGAATTGTTGCATTGGAGTGCATCAGCAGTATGTCCAGCAGACATCGACTCATTACTTTAGGAGCAACTCATTGACCATGCACTTCAGGAGGGTAAAACCAGCCTCAATTAAAAACCATTCACCGTAAAACAAATGAAGCTGCAATTTGCTGCCTTCCCTTTCAGATGGCTGTTTTTATCATCTCTGCTTTTTCCCCTTTCTATTTTTGTCTGACATTTTGCCATGCAGGCTTTAGAATTTTTCTCTGGCTCTTCCTTTAAATAGCAGTCTAGTCCTCCCACTGCCCACAATTCCCCAGTGCTCATGACTTTAACCCCAAATGACTCATGAAGTCTGCATAATGGACAGATTTTTTTTTCCTGAACACATTGTCTAGTTGTTAGTATCGCTTTATAAGGCTACTGTACGTCAACCTTCAGAACATCAGTGATGTCCACCTTCAGGCCCTCAAAATAATGAACCATTTTGCAATATTGTATGGTTTATGTAGATAATGGATCAGAGTTTGTCTGTATTTCCCAACTGACTTAGCTTCTGAGGTGCTAGCTGCTATATGGTTAATTTCATGGATTGACACCTTCCACATCTTTTCTCTTCTCTATTATACATTGTTAAAATGTTTCCCGAAAGGACTTTGGACCTCCTAGTAGATGGGTTAGATATTCATTCAAAGATAAAAGGGGTTTCATAAAAAAAAAAAAAAAATATATATATATATATATATATATATATATATATATATATATATATATATATATATTAACACAATACAATTTAAGCATCTTTTTTATGGTGGATCTACTTTTGGTACTTTTGCAAGTTTTTTTTTTTTTTTTTTTTTTTTTTAAGGCTTTTCACACAATTTCCATTTAAATAATTTGATGGGGTCCAGAGTTCCTAATTTTAAAGTCTCTCTTAAGAGCTTTTTTCCTCCAAGAGCACGTGAGCTGCGCAAAGCCAGAATCAAGTCTAAAGCATCAAGACCAGCATGAAGTCTCAGTGGGACGAACAGGCCAAGAGATTTGTTGTCGTACCCTCTTTTTCGGGGCTGATGGGTATTGCATTGAGTTTTAACAGTTAGCGTGTCCAAGACTGGTGGCTGACCGGCGTTTTGTGGCTATATTCAAATGTGCTATCATTCAGCCCAAAACCTTCAATTGCTTTACCCAATAATCTGGCCGTTGTTCTCAAATGTATTCATAGATGGAATTGGAACGGGCTAAAATTGCCATCTAAGCAAAGAATGTCTCATTAAATCATAGTCATGGTATCATTAGCTTGTACCACAAAAATAGAGACAGAGATGGAGAGGTCCAGGACCCACATTCTCCACCAGTATTTCATTCTTCTCGCATTGGTTAAAAATAGTTTTGATCCATTTTCCCTCACTTTAAATTCTGTTTAAGCTGATTTGGCTGATGTGGACGTTAGCTGGACCCATTGGCGTGACATCATAGAGGCACCGCTGCCAATAGGAAACAAAAGTTCAATCCATTTTCAGTAAACAGGATGCCAAGACCTTCACTTTCTTCCAACAATTTTTTTTTTTTTTTTTTGTAGTTGGGGCACAAAAGGCCATCTGATATGAAACTCTTTCATTAAACTCAGTGCAGTACTCATTGGATAAACATTCGGTTATGGAGACTGCCTTCCCTCTGTCACTGATTTATTAGTATTATTATTGTGCTTGGCAGGATTGGAATCAGCAGTGTAAGCCAATCAAAATTGAGTTTTGCCCCACCAGTGTAAGATCTTACAAGGCAAGCTTTTTTGAATGAAAGTGCACAAAGGGAGAGCGTCTCACTACAGAGGGTAGGAGGGAAGTAGGTGAGTAGGGATGTCCTGTGGGAGCTAACCTGTCTACTGTAAAACCAAGCTGTGAACATACACCTGTTCCCATCCCAACTGTCCCCCGTAATTGAGCACTTCTGAAACTGGGGCAGTCAACACAGCAACTTTCGGTCCCAGTGAACGGTTTTGGTTGCTGCCCCCCTGGATACTGTTGTCTGCAGCCCAAATAAATTAATTTATAACACATGCGTTAAAGAGCAGAACATTGACCTCATCGCAGATTTTGTTAGATCATAGGAGTCATAAAAAATAACATTAAATAAGGTAAATAAATAAATAAATAACAACCAAAATGGCAAAGTTTAGCCAAGTCTGGAGGTTTAAGATTAATAAATTGTACATTATGAAGTAAAGGTAATGTTGAGTCAGCACATTTAAAAACACCAGGAGCATGGCTCCTATTAGCAGAATTAAAGCCAGATGGGTTAGAAGATTCCTTTGGTAATTACCCGCAGAACCGGTGTTGCTGGCATCTCGTCCCGAGAACTCACACCAAAGTGACCCCATATAGGTCATATCTATATTTAAAACATTTCACCCAAGCAAAGGAGTTCTTAGTGTACAAGTATAATATGGTATTAATATATTAAATAAACAAGTTAAAATCTTGTAACTTACATTTGAGACACTTAAAAGCAGAACCATTACATCTCTGAGCAGAATTAAGTAGTGGCATTTAATTTAATGTTTTAAAATGAATTGACTGAGTCAATGATTCAATGACTGACTTACACAAACATTTGATTTCAAATACATACTAGACTACTACTCATAGTATTTTAAATAATTTTTATATGGAAAGAGTAGTATAATATACTAATATGCTGCTTAAAAATTCAGAAAATCCCTTTCATTCTTGACCGCATAAGTGTTTTTGAACAAATCAATTGATTGATTGAATCAGTGAGTCACTCATAAAGATGGTCACTTGCTGTAACCTGCAGGAGTCATTCCCAGTATCGTTATTGTACTAAAACTATTAAAAATAGTTAACATTAATTTAACTAAAGCTAAAATGAAATATATAAATATCATATGATAAACTTTTGAAAGTTAAATTTGAAGTACGTACTAAAATTTCTAAAACTGAAATATAAATTAAAGCTAAACAGAAATATAATAACAATAATAAAATTGACAGAAGCACAAAAATTACTAAAACAATACAAAAATAAAATCTAATTTAAAATGTTATAATTTTATAATTGTATATAAAGAACACTAAAATAACACTGGTCTCTAGTTCCTCATCACTTATACAGAGACCCAAAGTTCATATGGAACACGCAAACACAGGCAATGGCTTAATTATAGATATCTCTGCATGTTCAACTGAGATTAACATCCAAAATATTACTCTCATCACTTTTAACAAGCAAATGATTTGGACATGTTCTAGATGAGTCCTACTCAAATTCACTGTCCAGTGGGGAGCAGCCATGCGATTAAACAAATACTGCTGATGTGGCACCATTATATATAAAAAAGAAAAGGTTGAATGCAGCACCTGTTCCTTCTGTCCACTGGCTGATGCCAGAAAAAGCCTGCCTAATGGGCTGACAGGACCAGAGGGAACACAGCTGCCGCTCACAGCCATGCCTGTGTGTTGGGATGATAAGCCCCTCGGCCCCCTCTGCTCTTCCATCCCTCCTGTCCTCTCCATCCTCAGCGAACAACAGAGAAAAATCACAAAGAAATGGATCAGCAAAACTAGCATATGCACAAGTCTGTCCAAACAGAATGGAGTTTATTTTATGTCTCAGGGAATCTCATTAGAAAGTACATAACAATAAGACAATTTGTTTTGTTGAGTTGTCCATGAGTGAAAAGATCTCAGGCATCCTGGCCCCTCAATATAGGCTCCTCTTACTTTGATCTGATATTTGGAACTGACCAACAGAAAAATTTCACACGAAAATGAAAATTCTCATTTAATCAGCATTTAGTTCAAAACCCATATGACTTTCTTCTGTGCTATTCAAACAGACATTTTGAAGGCTGTTTTACCTAAGTATCATAAAAGTGGTCCATACAACTTAAGCACTATATTACAAGTCATATAAAGTCATACCTATGTGTGAGTTAACACTAAGTTCAACTCACTGACTCGATGATTCAGTTGCAGTGATTAACACCAATTTAGTGTTAATCAGGCTGAATTTATTTTGCTACTTGCTGAAAAGTTAAAATTTGTGAATAAATCAATCTTTTGGGTCAAATCCATGAATGATCCGGATCATAAAACTAATTTAAATGATTCTTTCACAAATTGGAATGATCCAGTTTTCAAATACAACTCACCTGATGATTCAGTTGCAGTCAGGCTGAACTTGTTATTTCTCCCTGAAAAGTTCAGATTGTTAAATGAATAGTTAATGTGTCAAATCAATGAATGATCTAGTTCATAAAACGAATCATCTTTTCACAAATTTAACTGATCAGGTTTTCAAGTGTAACTCAATGACTCAATTCAGTCGCAGTGATTAACACTGATTGACTCTATTCCTCACAAAAAGCAATCATAAGGCTTCACAAAACTTTAAATGTAACACACAAGTCATATGGACCATTTTAAGATAAGTTTATGGTGCATTTGCACAATTTTTAAAGACTGAAAACTTCATTCTTTAATTCATGGAATAGAGAGGACAGTACAGCCTTTCAAATTTCTTCTTTTATGTTCCACAGAAGAATTTCTGTGTCAGATTTGGAACAACATAAGGATTAGTTAGTCAATTTTCATTTCTGGGTGAAATTATTCACATACAGCACGATCTATCTCTTAGCTTCTTCTCTTTCCCGATCGTTCTTTCTCTCTTCCAGTCTTTTCTCGGTGTGGGCATGAGTGTGTACAAAACGAGGTTTGTTTCAGCACAGTTATTTCATGATTCCTCCCTGTTCCCATGGTTCTTCAGAAGCCCAGAGTAAACCCTATTACTCCGATTACTCACCTACACGGCTTCTCATCCACAAGATGTGCACCAGCCACTATCTGGACCTGTTCATCACGATTGTCATCGGGCTCAATGTCATCACCATGTCCATGGAGCACTACCAACAATCTAAGGTAGAACTTTTTGGAACGCCAGCAATGAGAGTGTATGCGCTTGTTGATATTCCGTTAAGGAAATGCACTTGCTCGTAATATACCTGCAAACAATGTTACTCTAAGTTCATTTCACCGCTATCTCATTTTATGGTTCTGCTAAATATTTGCTGATAAGGCAGCTAATGTTTATGTACTTTTGTTGATGTTCCACATTTTGGTTATATCATAGCAGTACATGTATAATTTTAATCTTTATACTATTATACTTAGTTGCACTTTCATTGTGCTGCTCCAGGACATTTTGTACCATTGCCTGTCTCTAAAGACGCCTTATGAGAGTAATGCCTCACCAAAATAAACCACATTGTAGTTTATGCGATGAAATTTATGCACATTCCCTCATCTGTCTTTCCCCCCCACATAACATTATAGAGACAATTCATGAATATTCAATAGAGGACTAAAACAATAACATGAGTTAGCAGATAAGCTCTGGGAGTTTAGATTGGATTTCTCTAAATCATTTGGGTGGTGTAAAATGTTCTTCTGAATTGCTTGTTTTTATTACTTTTTGACAAGGTCAGTTTTGACTGTAAAAAAAAGACACTATAAATTACCATTAACAGTTTTGTGATTCTTTCAAAGGGTAGCCTGCAAATTAGTATATTTATTTGGCTTGTTTATTATTATTATTATTATATTAGAATAATTTATGTATTTATTTATCTCTCCTCAAATCAAAACTGGTGTTTACTATTCCTATTAGTCAGCTCTGTTGTGATGCTTTCCCAGGGTTTTCACCCATCATTAATGGAGGTCTGTGACCTCACCTGTGGCTATAAATAGCAGTCTGTTTTAATTAGAGCCCCGGTGGTCTGTAGAATCTTGGAGGAAGTGGAGCAAAGGGGATTGTTAGGCTCTGACCACTTACACATTCATTCCGTGAACAGAATCAATTGATTTTCCGGTGAGTCGTCACACTTAGCCTGGCTTTAATTACTGTGTGGTCAACAGGGGGAAAGGCCAGACCCCTGGAAATGTCCACTGACTGTCAGACCCTGAAAATGCCAGCTAATGATAGGTGTTTCCTTTGGGCTATTCTAACCATCTTTTCCACTCCTTTTCCACTTCTTGATAATGGAATTACTTATTTGGCCAACAGTTTGTGTATTCATTAATTTATTTTTTCTGAAAGAGCAGATGTACAGTATGCTTGTTTTAAGCTTTGTTAATTCTGTACTTTCACTATTACGTTCTCTTTGCAACCACTGTGTTTTAACAGGTTCTGGATGAGGCTCTGAAGATCTGTAACTACATTTTCACAATCATATTTGTCCTAGAGTCCGTCTTCAAGCTTGTTGCCTTTGGATTTCGACGCTTCTTCAAGGACAGGTAGTAGATGTGACTCTCACAAAAGTTCTCAAAACCAAATGATATTTACTGTGAAGCCATTCCCATGGACGTACTCCAATGCCCCTATAAGTTTTTTTTTTTTTTTTTTTTTTTTTTTTTTTTTTTTGTGATAGGGTTTGTTAGTATTCCTAAAGCCACATCCTTTAAAAATGATATCACAGCTTTGAGATTCCTTGGTTTGCCTCAGACTGTCAGAAGCACATTGAGGGCTGAATGCACTGGCGTCTGTGGTGGAAAACAAGAACCAAATTTATATCACTTGTGGTTTTGGTAAAATAACCCCCTCTTGAAGTATCCAAAATCACACTGCCTGGGGCTTAAACAATGAGAAATGGTGTTTATTCCTCTTAAATTAGTAACAAAGAAGTGGTATGTGCTTTATTCTACAATTTTATAATATGCATAGCATATGTGTAGGCAAAATTTAACACTCACATTCTCTATATAGAGTTTGAATGATCCATTATTCTTTTAATTAGTTTTGAATAATCAGTCATTATGAGGATTAGGCCTTTTACTGAAGTTGATAGGCCATTAGAAGTTCTCATGTAATATTTTTTTTCTTTCAATAGCGTGATAAAGAGCATATCATGTCAACGTATTCCCTGATCCCTAATCCATGCAAATGTAAAGCAGCTATTTGCATACTAATGAGAACTTTGACACAACATAATTGATATGATTTTAAAACAAATCTCACCAAAGGCCCTCCCATGAGTTGAAACTACTTTTAGTCATTTCAGAACATGCTGTTCAGGAGTTGAAGGTGTAAGAGTTTTATTGATTTACAACATTGTAAATGATTTTCTTTTACTTTGATCGGCTCTTTCATGCAACACACTCCAAGTCCGCAGGGAAGTACACTTTGATCACTGGGCCCATTAGCAAGCTTAACTTGTGGGAAAGATGTAGAAATGCTTTGTGTTAATCATTTGACTTAAATTTCTCCACATATCTAATAAAACACCTCTCATGGCTGCAGGCCCCAGAAAATTGAGGTGTCCTAAAAAAGGGTGTAGGCTCTACCTCACCCATGACAGTGTTAAATTTGACCCTCAGAGGGAGTTATTTAAAGTTTGCCACAAAGTTTGAAGCCATATTTAGACAGTGAACATGCTGAAAAGCCTAATGGAAAGGAGAAGTGTCATCCGGGGTCAAATAATGGTTATTCAGATAAAGTGAAGCTTGACTTTGCCTGGTGTATTTAAGGATACTGTGCTACCTTCAAGTCATTTGAAGTTGTAAGATTAAGGAAGTCAGATTGTGAAAATTGGAAGTGATTTTGAAAATTAGCACATTGGGCAATTTCATATTTCATTCTCTCTTTTTGACAAAAAAGAAACATGAAATTTCTCTCTTATTGGCGAAGCAAATTGGAATAACAAATAAAGGATGCACTTAAAATGTGTAGTTAACAATGTACAGTAGAATGTCCTTTTGCTTTGTAGACAGTTAAATATTTAAGATTTTCTGATAATTGTTCATCATCAGTATATAAAATGGGTTCTAAATAAATTGTAACATCAACATAAGCTGTCAAACGATGAAAAAAAAGGTTTAGTAACTTTGTATATTTTATATATATATATATATATATGTATATATTTTGTATATTTTATATATATAAAATTTTTTTATATAATATTTTACTTATATATATATATCATGTTTATTTGAGAAAAATCTGTTACTTTTATATGTTAAATATATTTATATATGATATAAATTATATGAATATAAATGTAAATACATGTAAATATTTTCAAATTATATGCTGTATATATATATATATATATATATATATATATATATATATATATATAATATACACACACATACACAATACACACACACATATTATGTAAACAAAAACTTTTATTTTGGATGATATTAATCGCGATTAATCGTTTAACAGCACTAATTAAAACATACAATTTAATGTAATTCAGTTTATTCCAGAATAGATAAAGACGATTGAAGCGCGTTGTGACGTCAACATAAAAATAAATAAATAAACCTTAATAAAAATATTTTTATCCCAAGTAGGTAAATAAGACATTCATGTGAGCACATCTTATAAATGCGATCATTCTGACATGACTAGAAGGCAGCATTACTCTCTCCTTTACAATTAATAACTAATTTTTAATTACTATTTATAACTAATGTAACAATTGTGTTTATACAGGTGGAACCAGTTGGATCTTGCCATTGTTCTGTTGTCTATTATGGGCATAACACTGGAAGAAATTGAGGTCAATGCTTCCCTTCCCATCAACCCCACCATCATTCGCATCATGAGGGTGCTACGGATCGCTCGTGGTTTGTATTCTCTTCCCTCTTATCTTTCGTACCGCCATGGTCCATTTTCCTTCCATGAAAAAGTTTACACTCCTCAGGGCTCTGCCTGTTAGCCTCAGTAGATCAGACCTGGTTGTGCATGTCACCCTCGGGATCTCTTGTTTCACAGACTGCTCAGCAGAAGCCGTAGTCTGTGTAGAAAGAGTCCAGATGGCTGTAATGAGAAATTCAGTTCACACAGCCACTCTACTTATTTCTTAGACACACAATCACAAGCGTATACGCTCACAACACACACAGTGTGGGAAGCTGGGGTGCTCGTCTACTTGGAACAATTATTCTTCCTCTAATGAAAGAGCTGCTGGGTGAGTCTTTATTGAATATTCCCTCAACAGAGATGGACAAGCAAACACACCTGCTCAGATGTCTGTGTTCTCATCAGGTTGTGTGTGTGCGTGTGTGAGAGTATGTGTGTCTGTATGTATACGCAGCCTATTTTCTTCCTGGACTCATTCAGACATTCCTATAATGAAAGTCACAGACATCATCCACTTACGGCCATGATTGCAATTAACCAAACCTCCACAGCGGCGTCTCTTCCATGGCTGAATGGCCTTGTCATCAACATCATTAAAGCTCTGTGTGTGTAGTGCATGACCCCAATAATAACATGCTTTGTGATCTGACCACTGTGAAAATTACATGGGAATTAGTTTCCACTGGCCACTTTTAAAGAAGTGCATCCACTGTGTGTGTATTTTTTGCTGTCTATTCTGTTAAAAGGTTGAGCATTTTGTATTTTATTTTTTCTCGAAGGCCACTTTTGTCAGTATTAGAAGTGTGATTTATTTTTACTTCTGTTTGTAATACATTGAATTAACTGCTATATAACATATGGGGTCAGTATTTTTTTTTATTTTTTATTTTTTTTGGAAAGTAGTTAATACTAATTGAATTGATCAAAAGTAAAAGTAAAGATATGTATAGTGTTACACAAGATTTCTATTTCAAATAATTGCACAACAGTTTTTAACACAGATAATAGGAAATGTTTTTAAGCAACAAATCGGCATATTAGAATGATATGTGAAAGATCATGTGACACTGAATACGTGTAATAATGGCTAATTAAAATGGCTTAATTTTGATCCTGAAAATTAAGCTTTGGCATCACAGGAATATATTTTAAAATACATAAAACTATTTAAAAATATGAATATTCATATATGCACAGTAAACAGGCTCTCCTCTCCTTTCAGTGTTGAAGCTACTCAAGATGGCAGTGGGAATGCGAGCTCTGCTAGACACTGTGATTCAGGCACTGCCTCAGGTACTGCACAAAACTTTTGTCTGTCTCCTTCATAGAGTTCCCGGGCCCAGTTCCCCGTTCTCCTGGGGCCCCTCCGCTCTCTACAGTCCTCATTTACATAGTCAATCTGCCATGAAGAGGCCACAGCAGTGCAGATTGGCTCTGATGGGCTGCTTGGAGAATAGCAGAAATGACAGAAGCCAGAGAAGGAAATCTCCAGCATGCACATTCTTTTATAGCATCAGGCTCCATCACCGCCTGCAGGGTTTTTCATTTGGAAACATGCTGCACCACAGGACACACTATTAATTCCAGTCTCTCCTTTGGCGCTCTTCAGATAATCAGACATGTACTGTAATTCTACTTCTTACTTAATTCTAATTTATTGTCACTAATTGGATTAGATCATGTTAAGCCATCACCTGATCTTAGCATCGCCTCCTAATGCCCTTTCACTCTGTCGCTGTGACTTTCACACACTTTGTTCTTTGTATTAAAGTTGCTTTTTGTGGTTCTAGGCTATTGATCTACTCTCATGTCCTAAAACACTGTGCAGTGTCTTGAATCCAGCCAGTGAAGAGTGCACTTAAGACAGATTAGGGTGGGAAAATAGCCAGACTTACAAAAAGAAATGTCAGCGCAGTCGGATTTGTCAGCACATCTAATCTGATTCTTTTTATTCCTTTACATTTTCCTCAAAATCATGCCTGATCCAGTTGTCTGTGACCACTCTGCATGATTGTTTTGCATGATTCTTCTGGGTGTAGGTGGATTCTTCCTGTTAGCAGTACATGAATATTACTGTGTTTCTAAATACCAGAGCATGGTTCAGGCAACCAAAATAATAATAATAATAATAATAATAATAATAATAATAATAATAATAATAATAATAATAATAATAATAAATTAAAGTGCATTATTTATTTAATTGTCTTACACAATGACAATAATTTAACAGGAAGAACATAAAGATCTAAAGTTAGTCTTAATGTTGCTTATAGAGAGTTACTGTAGCTTACATAATGGGGTCAACTTGAAATTAATTTGATATACTTTAATTTCTTAATTTTAACCATCTTTAGACATTTTGATAATAATGCTTTGTATAATTGTATGTAACATGATTTAATATTTTGCCATATTAATTCAGACAAACCAACTTCTGTAAAAAAAAAAAAAAAAAAAAAAACAGATTTATGATAAATTATATGAAACAATATTCCCAAGACATGTTTTGATTGAGAAAAAAGGGTAAAAAGTGGCATATTTATTAATACATTGTCTATAAATAAATTCAATAAATTGAAAATGTTGCTTAATAAATAAATAAATAAATAATTATCTTGAAATTGTGGCAAAAATGACTACATTTATTCAAACAAGTGTAGTGAAATTATTTAAAATTCAAACCTATTTTAAACATATTGTGATAAAAGAAAATAAATAGGATTTCCATCTTTGAAAATGAATTCTTATAATTTATCCAGTTTATCAAGCCATATGATGGTGACATGGAAATGTACTAAATAACTTTCAGGGTTTGTAATTAAGATATGAGGATTTTATTTTGGGGCTTTTGACACTTCTTATTGTTTGAGAGAAAGAGGAAATGTGATTAAAAAAAAAAAAAAACAGGATGTCAGATATGTCCCCTGTTAACATGTCTGGAGCATGTGCGCTAAATGCAAGCATATGCGCAACTACTGCTACAGTAAGCCACAGCTTCAGCATAGTTTGAGTTAAGTTTACAAACCTGGCAAGCTCTAATCAGGTGGAACACTGCTGTCATCTTCTCACTTCATGACTCTCTCTTATTGGCTCCTCACAGGTGGTATTTCTAGGTCTGGCCTGTCATTGTGTTCCATGACAAACTCTCCTGGCTTTCTTTCCCTACCCCTCTCTCTCTCTCTCTCTCTCTCTCTCTCTCTCTACCTCTCTCTACAGGTGGGGAATCTGGGTCTTCTCTTCATGTTGCTCTTCTTCATCTTCGCTGCTCTGGGAGTAGAGCTGTTTGGTGACTTGAGTAAGCATAACAAATACACATAAATAAGGACCATTTTTTCTCATGGTCTAATTCACTCAGACACAAAAACTTACTCTCACATATACACACATACCTATGCACTCCACAGGATCTTCCTGTCTAGGTTTTATGTGCACTGAAATGCAAATTACTAACATTCCCTATGGGGTTCGTGACACTATTGCTGGGAATCCAAAAGCTAAAAAATGAAATTATGCTATATTGAAAATATTAAGTTAACTTTGACTAAACCTAAAGTTAAGAAGCCAAAATAATATTGACTGTCCCACATTTAAAAACTTTTAAGTTAAATTAAAATGTAATGCACCAGTATTTTCAATGTAAGTATCACAACAAAGTGTAAACACATTAATATGGTAATTTACACTTTATTATAGACTTAAATGCAACACTCTGTTTAATACAATGTGTTACAGGCTCCATCTCTCTATTCATTAAGGGGTCCTAAAAAAAGCTAATTTCATTCATTGATTTATTCCCTTTATGACGTTGATTAGTCCATTGATGTAGTAACCCTCTAATCCTCTGATGCTACATAATTATGTTTTAAATTATTTGATTTATTACTGTTTATTAGTTTATTTGTTTTAAATTGCTGTAAAATCACTTTTACAAATTTTAGAAAGTTTTCCATCCTTGTCTGTAAGGGCGAACCATAAATATGGTACCTGCAGGAGATTTTCTCTAAAATACGTGGCAGTTCATTTGGCACCAGTTTACTGAATACAGCCTGCCGTGATTCATTGCAGCTCAGCACAATACCAGGGTTGATGTCATTTCCATTTCGAATCAGCCAACTCAAGATAAACATAGAGACTTCATAATTCATATCCAGCTTTACAATGCTGTCCAAGTTTAATATATGAAGTCTGCTGGATGAACTGAGATTGACTGTCTGCAAGGCAAACTTTTTTCTGTTTCTTCCAAACTAATAATGTGTCAGGATCACTGAAAGGTTCTTTGGGGAACCCAGAATGGTTCTTCTATGGTGTTGCTACAAAAACCCGTTTAAACCTTTATGTTGAAAAAATGACCCAATTTTTCACGAGGAGCACTTACTTTGTCACAGCACTGTACACATGTAAAAGAATGTGTTTGGCAATTATAAAAATATGTTGATCTGCACATTCCCAGACCATGTACCACTGACCTTTTCTTTCTGTCCCAGTATGTGATGAGCTGCACCCCTGTGAAGGTCTTGGCCGTTATGCCACGTTCAAGAATTTTGGCATGGCTTTCCTTCTGCTGTTCCGTGTATCCACCGGGGACAACTGGAATGGCATTATGAAGGTAGGACACAGTCTTCTCATGGTGCTGAATTTCAATGATGCACACAGTTTGTTTTAAAATATTTTGTGCGTGTTCTGACTACGGCCGTTAGCAACCTATTCACCTCTTATTTTTACACTCTGTGTGTCCACATTGCAGGACACGCTCCGAGACTGCTCTCAAGATACAGGCATCTGCTACAACACGATGGTGTCCCCCATTTACTTTGTGTCCTTTGTTCTGACGGCTCAGTTTGTGCTGGTCAATGTGGTGATCGCTGTGCTCATGAAACACCTGGAGGAAAGCAACAAAGAGGCCAAGGAGGAGGCTGAGTTGGAAGCCGAGATGGAGCTTGAACTGGAGGCTGTGGGTGGAGATGGAAGAATATCCCGAGGGCACATGCCACCATTGGGACATGGTGATGTTGGTGGACCAGGAGGGTCGCCTTGGATCTCAAGAGACTCTCGAGATATGTCGGGACCTCTTTACCCCACAGACAGCCCACCTGCAGACATACGCAGGGACACTGAAGAACACATAAAGACAGATCCCGATCCTCCTCAAAATTTGGAGCCGCCATTAGAGGTGAGTGGAAATGCTGGGTGTGAGGTCAGTGTGGTGTACCTTCCATGGTGTAGTTTCCAGGCTCAACACATGAGCCAGACTGTATGCTACCTGGTTTAAGCTGCTTACGACCACATCATGCCAGCAAACATGTTGAGCAGGTTTCAGCAGGGGTGTCCAGCTTCCTTTCGTTTTGCTGAAAATTTTAAATAGGATGCTGGAGAGATTACATATTTTTGTAGGCCAAAACCCAGGAATGAGTTATCATTTTAGCATTCCCGGTACCATCATCGCATATATTTTTTTTTTTTTTTTTGCCTGAAATAAAGTCTGTGGTTAACACAGTCCTTAGATATTTTCATGTTTTATTCTATGACACAAAATACATCAGTAATACCTCCTTGTGATTTTTCTTAAAGCTTTAACTTGTCTTGAAAAAGGCAGTTGCTAACAAGTGGCTAAATGTGGGATAAATGTCATCACACTGAACAAGTAAACTTATCAACTCACTAGCCCACTTTTAAAGCCTTGTGTATAATCATGCTTTTGAAAACTATTCTTAAAACTTCAGGGAAAATGTTTTTTTTTTTTTTTTTTTTACTGAAAGAGTTGTCAGATGATTAATGATGGTGACATGAGTCATGCGACCATGGTGTAGTTTGGGTATAAGCTTTTTAACTCTGTGCGATTGTATTTTGGTTTTAGAATTCATAAAAATTGTTTATTTGTGAAGGTTATCATGATGAACAAAACATGTAGGAATCATAAGCCTTTGTTGGTCACAGAGCTTATTTTCTACGGTAATCCTTAAGCCAGTAGAAAATCCTTTTGGGTTTTTGTTGAGGGAACCAGGGTGATGTTAACTTCTGGGTTGGCCTACAAAAATACATAACCACTGCAGCGCTCTATTATCTAAATACATTATACTGTTAGACAACATACCATATGCATCCATAAATGTCAGAATCCACTGACATCACAGATGCACATATTAAAGGAACATTTTTGGTTCAATTAAACTTAAGCATCTGCTGTATGCTCTCCATTACCACTGAAAATTATTTTGTCCCTGAGTTTGTTAAAATAAACACGAATCTTGTTTACAGCAGTGCACATACAAAGGAAGTTGATGGGGCAAGACCTTCCAGAGGGTTTAAAAGCAAAAAATTCTAGCTCATAGTTGGTTAAAGCATTTATGTCAGTGCACTTATATTAAGCTGTCTGTAAGAAATATGCGTTATTTGATATGCAAGTTGTTTTTTAGCAGTGGGACTACTGAGATTTTGGTTCTGCATTACTAATATAATTCCTGTGGATTTGTCTCTATGTGAAAAGTCCCTGTTTGGTATTATTGCACGTATCATCTGAAAATTGCAGGGTTTACTGGCTTTATATGGTCATGAGAGGAACTCTGCATCAAAGAAGATGGTAAACAATTTTGTCTCATGTAAACCTGTATAATGTTTAAGCCTTGTAGTCCTACACACAACACTGTGTGCTTGAAAATATATTTCAGTGCAGTGCAGTGCCCCATTGACTTCTGCATAATTTAAACATGATTTTTCTTTAAACATAGTAAAGTTATTTTCTTGGTAATCAACAGCATAGTGTTTAAATGGATAGTCAATATATGATATGAATATCTGGATGACACACAATATATAAAATACGCAGTATTTTTTTCCCGCATCGATTTTCGCCAGTGTCCAACTAACAGTTAACTGTTTATTTGTTGAAAAAATAAGTTTGTTACGATAAGGACTTACAGATCATTACTAACATGCATTTAGGTTTACTGAAATACATGTTTTAAAACACTGAACTGTTATTTTTAAAGTGGGGAAGTCCATCGGTTTCTGTTATTGTCGTATGGAGATGTGACTGTTGTTTGCTCCTCATAAATTTAGTGGTCGGAGGTCAGACTGATGCCATGGGAAAATAGCGATACAGTCCTCTTCTTTTTTTAATGCAGGCTGGCTATTTCCAGAATACCAGCCATTTTTTTAAGTTAACAATGACATTATCCCTCCAGCTCTCCTCTGAAGTGTGGCCATGCCAAAATGTTTATCTCACCATCAGGATAAAGATTCATAGAGCTCTAGTTCCCCCTTGTGGATGTCAGTGGTACAATCAAGTATTTTAAATTCTGCCATTACTTAAGCACCGTTGTTGCAAACCCATATACCTTACTTTTCCTCTGTGAAACAAAAGCCCATTGTTCAGAATGTCTATTTTTGTATTCTATGGAAGAAAGTAAGTCAACAGCGTGGGTGAGTAAATTATGACATCTTAATTTTTGGGTGAACAGTTTCTTTAAATTAAGTCTTAAGGCTTACTGAGTGGCTTGTTTATCCTTTCGTAAATATTCCTTCTGGCTGCTTGTGTTATAGTCTAGGAACTTCTTTCCTTCTTTCATTTCTCCTCTGTTTTTTCTCTGTGTAATGTCTTTCACGTCACCCCTCATCATCTCCTCTGCCTCTGTCTCTGTCTGCTCTCTTTCTTTCTCTTCATCATTCATCCTGTCCGTCACATGCTGGGGCTTTTAGCAGAGGCCTATGTTTGACTCAGTTTCCCTGGTGATCCAGGGCTCATTGGAAGGAGAGCTCAGCCTCATGGACAACCTATCTGGCTCCATCTGCCACTACTACGCTCTGCCCCCCCTTCACAGCAAGCACTGCACTGAGAAACAGGTCAATGGCATCCCCGTTCACCCAGCTTTGCCTTGTACCACACTCCTTTTGTCTCTCTGCCTGTCTCTTTCCCTTCTTCTCTCCCTCCTTTTCTCTCTCTCTCTGGACCACTTCAACTTACATAATCGCACAGAAGCTTCTGTGTGTCACTTACAAAACCACCTCTGCACTCTGCGATTTCCAGCGCTCTTTAGAAGGACTTGGTTCTGCTCCAGTAATAACTGTACTTATTCCCTGATCCCATATGAGTGACAAAGGCTTGCAAAATTGTGTGAAATTTGTGCCTCGCTCCAAAGATCATTAATACCCAAAAAAGTGATGGACTCATCAGGCTGGAGTAGAAGAGGTAATGTGTGGATCGATAAAGAGCTGGACCGCTGCTGAATTATGCAAGGAAATCTCTTTTGGTCTGTTTCACATTGAAATATTTCATTAAATTGCATTAGCATTGCAAGAACGGAGGCTTCTAAAAGATTTTTTTTTTTTTCTGTAATGTCTTTATGGAAATAGTTGGCGCTTTTATTTTGATGACTTTGCAAAAAGTTGTTCCAGCCCAAACTCTCAGGGACAATTAGACGATGCAGCATGCAAGATTTCGCCTGCTGACATTTGAGGATTTATGAAAGAGATTCCATATTAGTTCTCTTTGAAGATAACTGAGTTTGACCTTGTTTTCTGATATCATTTTAATATCTGAGGACCATTAAACCTCAGAATATTTATACTGGCTACTGAAGGAAGGTTATATGCATCCTGTCAGCTGATTCTGGAGGGTGTTTCCATCAGGGTTGATCAAATTTCTGAATTGAAGAATTGGCTCTGTTTCAGTTCATGAGGGTGAATTTGAATTTCATTAGCCACCCCCCACAAGAAGTTAAAGGACAGGAGAAATTACTGTATTTAATTTTTTAAAGAAATTCAACACAAATATTTATCTGTCTGTGTCTGTTTATCTGGTCTATTAAAATTTGACAAGCTATTATTTCCTAGTTAAAAATTAGTTATATGAATTTCTTTGAATTTGAATTCTACTTCCTTACATTGAGATTTGAATCGCACTTCTTCCATCCTGTTTGCTACATCAATTAAGGAATTGAATTGGAACTTAAAATGCCTTCTCAATCCAAATCCAAATGGCACACAACCCCGGTTTCCACACACTGAACTGTTATGTTCACAAAAATGAACTGACTTCACCACTTTTAGTTGTATTAACTCACTTGCACTAACCTGTGTGATAGTCTGTGTGTGTCTTCTAACTATGCATGTGCTGGTTGCCCGTCTCACTCTTGGCTCGTCTCTTCTTCTTTAGATTCCTCTAGCTGAGATGGAGGCTCTGTCTCTGGCGTCGGAGAAATCCTGGTCCTTAGCTCTGACGGATGACTCTGTCCCAGATGATTTTAACCCCCTCTTACTAACCAGTCAGGAGTGCAATGTATTTAACAGTAGAGCAATGTTAATTTCCCACTCCTGCCTTTCAGCCTTACACTGCTTCCAAAGACATCTGCCCTCTCCACCCTGCTTCAGTATTTGACCCTGAATACTTCAGCCCTAGGCCCTGTAATAGATTTCCTCTGTTAAATGTTTTAAATTAGTTACAACACAGTTTTAGCTAAATGTTCTTCGGAGTGGCATCTTGAAAGTCCTCTTGGTTTCTTGTAGTACCTAAATTTGTGGAGTTAAAACTGTCAAATCGTAGTGGCACTACTAACCTAACAACTAAATTTTGTAGTAGCTGCTCTCAAATAAGTGCATGTTTTCCAGTGACAAACTATTTTAGTATGAGCTGACAAAATGCTATAATAATAATAATAATAATAATAATAATAATAATAATAATAATAATAATAATAAGTATTGCTATACTTTAAATATAACATTTATATAATATTTAAGAAAATTATATATATATATATATATATATATATATATATATATATATATATATATATATATATATATATAATTATTATTATTATTATTAGTAATACAGGTAAGTTATTTTTTTTTTTTTTTTTTTTTACTGTTCTAATACATTTAAAAATGTTATTCAATGTTTTTTCTTTGATGGCCGAGAATTCTGTATAATATAATATAATATAATATAATATAATATATATATATAATATAATATAATATAATATAATATAATATAATATAATATAATATAATATAATATAATATAATATAATATAATAATATAGCTCCTGCTAAATAGCTTTAATTTGTGTAGAGGTCAGTATGTAGACCTCTGAATGCAACAAATGACCAACCAGAATCTTCAAGAGAGCATCCCGACTGTAGTTTAGCTACTTTATAATATGAGTAGCTTGTGTATTGACAAACTAGTTTCCTAGCTTCCCTAACACTAGTGCTACCTCTCTGCATGTGTAACCTAATTAAATACCTGCCATGCCAGGGATGTATGTTTCATTTATACCAAAACTATGCTAGTAATCTGTTTTCTGACACTTGGAAGTCTAATGAATTTGTAAAAGTACAGCATCTTCTTCATAATCACTTAATGCAGAGCTGAGAGGCAAGTGCGTTTGGAAGCTTTGGGGGTTTCTAAGCGTCCGCTCCTTTCTTTCTTTTTTTTTACTCTTTCCCTCTCTCTGTACATTTTGCACCAGCCTGGTGTTTGTATGGTCCAGTCCAGTCTAGTAGAGTAGTATTACTGCCTGTCAATCTGCTCTTTTCCTGTTTGGGTTCTGCAGCTATGTCTCCATTCTTCTTCCCACACGTCTAAAGGCCATTTCTGAATCTTTTCTCCATCTAGTCTCTTCATACTTTTAAGATGTTCCTGTTTGCATCCTCAATCTATCTGTCTGCATATCTACCTGTGTCTCTTTGTTTTTGTTTCATGATTTTATCTGTCTTATCTTTTGTGTATTAAAAGTGAAGTTTCTCCCTAGTACCATGCTTCTTGAAAGAATACAGGAGTGTGGTATGGGGTCGGCTTCTACTGTCTGCCAGCTACAGTAGAACAGGCTCTGGGTGCAGCTTCTGAAGGGAGGAGGCTGATAGCTTCTTTCAACTCGCAATTGAATTCATATTCATTGTCTCAGAACTATGCCCATAGATCCATAAATAATTTATACATAGCATCTCTCTGATGAGTGAGATTTAGATCCAGCCTGTTCTCATGTTTCTGTTGTATTTATGTGGATGAAAGAAGGCAGAAAAATGTGCACTGAGATGTGCATAACTTCACAATGTCCTTAAAAGCAGGATAATGCCTCCGTAAATCTTAATGGGTATGTAAATGTTGCCCACAAAGAATGATTAAAAACTATAAAGTGGAAGGGAACAAATTTACTCAAAGCACATTTAATCTCAAATAATTATCAGAATATAATGGACAAATATTAACAAAACAACTGAAATCTGTGAATATGAATGTGAAAAATTGAAAAAAAAAAGAAAGAAAAAAAAATGTCATTATTATTTACTCTTACTATTGTTTACTTCTCTCATGTCATTCCAGCCCTGTATTACTTTCATTTTTATTTATTTTTTTTAATGAAAATTAGAAATTCTAATGTGTATTTCTTTTAAAAAAGGACACAAAAATGCCTAAATGTATCAAAATTTTTGGTTCTTAAGACTCATTTAACAGATTAACAGACCAAAATTTCCAAACGGAGTCAATGTGTCTGATTCAATCTGATTCATGAACCATTCGGTTTTTGTGAGCTGGATGAGGCAATTCACAAAAACAAACAAAAAAATTAAATAATAATTATAGCGAATGTTCATACTTTCATCTGTAATTTCAATGTATATATATACATATATACAGTATGCAATACATTGACATGAAAAATTCATTAGATGTACATATTCATATAAGAAATATGCATTTGCATTCATACTACATGATTTATGAGAGCATGTTTCTTGATCAGTCTCCTCCCTGTGTCTAGTGCACAGTGATGTTTGCCTTTCATTGTATGCTAACCAGTCCAGCCTCTATGTATTAGGTACAATGTGTGTGCGTGTGCGTCCATGTGTTCATAAGGGCCCCTGATGCTCCAAACACAAGTACCAGCTCTCATCTTGACTTACATCTCTTTTAATGCCCCTCAGACCACAGCTCCAGCAGATCCTACAGACCCCCAGCAGCCAGAAGAGCCAACGGTTGAACACTTACTGTACGTGAAGAAGACCTCAGTGGGCCGCACACATTCTCTGCCCAATGACAGCTACATGTTCCTGCCGCTGCAGCCCAGCTCAAAACACAGTACCCACACAACCTCACCACACCTCGCTCAAACAGGTAGAGCACTGCATTTTATTTCTGAATTGAAAATGTGGTTGTTATACAAAAATCAATAATTGTTTAATATGAAATGTCTCCTCACACAGGCTCTACAGGCTCTATTCAGTCTCAAACAGAAGAACCCACACGGCACTTGACTGTGCCCACCGATCTGTTCAGACCGATCAGTCCTCATAGCCTATCAGACTCAGAGAGCATCCCACGAATCCCCCCACCTCGCCAGGCACACACTCTCTCACGAACCCTACGCAGACAGGTCAGTTCAGGTTCAGTCTTCTAAGTCCTTTCATTGCTTTCTTTGAAATGTGTTTTGCTTAAAGAGTCTGTTTTTTTAACAAATGTTGAGACACTTTGGTTTTGTTGATTGCACATAGTAGCTCAGTTCTAAAACCTAGTGAGCTGCCTCAGTACATATAATACTACTTATATATTGAACTGCCACATACACAACCATTCAAATGTTTGGGGTCAGAAAGATATTTAAAATGTTTTTGAAAGAAGTCTTTTTATGCTCACTAAGTCTGCATTTACTGTATGTGATCAAAAATACAGTACAAACAGTAAAGTTGTAAATTTTTGTTTAACAGTATTTTATCACAATTTATAATAACATTTTTCAATTTGAATATTTGTATAGTATAGTATATTTGCATTTGGGATGCAACTTTAGAATCTGGCTGAAGTAAATTATTTTAAGCTTCAAAATAAGATGGAATAACCTCAGTATCAGGAGCAGCATATGACTGTGATGCCTCCGTAGGCAGCTCACAAGGTGTTGTAACAGAGCAGTTTTCTCTGCTTGTGTTCTCTCATAATGCGTAATATTCCTTGTCTATGGATTTTGATTGGAGACTTATGGTATGAAGTCTGACACATCTGCACTGTTGATCTCTCCCTCTGGCTAGTATATTTCTTCTCTAAATCCTTCCTGCATTCTCTCCTTTTTTTCTGCTGCTTTTTGGCCTGCATACCCTCTAATGTGACTTATTCCGAGCAGCTCAGCATGGTACAACCCAAGCCTGACCCCGAGCTGCTCCTGAGGCACAGATACTCCTGTTTCTGAGAGAGCCGGAATGGGCTGCTTGGTTGAGCTGGCCTCCAGCTCCACAGATCCTCGAACTCCGTCCCCAAATTGTTCCCTCTTCCTCCTACCACACCCCTTAAATCCCGTTCCTCCAGCCCAATGCATTTCACCATGGCTACTGTAAAGTCCAAAACTGCAGGGTAAAGATCAAGGGGAATTAAATTATTGGACTGACATAATTAACAAAGATAGTTTAAATTAACATATATCAAAACAAATATATAAATATAAATATCATTAAAAACAACATTATTAATATATATATATATATATATGTATATGTGTGTGTATATATATATGTATATATAAATATATATGGCATGCCATTTAGTTAATCATTTTTCATGCAAATGTAAAATCAATTTCATGCCACTGGGGGGCAGCATAGTTTCAATCATACAAGTTTCAACAAAGAACAGGAACTTATGGCTCTGCCTCTTACTCAGCGTTAGCTGACTGTCCAAATTTGACATGGTTCCTCGTGATCTTTAGCCCCTCCCAAAACACCCACCCACCTCTCTCCTACTGGGGCCAGTGCCTCTCTTGGACTCCCTTGATTAAAAGAAAGTGACAATTTTAGGTAGAATTCTGAGAGAGGAGACCCCAGGAAGAGACATGGGTCTTGTGGTCTGTTGCAGTAGCCCAGTGGCTCAGAGTGCAGTCTGCCAAAGAGTGCCTGTAGTTTTGTAGGGTAAATGTTTCTCTGCCCTAGTTAAAATAGTACTTTTCTCTGAAAGTGCAATTGATATTGTAAGTTTTCACCTATGTGACTTCACCCAGAGCAGTAGCATGTACAGTACTGCTACTCAGGCATTGTGTCAGTTTAGTTTGTGTCAAAGTGGAGGAAAGACGAATAAATGGAAGGAAGACTATTTTTTTTTTGATTTTTTCTATAGTTTGTTGATTTTCTTTCTTTTTTTGTTGGTGGTGAAAGTATTATTTTTTTCCTACCAGTGAAAGCAATAAGAAGGATCAGGGGCGGTTCTAGGGTCAGGAGATATTCATGTTTTACCCAAACCTCTGAGGATACATATGAATCATCATTTGTTTAAGTACTAGAATAATATAAACTTTAAAGTAAGGCATCATTTTTATGAAGTAAATATATATATATTACTGGATAGAAAAATAAAAAGGTCTCATCTCTATGCATGACAAAAATTCCATGCATTCCTTCAAGCTTTCCATAGTTGTTTTCCATAGGGTTTCTGGTTGACAGTAGTGTCATGACTTTCACTTGTCATTGTAAGTGATTTGGTTTTATTGCAGTGGCTTCCAGTTACATTTAGGATTTATAAGGTGCTTGAACACAGTTGTGTGGCTGCAGTGTGTGAAAACAACCAGCCTATAATGGTAAAAATCCACCCGCTCATTGTTTTATAATCCCAATAAATCATAAACAGTCTCTCCATATGAGCAGTTCCAGATTTCTCACTACTATGACATCATAGTCGAGGAAAGTCCCGCCCATCTGTGATGCTCTCTGCCCTATTAGCATATACAAAGCCCTGAGTGAGAAGCAGCGGTCAGCAATTACTGTTTTCTTGCTGTAGCTGCTGGAGGTACAATGTCAGCGCCAAAGAACCATTAAAAGTGTTGTGTTGGGATGCACCAACGAACATGGGAGTCTCCATAGACTGCTGAGGTCACGGTGGTTAAATTAAATTTTCAAAAGAAATTCCCTGAAAAAAAAAAAACAGAAAAGTCCTATATGTTTATGCTAATCATTTTATGCTGGACTGCCTCACAAACAAGGGTCAGTTCAGCGCTGGAGTTGTGCAAAGATTGCTTCTGAAAAAGGGAAGAATACCAACGCTTCGTGCGCAAATGTCCAGACTCCAGACAAAGTAAGCATCACGCGTCATATTTTGTTTTCCAAAAGAGATTCTTGGCTCTCTGTAAGGCAAATGTTGCTAAAGCTACCATTGTCTCTGCCTGTTTCCACTAATGCTGCCTTCACGTGCTACCATAATGATCGTAAATAGGAATGTTGTTAAAAATTGCATTTGTAAGCAATGTGAGGTCAGTAACACGGTCACCACCAGTTAAACCGTAACACCGGTATGCCCGCGAGCATGACCGTCAAGGTGCAACAGCGCGTTTTGGCTCATACACTAAAAGTGGCAATTTCGACAAGCTATAGAAAAATTATCTGTGGGGTATTTTGAGATAACACTTCACATACACACTCTGGGGACATAAGAGAACAATTTAAAATATTGTATCAATGCATTCTATAGCACCTTTAAGCTTAGTGTTTATATGAGTGTTTTTGAGGGAAAAAAATGTTGCTTTACCAAATGTTGTGAAGTTCATGGCCTTTGGTCATGGTTTTTATAAAAGTGTTTTCCAAGAGCTGCAAGTGGTCAGGCTGGAGTACAAAAGCATATTCCGTTCTATCTATAGTTGGTGCTTATTGCATCTGGATGGAGTGCAACTCTTAACAAAAATAAATATATCCTCTAGTTTCTTCATTATGTCTGATTTATAGAGCAGATGACTAGAGACCTGACATTAAAACTCAAAAAAAGGGGGGGCATAAGCCCTGGTAGCCCATCCCTAGGACCGCCCATAAGACTAAAAGGTCTAAGAATGTTTTCAACCGGTGGTTAACTGATTGTTGAATTAAGAATGTTACTTCAGAATATGTAACTGCTATTAAGCAAGTTTATTGACCTTTCTAGCACAATTTAAGCACTATTTTTGTCAGTGAAAGGCTTAACGTGTGGCCAGAACGTTTTGGTACATTTTGTGGCGAGTTACTTCATTTGATACTTTCAAGTTTGTTACAAACTTTTAAAAAAGAAGAACATCAACATCAGAATCTAAATGTTGGCTACCTCTGATTGGGCCAATGAATGCATTCAAAACAGATGTCCCTGAGGCAGTCTCTCTATTTTTCTAATTTCACCTCCAATCCTTTATAGCAGAAAGCTTGTGGAGTGCAATGCTAATGGTGAACTCCACTCTAACTCCACAACTCCCCTCCCTTCCACTGGCTTCTACACCCCTAACATCTCATACTAACCAGTCTCCCTCTCACCTGTTCATGTCCTAATCCCTAATGTTACCCCTTACCTTCCCCTCACCTACTCCCGTCCCTGCTCTCTTCAGGTGGCAGTGAGTGCTGACTCTCAGGAGACTCTATACACAGAGGGAGGGGAAATCGAGGGTCCCCTGGGGCTCAGGGAACTGTCGGACCCCCCTGTCAACCTTCCACCTCAGCAGCAGCACCGGCCTTCCCTCTTTCTGGTCCCTGCCACACCAGGCGCCTCCCCAAAACCATCGCGACCTAGCGTTCACACGCAGCACAACCCCTACGACCAGTACAACATGTTCTCCAGGGGTTCCTGCTCTCCGCCCCTCCCATCTCCGGCCGCCAGGAAGCAGGAGGAAACGGACTTGGTGGATCAGGAGGTATCCCGAATTATCCAGGCAGGGCTTGCAGAGAGGAGCGACGACGAGATCGGAGAAGGGACAGGAGATCAAGGTGCAAGACGTCAGCTTAAGAAGTACCACAGCGTGGACACTCAGGGCCAGCGAGCTCTGCTGTTACCACGGCCCTTGTCCTGGCTTGACGACCCACGTCGGCACTCTATTGAGGTGTACTCGTCCGTGGAAAGCAGTCCCCAGTGCAGTTCGATCTCCTCTGGCTTCGTCTCACGAGCCGATAGCCTCCAGCAGCAGTCCTCACCACGCACCCGCAAGAAGAAGATGAGTCCGCCGTGCATCTCTGTGGATCCGCCCGAGGGTTCGGAGCTTCCGGGAGGCTTTCATGCTGCTCTGGGGATGGTGCCACCCCCGTTGCCAATTCGGGACACTTGCCTGAGGAGGCGAGCTCCCTCCAGTGACTCCAAGGACTCATTTGACTTGGGTGGAGGAGGAGATGGGCTGCCTCAAGAGTGCGTCCCGAACTCCAAGCTATTGACTCTGCCTAGCTTCTCTTTTGAGAAAACAAGCTCTGAGCACTGAACACTTGACTTACATGTTCTCACTCTCACACTCACACACACACACACACACACACACACACACGCACGCACATGACACGATGCACTCTGTGTATCTGTGATGGTGATAGTAATAGTAATAATATCTTAGAGAGTAATAATGCTAAATGCAACAATGGTGAATACTCCATGATCATGAGGAATAGTAACTATACCTTTTTTTTTTTCTTTACTGCCAAAAGAACACAAAAAAGACATTTTTCTGAGGATTAAACAAGCTAATAACGAGACTCTCTCCTCAAAGATACCTCCTTGTGGAGGTGAGCGCAGAGCCCAGGGGAGGGTATCCCCTACTGGCCGTTGTGAACACTTCGCAGCACTGTATTGCTGAACTCCCTAAAGGGCACTGATGGAGGTATAAAGCAATATGAACGTTTTAGAGACACTATTTTCTTAAATTATTGGGCCATAGTGTTTGTAAAGGATGTAGAATTTCTTTTATCGATTTTGTTATAGTTTTATTTGTCTTTTTGTGATTTTCTCTTTTTCTCAATGTTTAAATCGTTTGTTGTTTGCTTTATTTTTTCACCATAGAATATTTTTAGCCTTCTTGTTTTAACAAAGACAAAAAGAAAGAAAACATTTTTCAAAGTGCTGGGATCCATGTATTTGTAGAGATAATATTATTATAGATGATATTATTATTATTATTATTATTAATGATGATATAATATATCTCTTTAAAATAAAGCATTAAACAGCTCTTTGATTTTTAAGGACAAGTATTAGACTGGTGTGCCCTGACTAAAGAGTCTATTGAACACATCTGCAGAATGGATTGCGCGCTGCTCTAATGGAAGGGAACAAATACTTGAATTAATTGAATTCATGAAGCAGAAAATCACTGCAAAACACACACAAGCCAAAAAAAAAAAAAACAGAGAAGCTTTTCTTTTACATTTCACTGAACTCTGGTTTAATTTATGATTGTTTTGGGCACATTTTTGAACACCAGGCTATTTTTAGTTAGATAAATGCTATATTATCAGTACAGTTCATACAATATTTGTGTGAAATTTTAACATTAAAAAATCAGAGAAAAGCAAACCTTTTGAACATTTTGTCATTAAAGAAGTCTCAAGAACATTGTGTTATTGAATCAAAATATTGAGAGTACATTTTGTCCATTTTGCTGGGCAGATTTGTCTGCACAGTAGGAACAACAAAAAGAAGCACATGACCAAATTTCTGCATTGAGGTCGAGAGTGGACAGGGAGTAAACTATGAGAAAATGGAGTGTTTTGTTAAATCAAAGTTTTGTAAATGTATTTAATATACAAGAAACACAGCTTTGATCTTTCTGCTCTTAATGACATGGAAAACAGGACTTAAATTAAGAACTACAATGCAAAGATTATTGTCATCAAATTTATTATTAATTATTTTTAAAGATAATTTAAAAATGGCTTTGAAATACTTGCAGCCATCTAGTAGTCTTCTTTGTTAAGAACCACTACCTAAGTGAATATAATAAGAGGTTATTTACATATCCTGCCTCCCTACCCTTATATTTTACATTAGACACATGCTAGTAAAGGTACATATAGTTCTTACACTGAAGCCTCACTCAGAATCAAAATGTGTGTTGATTGAAGCTTTTGTCAAGTGCTCACTGGAGCGATTCCCTTTGGTTTTCATGAGAGCTAATCGGCACATCTGCAGAGCTCCTTTCAAACTCAGGAAAGCTTTTGTTTCACAAAGTCCAACTCTGTAATATACCCTTATTTTGCATCAAAGCCCTGGATGCAGTCCAAATCTTTGGCTGCAGTTTGTATATGGCTTCAGTGTGTGTTTGAACCTTGTTTTTGTCATTGGACCAATTTCTGAATGATTTACTCGCTTCACTTCAGCAATCTACATAAGCTTTCTCCAGTCCCACTAGAATTATGCATGTGCAGAATGCATTGTGAGTGTTTTGTATCGGGGTGTTGTTCGTAGTTGTTTTTGGATGTGGAAATTAGTTGATGTTTTGTAAGGCTCTGCATTGCACCAGACATTTGGTTACCATATAAACGCTTTAATAGTGATGTGTAACTCTACCTCTAGGACATCTTTAGTGTGGATTATTTTGACCAAGGTGATGCTAAAACAAAAGAATGCAAATGGAAAGTGCCATCTGTTTGCTATATTATTTAATACTTTGATACTTCAAACATTTGGCTAACATATCAGAGTAAAAACTCTTCTTTGACAATGAAAGAAGATGATGACGTTCCCACTCAGCTTTTCCATTAAAACTGCAAAATCCTGGAAAACAGTTTGAGTGACCAGATGGAAAAGGAAAACATTGAAGATATTGGTAAACATCCCCAGGAGGAAATGACAATTAACCTCCACTGTGCTTCTATGCATGTAGATCATGTCAGCAATTTGGCTTCTCCCTGGGTTCCCACTTCTAAAATGAAGCCTAATAGCTGAGGACCTTCGATATTCAAGCTCTCCATCCCTCCATGCAGAAGATGAGTATTGGAAAATCTATGATAACTTCATTTACTGAACACGCTGACTCAATCAATTCGACTTCAAAAACATGATGCAGTTCCTGTTGAAGACTGTGATAAGATGGCCTGGCTGAACATTTGGGGAAACAACACATCAAGAGATGTTCTGAGGTGGGTTAAAAACTCAAAGGCCTTGTTTACCAGCCAAAATGTCATCAAAACTCTTTGGGAGGTCCTCAGTTATTGGCCAAGTTGCTATGGCGAGTGTGTGCTCATCAATGTTGCTCTGGCGCTCCACTGAGCAAGAGCATGCGTTTCTGAAAGCTAGAAGAAATCCGTTTATGACCTCCTCCGAATAAGTGCTTCAACACAAAAAGGTTTTGTGTTTACATAAGCCTAATATGTTTTAAATTTTGGAATGAGCCTAAGAAATGTAATAACAGAATCACTTGGTACAAAAATATGACGTGCCATTTTTCAGTGCTTCTGGGGCATAACACCTCACTAACTTTACAACAGCACAACATTATTTTGGATAAATTCTAATATACTGCAGCGTAAGAAGATGCACCACCAAAGAGTCTGTTTCATTCTTAACATTATTACCTGTACAAGATTATAAAGCCATTTTATGTGATGTCTCAGAAGTTAAGTGAGGGGGAGGTTAGATAAAAGAACTTGGTAACAGTGTACAAATTTATTAAGAATTTTCTTGCCTATTAGAACTTGAAACTTAAGGGGGATGAGTCATCTGAAATGATTCATTAAAGAAAAAAAAAAATTGAGCAAATTGTGCTTCCTCCAAAAGTACATTTAAATATTTTCATGAACAATAATCTCCTTTGGCATAAAGGTAGCCTTCAGGTTATACACTTTAAGAAATCCTTCTTAATTTTGCTTGCTTTAGGTGATTTTATATTGAAAGAGCTTTTAAAATGAGGCCAACAGAAACAGTCTGCACTTGGAATCACACTACCCTGGTAAGGCATCTTCTCCCGATTTAACCTAGATCAGTGGTTCCCAACCTTTTCCAACTCGCGGCCCACACAACCAAACACATATGTTTGCGGGGCCCACTGCTAAAAAATAAATTGACCCCGCTATTGTTGGGTTAATAACTTAGTACTCAGAAGCTAGATTGTTAACTGTATTTATTGAATGAACTATGGCTGTGCGATATGGACAAAAAAAAAAAAAAAATATATTTCGCGATTTCTTTGATCAATTTTGAGATTTCGATTTTAATCACAATTTTGACACACACAGATATGCTTTACAGTCATAAATGCATTCAGGATGAATTTGAAACATATTTCCAAAAGAAAACCAATTAGAGCTTTATCAAAAAGTTGTAACATCTCTAGAACAGACAAAAGTCAAAATAATCACTATAGTAAAGGTGTAACAACATTTCTAGACTTATGGCAAAAAAATATTAATAAATAAATCTTGTGTCCAGGGACTTTTTTTTTTCTTTTTTGCCATACATTGTTCATAGAGCTCATTAATTGTAGCGGTGCCTCGGGTGTTGAAATAGATTTGTTATACATTATACAGGTTCACACGTAGGCCTACTCCGTTTGCAATGCGTATATACTATATAGTATGTGTATGCGGTGCAGAAGCAGCAGCGAGAGCGCATTAATGTAACGCGAAAGCTCATTAAATTAATGCTCGAGCGCGGATCTCTCCGCACGCACGCAGATTTCGTTTGCTTTGTCACAAAACCAGACGTGCCTGCTCAGATACACGCTGCTCTGCCCGGAGAAAGTGCGCGCACTTAAAACGTGTCTTCTCTTGCTCAAACTGCGTCCTGTGCACTCACAACTCTCTATTCTCATGTGCTAGATATGAATTTTTTTTTTTTATTTCTAGCCTTTTACCGCGTGCAGTGTGAACGCTCTGATCCATGGGCTCGGAAAAAAGGCGCATCACAGACAGTGTGTGAACCTGGAGTTACGTAGGTATATTCCCAGTCTGTTCTGTTCTCGCGCTAGGCGCGTTGCATTCTGATTAGATCGGATAGCATATTGCGGGAGGTCAGGCCCGCGGATAATCGTGCTATAAAGCGATTTAGAAATCGCGCACGCTCAAATCGTGAATTTATGACGATTTCTATCGCACAGCCCTAGAATGAACTGGCAATGAACAGAAAATAACTCGGGCTTATTTAATTATATATATATATGATATGATGTTATTATGTTATGACTTAGACATTTTTTACATATATTAACAATATTATTATTTATTTTAACAGTAATTGGCGGCCCACCTGCAATACCATCGCGACCCACTAGGGGCCGCGGCCCACAGGTTGAAAACCACTGACCTAGATGATTTGATGTCAAACAGCTGTAATGGCACCCGAAGGTACACTCTGAGAAAAATCAGAAAAAGACAGCCCAGTGTACTAGGAATGTAATGTACTACTACAATGTAAGGGATTTTCCATACAGATTATTATTATTTTTTTTTTTAAACAAGTGTTTTAATTATATTTTAAACCATGCATTGCATTGTGTAGTCTTTTAAGTGTTGAAGGATAAGTCCATAAACTTAACAGAAAATGTACTGGTAAGTTGGCCAAAAAAGATGGAATGAGGATAGAATTAATTTTTGAAAATATAACAAAGAGTATCAACCAAGACGCAATAATTCAAAGGTAGAATTGATTTGTGGTAGATAATGTGGTATAATTACACCACTGCTGATTAAAATATCATTGCTGTAACTTTCTTTGGCATTTTTAACTATGATTCAGTTACACATACCATTTGTCTTGTCATACCATTTGAGTTCAGGAATCAAGACCCTGCGGTCTACCCTGGGGACCCGGTTTGAGCCTGGTAAAGTCTTTATCCTGTTGGAGGCACTGTCTCTGGTTCCCCAGAGCTGGCAGTTCAGGATCTCAGGAACCCGTTGGGTCTTTTAGGACAACAGCAGTTGTTGTTGTTGAACCTGTGAATGGATTGTGATAGGTTTCACTCTGATGTTGAAAGAAACGATCAAAATTACACTTTAGTGCAAGATGGTAAAAAAAAGAAGTCAAGTTTATCATTCTCAAATGTTTATATTCTTTCTTTTCTGCCTGTGAGTGCTTTTATTCCAAAGTCTCCCATTTTGTCCCCATTTCTCATTCTTTATCATGTGTACAATAAATTACTGCACAGAAATTCATAAAGATTGATCCCAGATCCCATCATTATTCTGTGGAGTGAGGTGCACAAGAAATCAATAGCATAACCAATACCTGAAATTGCATGATGTCTGTACAAAAAACATCAAAATTTTATTATCCTGTCAAAGAAAAACAGCAAGCTTTATATTACATTCACAAGTATCCAAGGAACTAAAGAAATAAAAATTCATTTTAAAAGTGAAGGATAATACTCATGACTCATGCCCTCAATACCAAAAAAAATAAAATAATGCTAATCGCATTGAAGTGCAGAACAGTAAACACAAAGGGATGCATTTGTCTTCCAGAAATTGTAAACATGATGAATTTTATATGCATTTACATATACAGTAGAAGAAGCTCAAGCTGAATATTAGAGCATGTTTTAAGAACAGAGAATAGCATTGTTTTATATATTATCTGCCAAAAAAACACATTTAAAAAATAATAAAAATCTTCAAGATGATCAGATTTTAGTTTTAAATAGCAGAGAGAGATCGTAGAGATTGTTAAAAACAGAACATCTGTACAGAAATATTCAGACAAAATCTCATATGAGATCTAGTCAGTTTGCCATCTCTGTGGACAGGTCTGTCCTAAAATGTAATTTTCATGTCAAACAGACATATTTCTGAAGGTCTGTGACTTTTTTTATTCTTTTGGTTTATTGGGCCATACGTCATTCTAAATCCCTTTTGTTTATTAGCTTCAAGAGTGCACCAAAGTACTTGAGTAATAATGAGAGATGCTATTAGACCACTGGCACCAGGGGGAATTGTATTCTGACAAATTTGTCACTAGCTTTTGACTAAACATGATGTTTCTTCATTAACTAAACCACACTTTGTGTGGTTCTTATCTCTATCCACTGCTAAGCCAAAACAGAACGAAGAATTTTTACTTAGTCGCAAAAATACACTAAGCTACAGTACATACAATTGCTTTAAATCGTGTGATGTCACCAAGCTGCATTAGAAAACAAGTGTGTTTGTGTCCTTGGTTTCTATAAAAGCCCTTTTTGCACTAGGGAGGATGTTTTGAGTTCTGAAATGTCAAGAAAATCAAATAAATTGTTGTTCCTTATGACATGAACCCCCTTAAAAATGCTTATGCTATTCCTCAGCCCTAAACAAATCATCAGCACTATGCAGTACAAGACCATTAAAGGAGACCACTAAACATGCTAAAAACCCAAAACCCTCAGAAAAGTGCTTCACAAGCCATTAAAAACCTATAACCCTGCCTGTGTATTCTTAAACCTACGTAATGGTTGAAGAAGCTAAACACAGGCTGACTAATAGGCTGTATCTCCTGTTCCAAACAGAAGCTCGATCCGCCCAAGATAATCACAAGAGGAGGAATCCCGCACGTCGTCCATGTAGTGACAGACACCCTTCATATAACAGTATTTTAGACAATAAAATAAACAGTACACAGAAATGGAGCTCTCCCAAGCTGAAGTTCGTGTTATTCAGCACATTTGGTCACTGCCATTAATTTGCCTATTCTAGAGAAACAGAAAGACCAAAAAGCTCAGTTTTGTGGTGGACACACTAGTGCTGTATGCCTGTTTAGGCCATTGGTTCAGACTTGTGTGCAGTACATGGTGTGTGGCATACATTAATGCGATAGTAGGCTAGGGTTACAGTATCTGCTTATTTTATCTTCTCCACTTCCTGTTGTTAAGGTCTATGCCATGTAGTTCTTCACGTCCCTATCAGTGACCACACATATTGGGAACATTGCGAAACTTTGTTGAACTGTTTGAATGTAATAGATTGAGATGATAAGTAGAATGCCATTGTAGGAACTGCCTATTTCCTTTTTAGGGAACTGGACACTTTTTTTATGTTTTAGAAAGAAGTCTCTGATATGCTCACCAAGGCTGCATTCATTTGATATATTTTTAAACATTTACTTATTTTTTTACACATATATATATAAGTATATATATAAAGTTTTCCTCTGATATTTTTAGTGTTAAACAAGAAAAAAAATGCTTCTTCAGTATGAAGATAAAGCTTTATCACTGCAATCTGACATGACACTTCAGATACACTGATGAAATTGAGCACACCTAGTACTTTTCTCTGAATGTAGGATCTCTGTCTCACATTGTATGATAAGTGCTAAAGATAGATGCTCTCAGACTGAGTTCCCTTGAGCTCCTCCAGCTCCCTTGGTATATAATGCAACCCAGATATGGTCGAAGACTTTCTCAACATTGTTAAAACCTCTGATGATTCATTCAATTCCTAAGACAGTGTGACACCACAGGAATTATTAATGGCTGATAGAGGACAAGCGTGAAAGCATCATGGATTTCACTTGAGGGGATAAGCCTTCAGTACCACTCTAGATCTTAAAACTAGAGTGTTGTTCTATGGGAAAGTCTTGACATTTTGTTTGACATTTTAGATCTAGAGAAAACAAGACATGACTTGTACTGCATATGAATAATAAAGAATCTGAAATGCATCATAACAATTACGTTTTCTTCAAATACAGTTTATTTGACTATACATTGGTCACATAAAATTAGCAAAAATCTTGGTCTTCCTGCAGTGTGTCAAAATAATGAAATCACTTCTAAAATCACAACAAAATCAAAAACTGAGCAATGTTAGTTTTTTTTTTTTTTTTTTTTTTGTGTGTGTGTGTGTGTGTGCGTGTGTGTGCATGTGTTTTTCTTCATGGGGTCCATAAGGCAATGCGACAAATGTGATACAGCTCACTGATTTGCCAGTCCTTCTGGGACCTCTGGCTGCTTTTTTATACCAGTTTATTCAGATTGCTGAGACACTCTGACGTTGATCACATTAATGCCGTGCTTAGTTTTATAATGTCAAAAAGCACCGCAGCATGTCCACCTCTACATCGAAAACATGTCCGTTCAAGCCAGCAGTGAGTTTGTATTCAAATTCAAAAGATTTGTATACAAAGATAAAACACATCAACTGGTTTGAAATCGATCTTTGCGAATACTAGAGGTGCTGCTTTTCAGAATTCAGTTCTCTAACCTGACATAACACCGATCCAAACAGTCTTGGCTCACTGTGGGTGGGATGAAACTATTGTAGGATCAATAATCCTTTTGGCTGCCCTCATACTGCAGCGTATTATGATCCAGTTTCCATTTTGTTCTTCATGTATTGGCACAAGGAGTCTAGTCAACCGTACCCTTCAATATTCTAAAAATTTGGTGTCACCATTTTGTTTGAAACCTCCAGCATGTCATACTTGTATATAAAGATTTGTCCATGAGATGGATTATTATACTAAATACTAATGTTTTTATTATGATTAATAATTATAATTAGATAATGTGGAATAGTGCTAGAATAAGGGAATAGTGCTAAATATTTGCTTATTTTTAAGCTCATTATATATATTAAAAGCAGTTTTCCTGTTTACAAAACTGTTACGAAACTGTTATATACAGTATATTAAGGATTATGGTTTTGAACTAAATTTTTGATTTATTAGTCAGCTGATATGCTTTTGATTTGTGATGTATGTTAATTAGATTTGAGTCACTCTGCTTTAAATATTAAAGAATTGTGTACATTTATTTTTGCATATATGTGTATTTATGTCTCAAGTGAACTATTACGGTAAATCATCTGTAGGAAGAAGATAAATGCAGGTAGCACATCTTCATAAACTAAATAGCCTCGGGGATCAGATTTGTGTCAGAGTCTGTTTGTGTGTCACTTGCTCCTGCAGACTACATGTCACTGACCTGGTTCAATAATTCACACAAAACCAGCTGCCACACTTTGATTCTATGCATTAAGCATTCCTGTTGTATTAGTGCAACCGTGATGAGCTTCACAATTCATGTGTGCAAAGAGCATGTAATGTAGTTTAGATCAGGCTTTCAAAAAGGATGTTTGCATCTCATTTGTAGCTTTGACTAATCACTTTGGGGACAAAGTGCATCTCTTTGCATTGGTCTGTTGTTGACTAATCTTGTTTGTGATCATTTAATTTAGCTTCTAGCTCAAGGGGCCAGGTCCCTCTAAAGTGTACCCTAATAACATTAACTTTCTTAATCAGGATTATTATCTTGAAAACATCTTCAAAACAAGTTGTACTTGAAAAGCAAAACTGTGTAAGATGATTGATAATACGTTGACAAATGTATATTTTCAGAGAATATACTTTGTATTCGATTATTTAAAGTAAATCTAGCATTTTATTTTCTTCTTTTATTATTTCTTTTTTTATGTTACATCTTTAATCAAAACAGTTGTATATAGTAATGGATACTTGTATTCAATATTTTTTTTCAGGACAGTTGTAATAATAATTCACAATATTACTGTTTTAACTGTATTTTTAATAAAAAAATGCAGCTTTGGTAAGACAAAAAATTATACTGGATCATAAATTAATCCTTGTGTAATTATTGTGGGCCTCTGTAATTATTTGCACATTTACTCCATCAGATAGCCTTAATATTTAATTAATCCTCCAGTTTTGAGTTGCTTCATCTCTGGTTGCTTTTATCAAGTGTCCAGAAAAACTGAGCATAAAGAAGCATCTGTACACACATGATAGAAAAAAAAATAAAAAAATAAAAATAAAATAAATAAATAAATATATATATATATATATATATATATATATGTATATATATTATATATATATATATATATATATATATATATATATATATAATAGCTCAAATACTAGATTGGAGGAGAGCATATTTTAAAGCATATATATCAAAGGGTGGGGGATTTCTCTTTTCTGTTATCAAATCGACCTCTTATTACAACATATTTTTACAAGATGACATTCTACCACTTCTTGAAGGTCAAGAAACTCTCACCCTTCATGTACTGTAAGTCCACTTATCTCTGAACACAGACTCCCTTTAGGAAATCGGGATGAGCAGAGGACACAGTATTCCACTTAAACCCTCATTTATAATTGCATATCCAGAATGTTTCATTTTAACCCAATTTCTTAGATTTGAAACAGGCTCTCTGTACCTAATGATAAATTCGCCTTTTGATGAAACCTACAAAAGCTAATAAAAAGTTTTAGATGATCAGAACAAGACGTGTGACACTATAACAAGTGCAAAACAAGAACAATAATAGTCTTTAGTCTGACTGGCTGCTGAATCACAATAGCAGTTTATTCACTACATCATCTTTCAGAAATCTCCCATCTAATTTAGTCATTACTGTCGATTTTTAGGTGCAGGTAAGTAATTAAGGAATAATGTACAGTCAGCTGGTCATTATTGGTAAATAAACCCGACAGGGTGATTTTATATCACCCTGAAGGGGTTTATTGTGCCATACTGACTGACTGTTTGAACTGTATCTCTTATTACACAGCTACTTACTATAGAAATAAATAAACATGATATACTTATACTGATACATTATATTTTCTTAGCTTCTGCTAGCAAACACGGCACCAATAATACATTATCAATTTATATATTAATATTATATGCAATCTAAGTTACTTTCTCTATGGACTAGTTAGCTAACAAATTCAGCCATAGTGGAACATCAAGTTATGTCTCTTAATGTTTTATTGGCTTTCAGAGTGATGTTTTCTTACCATGCTTTAAAATGCCATAAAAGTTGCACCAATTGAACATTGAGAAAAGAAAAAAAAAAAGACAGAGACTGCAGAGTAATACAAGAAACATGAAACCAGCACAGTTAGTATAATCTTGTTGCCACAGACAAAAGTTGAATGAATAGCTTAACTGTCATTATGCTGTATCAAGATATTTAAAGACGTAATGCTCTGATTGACCAATCAGAATCAAACATTCTATAGAGATGTGTAAAAACAGGAAATAATTTACTCACAACAATAGAACATTTTTCTTTTGCAAATGTTGGCAAGTAAACCATTTTGGTGACTACTGTTTTCCACATTTCTATACCCACAGAAGAAAGAAATTCATACAGGTTTGGAATAACAGGGTGAATTGTAAATTTTGGGTGAACTATTTTTTCAGTGTCAAAACAGCCATGGGAAAAAGGCGACCTAGCTTGAAAGATGCTTGCTTGACCAACAGTAACCCACTCTCATAATTTTTGCAATCTTTGCCCAAGGGGTTGTGTGTATAGTCTGCATATCCCTCTATATCCTTTAATATCAATAGAACAGCAAATACAGTATAATTGTGCATTAGAAACACTGGTACAGAGAGCTAAGACTATAGATGAGGGATTAAGAAGGACTATTAAGAGGAGGGAAAAAGAAAATCTCAAGTGAATCCATGAAAAAATGTCTTTCTGTTTTGGAATGTGGACACAGCTGGGTTTGACACTTGTATGACACTTGTGTAATAGTACATTTCACTTTCTATAACTGTAGTAGGGAAGTCCAGCTGATACGTGGAAAGTCCTTTGACTGCACATAAGGTAGTTAAATTTCTCAAAATGTAAACAGAGAAACACAAAACAGCTAAACGAAACTGGCAGCTCAACTCAAAGACACCCTGTGCTCTGTATCCCAGAATCTGAGCCAGTTTCTTTCAACTGCAATTTCGACATTCAAAACACTTCAGCGTGTCCACTCTGCTGATAAACACACATTTGCTTGGCTTGCAGCGAAATGATTGGAGGCTTTTCTTGATATTTGATGTGGCAGGCGTTCACAGGAGATTTCACCAAGCGGAGAGAGTAATGAGAAAACACCAATAAATACCTGCTCTACAGGCAAAAAACACACCGACATGACATTATTGGTCAGAGAAGATGAGAAGTGTCACTAGAGAAAATTAACAGCCGTGGTTATAGTGGGCCACTGGTGAAATCTGAGGTCTGACTGTAATGGCATTGCTGCTAGCATGACCTCTGCTTGATTAGTGGTGTGTGCCGGCCCATTCCCATTCTCTGCATGCTTTTTCACTGCTACCATCCCTTGTGAATCCACTTGGAGTCATCCAAGGTCTGCATAAAAGAAGTATTAAGTGAGGTAATTTATAATACAAGCCACTGCATTTTTACATAAGACTGAGTCTATTAATCTCATGCCTCTCTAGGTTATAGTTTCAGGGGAGGAGAAGTGGCAGAGGACATTCTACTCCCAAAAACATCAGTATACAGAACCCATATGCTGAGAGAAAGATCCTGTGACTCATCAGGCAACCTATTTCTTAGTGTTCTTGACCTCTGTATCGCTGTTGTTATGATAAAAAAAGATGGATAGATTGGATATACATTGCATGCATATGAGATGGATTTTGAAATCCTAAAAACAGTGTTTTTTGCATAATAATAGAGTTTAAACATCGGTGAGACATATTGGTGCATATTTTCATCAAGGATGACTTGCATGTGTCTTTTCTCCACAGGAACTATGGAGGCTCAGTGTGCAAAGTATGCAAGGAGTGGCTTGGCTTATGAATATTAACTACATTCACCATAACTGATTTTCTGAATGACATTGGTAGGTAAGCGTTAGTGCATTCTTTCAGCAAATTGCTAAATTAGCCGAGCAGCTGAGGCTTCATGGCTGGACAAATTTCACAATTTATAAGAGTTAAAAGTTTTAATACTTGCTACGAATCTGGTTGCAGTGCTTATGAATATGATTACATAAATCACATGAAAAGGTTATATATATATATATATACATACACGTTTCAGTGTTGTTGTTGTTGTTTTTTTGTCAAAGAGTATGTGTTGACTGTGTGGACATTTGAAGCATGGAAAGTGGTGCTTCAGTGGAAAGTATTTTAGATTTAGATCCTTTTTGGGTGTCGCAGATCAATGTGAAATATTTTGCAGCTTTTGACCTTCTGCTTCAATCATCTTGCTTTTTACTTTTGAAGAAGTGCAAGCACTTATTTTTTTAGATACATGGGGAATCAAAAGTACACCTATTAATATCATAGGCTTAGTGAGAATATTTATGGATCCATTTGAAATTACTATATTTTAGGTCTGATTTGAGACAAATTTCAGTGTATGCTGCCTTTTAAAACCGTCACAGGCAGATGCATGTTTGCAAAATTCAGCAGTGGCAGGTTATTCCCTAGCTTTTGCTGTATCATATAATATATGGTTTGATTTTTTTTATTTTTTTTTTATTTTTGGATATTTTGCTTATTTTATTTGAGAAAGATATTTAAGCATTTAAAGCTGAACTTTGAACAAATGATAGGCCTTCTTACATGTCTACAGGGCAACAGCTCTGACTCGGTTACAATTATAAATGTATTATTTAGTTAATATGTGTCCAGAATAAATATTAGAGATCTACTAAAGGCTGGGATTGGCTCTCAGGGATACATGAAAATAAACCATTAAACTTTCAAATGCTGCTAGAGGGCAGTATGGTGTTAGGTTGTGCATACCACTCAGCCATTAATAATAAAATCAAGCATCTCAATCTCTTTTTCACTTTCGCTCTCTCTTTCATCTCTCTCCTTCCTTTAAGCCTATAACGCAGGAAGAAGTGTTCCTATTTCTTTCAATCTTTTCTATTTCATGTATTTGTGAACCTTTGAATAACCTGTTTAAAATGGTTCCTGTAAACAAACAAACTGTGATGCAAATAAAGGCTTAAAATGGCAAGACGTGTTCACAGTCAGTATTCCATTGGGGTTTTGCTACAGATTAAGTTGATACATGAGTGCTGATCAAGAAGTGCCTTTATGAGAGAAAAAACATCAGAGAAAATCTCTCAGAGACAAAGTGCAAATTAAGTCTTCGGTTTCTCAGATTTCCCCCCTGAGAAAACGGCATGGGAATCTCTCATGTGTCTCTTCCAGAGTTCTCAGCACTGTCACAGACT
Source organism: Cyprinus carpio (assembly GCF_018340385.1). NCBI lineage: Eukaryota > Metazoa > Chordata > Actinopteri > Cypriniformes > Cyprinidae > Cyprinus > Cyprinus carpio. The sequence goes on from NC_056583.1 coordinate 15,004,799, forward strand.
CTGCTCAGATTTGCCAAGATACCAAAGTCTGCAATCGGGCAGAAATAAAAGCAACATTTCAAAATAGACCTTTATTATAAAAGTGATATTTTCTGTGATATGCTATCCAAATAGCTATTTTGGGAAGTTGAATTTATTATGAGTTTAATGAAAAACACATTAAAATTAAATGTGATGTAATACACTGCAAAATGTCCGAACTTAGTATTTTTTGTCTTGTTTCCGGTATGAATATCTAAGCATTCATAAATTAAAATACACTAAGAAGCAAAATCACGTGAGATGGAAGTCTTGTTTTCTTAAAAAAAAACCAAGTAAATTAGTAAATTTGATATCGTAAATTTGTACGACACCTTTCGTACATTTTTGTTCTGTGACTTTTGTTAATTTTTGTTCAGACACTCCCCCACCATCCTTTGCTTGGGCAAAGAGATAACCCTATCCCAAAACTCACACCATTACTTGAGCCAATGTTGTTATGTTCACTCATGCAAACTGATTAAAATTCCATTTGGTTGTCGGTAGTGGTGCAGAAATTACTTTACCTTCAAGTTGCAACTTTACATTCAAGTTGCATCAAAGATGCATAAATTAGCATTTCCACTAAGTGGCAGTAACATATGACAGAGAAATTTCTTAACAGTAATGTTTTCCTCTGGGTGACTGTGGTATCAGAGCAGTAGACAATGCAGTAATATGACACCATGGCTCAAACTAATTAGTAAGGGTACTACAGAGGCACTAAAACCTCTCAGGTCACAACGTAACTTTAACCACGTCTTTGCTGATTCAATCACTGTTGAAGCACAGGGTTAATGGTGTCTCCAGACACTGTAGAGTTGCATTTGAAAGACTGCTGTCAGCAGATGCGTTGTCCTATCAAAGTCATAACAACATGTGACTCCCCTTGACATTCCATGTATCTAAGAACATTGTGTTCATGAGGTGATTTCCTGCTGTCAATCAACCCTGGCAAAGGCTGCAGTGGGCCAAGCACTTCTTCACCAGAAAAACATCCACAAGGACAGTAAATCCCTACTCAAGAGATGGATGTCATGTATTTATGTAGTGAGTGAAGGGTTTGCTGATCTTTTGGTGTTTTCTGATGTTGGATGTTTGGCACAGTTTACAGACATTGTCCGGGTTCTATGCACAAAGTGTTCCTATTCCTGCTGCTTTTCCCATCACTAGATTAAAACCTCCTAAACTCTCACAGTCTGTCATGTTTGATTTTGAGAGTATGCCTGAGTTTGAATCATGTGAATTTGGCAAAAGAAAATGGGTGAAGCGACTGAAAAACTGACGCAATAAATAACACGCTTCTTCACTGAATCAGTCTACACTTGAAATTGAACATCTCAGAAAATCCACTGATATGATTGTTATATAGTCCTATCTGTATATAAAAGAGTAAATGTTCTGAAATAACGTGAATCTTTGACACATCAAGTTTTGCAACAAATAAGGTGCTTATATAATCCTTGAATATTCAGATCATTCTGAAAGATTGCTAGTATATTACTTTCTATACAGAAGTTCATTAAACCACATAATATCAATCAGCTTACATTTTAGACATTCTCTATTTTTGCTCTACCAATGAAAATAGTTCCAAACATAACTGAAGCAGAGTGTTGTGTATGTATGTTATAATACATTGTGTATACATGCACTAAACAAAGGGTGACAGCTTTTTAGTGGTTATGAGCACTCTTTGCAAGCTTTCTAGTCTATAATCCATTTAAAATGTAGAACATGTTTTTTGGCCACACACAAGTTGCAAAGTTTCGGGAAAGTTTCAGGAATGACGTCTGCATACCTGTGGTGGCCAGCCAAATTTCTGGGGGGGCCACCACATAGACACGACCCTGCTCATAAGTATTCATAAAATAGAAGGCAAAAACGACCACTACAATCTACTACTTCTAAGATTCTGAAGTGTGCATATAATGGACACTTCACTATCCCATGAGGCCACAGCAAAGGATTTATAAATGGCAGTGAAGTGACGCAACTCAACCTGGTAGGTCACATGACCATGACAAATGTCTATCTGGATTACATTCATACTACACATATTAATAATTTATAAAATTGACTTTTTTCATGGTAACAAAGTACTTATTCAAAAGAAGTAGTGGTATTTCAGTTCCTGAATGAATTTTAACAAAACAGTTAAATGAATGATTTAATACGTGACCCTGTATATTTGTAGCTATAGCCAAAAATACAATTGTACAATGTACAATTCATGTTCCATGAAGATATTTTGTACATTTCCTACTGTAAATATATTAAAACTAAATATATATATATATATATATATATATATATATAAATATTATTAAAACTAATATATATATATATATATATATATATTATTTATTCAGCTAATGTATAAATCTCAGTTACGGGACAAACCAACACCCAGACAAGAACCAGGCCTTCTCCTGTAATCACTCCCACATCTCTGCTGATCAGTCTGTACACTGTTATTACAATAACACATACAATAACACTCAACTCTGCATTAATTTCTTGTTGTTCAGTTTATGACTTAACTCTCATTTTCTATTTCATATTGTATTCCTCCTACCTTTCCCATGTATCCCTTCCTGATTTCCTCCAGATGTGACTTTTACAGGAGCCACAGGAGACCAGCACAACATCTATTAATCTGAGAGTGGTCTTGGAGTCCAAGCAAAAACAGACCCAAAATTTGAGCTGCGTTTGACATGAGGTTACAATGATCTTTACTTTTGCCCTCAGAGACTGGAACAGCTAATTTGCTCAAGAGCAAAATGGTTGACCTACAAATAATATTCCCTGGGCCAAATGACAATCTAGTCTAAAAAGCTAGAGCTGTGGATGGTGTTTGACGTGTGCACCAGAGCATATTATCAATTTGCTTTGCCCATCTATATCTGAAAGGGCAAAAATACTCCAAACCTCATTTCCACCCCTTTGAACTTTATTTACCAACAGAGGCAGTGTGCCATCAAATGAACCTGGCTATATTAAAGTATAAGATATGAATTCCTGAGGATTCCAGATGACTCCAGGGGACTTGAATATGGAATACTCCTTTGGTTGGTTTTCCCTTTTTTCTTGAATTGATGGAGTCTAATCCTAATGTGTTCTTTGATAAGCCCAGCACCATTGATTGCATTGAGGTGGAGTTGACGTACTTCTGAATGAGTGGTCTGGCATTTGCTCTGACCTCTCTCCGGCTCACAGTCTCCCATTAATTGAAATGGTGCCATGGCACATTTGCATGGACTTATCGCATGATGAAGGAGGCCAGCATTAATTTTTCTCATGTGTTAACTCAACATCAAATCAAACCAACTGCCACATGAATACTAACATTGTATGCAAATTGTAGTGGAGAGCTTTAGCTGCTTTATAGTCACAAAAACTATATACATATGCAACACCCACCCCCCCAACCCCCAAGTTAGTTATTATGCTGAATCTTAATGATCTTATCCATGCATGTTATATTTGCGGCAAAATATTAATAATAATAAAAAAAATAATAATAAATGACCTCATAATTTTTAATGAAAACACAGTCTTCCAGTGAAAACATACTGGTGTTATTTGCCAGATTTCTCCAATCATTTTGTCAGCTTAAACCCACCCCTTTTTTATTAATGACCAAGCTCAAATTCAAATATGCCTGCATTCAATAAATAACTGATGGATAGAATCAGTTCCTCACCCTATTTTTTTTCTTGTATTTTCAATAATTTATTTCATGTGAATGTACATCATAATATCTGTTACTGTATATCATGACTTTAATGTGTAATGAACCTAACAATGAAAAATTACATTACATTTTAATTTTTAGCATCTATTAATATACAGTAGGTTAATATTCATCATATTCATACTAATATATATTTTTTACATTTAAAATTAAATTAAAATTAAAATTAAAAATGAACAATAGTGTATTTCTAAATTAACATAGATTGTTAAATGTTGTGAGAAATTATTTGCTAGTTCATGATACATTATGCATTAATTGTTTTTGCTCACCCTCCCCATGAGAAATGTTTTTTTTTTTCTTTGATAGAACAACCCTTCAGTCTTTGAAAAAAAAAAATAGACAATGTATTGCTCCATAACACAGCAGATCCAGTAAAAATGTGGGAGTATGCTGTATAAAGTTCATTCTAAATCCATGCCATCCTAACATCTTTCAGCACTAGTCATAAACAAGTTCTGTATGTGGATTCCTCTGTATAAGGGTAACATATCTTTGTGAAAAAACTGAACAAGGCTGGCTTTCTTTCATAAAAGTGCCGAAAACGCCCAGGTATGTATTAAGTACCCACTGAGAATAGTCTTCCAGGGCATTATTTAAAGGGATGACCTTTGGGCTAAATAACATGCCATCATTAAAGTAAAGGACTTGTCACAGTGCAGTACACCCACTTTGGCCAGTCCTGATTATTCCTGCCTGTCAAGACTCAGTCTGTGCTTATTATGTGAAATCAACACTGCAAAATGTTTATCCTGGAACTCCAAAGTGGAGAAAATTTTGATTGCATCGCTAACAGGAACTTGACGGAAGGAAAAGCTAAATCGGCTCTGTCAAAAAAACATTTACCTTAAACCTGTTTGCTTGATTTCATTTTGCGAGAACAGCTTGTTATGGTACATTATGTTCTGTGTTTCATTATCATTTCTCTTTATTTTTCGAGACACAGAAATACAAACATGTTATACAAATCCCCATGTGTGCCAATCTTCTGTCCGCTGGATGAATGAATGAGTTCAGGTAATAGCTCATTTGTCATTCACAAATATCACAAGCACACACGCATTTCCAGAGTGCCTCCTCACAATGCATTTCCCCCCAACCAATCTCTCTCTTCTCTCCCTCTCCTTTCATCTCGCCCTCATCTCCCCTCCCACTCTATGCTAGTGTGTGAGTAGCTCTCTCTCTCTCTCTCTTTCTATGCCTCACAGACACGCACTCTGTCAGTGGAGGAGAGGGTTTTGAAATCCAGCTGTAGCTCAAAGTGATCGCCTCCTTGGGCATATTCAGCTAAGAGGATTGTGCTCTTTTTCCCCTCGTACCACTTTTTTCGTTGTTCTGAAACTGTAGGATTTTTCTTATCTGCCACTCAGGTTTGTGATATAGTAAGTGTTCCGCTGAAGAATAACTGAAGTTTTTCTTACATGGCTGAAGCACCTGCCTATGATTCATTTCCGCTTTTTGTACTGACGTGATCTTTGTGTCCTAACAAACATGACACAGCTTAAGTAATTTTTTTTTTTTTTTGGTTTACTGGAATTGTTTCATTTTGCCATTCAAGGGATTCTTGCAGACAACGTGGTAGGGAGTAAACTCTTAGGAGAAATCATGAGCTGGACTCATTATAAATGCTAAACTTCTGTCTGCTTGGAGCTACTGTACGCCATCTGAGGAATCCAATCAAGGTAAAGCATTATTTTTGCTTCTTGTATTTGACTCTTGAGGTCACTTATCTGAAATGATTTAACTGATATGGTAAATAAGCTGATTTCATTATTTTGTGGGTTTAGGATCTAGCTTAAAATATTAAATATTTTGTTGATGCTTAAGCATTAGTCATTTGATAGAAGTAGTTAATTAAAATCAGCTGACTTTAAAGCTATCATATCAAGTAGTGGGAAAGTTACTCCACCTCTCATCTTAATTTTTTTCGTTGACAGGAGTGCTGATTTTCTTGGCAGAATTTAATGCGTACTAAAAATGTTTGATCTTACATGTACCACAGGTTAAAATGTTGTTTTATAAAAAAAAATATATATATATATTATTTTATTCATAACTTACAAACAAGCCTGTAAAAGGAATTTTAGACACACAAAAAATGCCTTACCTTGTACTATTGGTTAAAATACTATTTTATATTAATTTTAAATAATATATTTTCTTTATTTAATAAATTAAATATTTTGTATATACATACAAAACTAGCTTGTGCTTGGAATTAGGGGCATATTAAAATGACCTAATATGTACCAGAAGTTGTAATACCTTTTTTTTTATTATTATTATTTTAGTATAGTCATAACTTCAGTCGAATTAAAGATTGACCTTTAAATTGACCTGTATCGTAGATTAATATCTGAAATGATGAAAATATTTATTTCATTCATAATTACAAAATAAGTCTATAAATGAAACAACTTACTGTTCAACAATTTTTAACCACTTTTTACCATTATTTCCTCTGTAGAAATGACCACTGTCTCAATGGAGCCCATAGTGGCTATGATGGAGAAGGTTTCCAACGTCACTGAGCTTCCAGTAGAAGCTTCTAGTAAAGACATGGCTGCCACCTTCACCATTGGCACCATCCTGTCCCTAATGTGTCTGGTGGGTGTGTCTGGAAATATCTACACGCTGGTGGTCATGTGCCACTCCATGCGCTCGGCTGCCTCTATGTACATCTACATCATCAACCTGGCACTAGCTGATCTGCTTTACTTACTCACTATTCCATTTGTGGTGTGCACACATTTCCTGAAGGGTTGGTATTTTGGAGACGCTGGATGTCGGATCCTCATCAGCATGGACTTCCTTACAATGCATGCAAGCATTTTCACCCTTACTGTAATGAGCACAGAACGTTACTTTGCCGTCCTCAAACCTCTGGATACAGTCAAACGCTCTAAGAGTTACCGCAAAGCAATCGCCCTCTTGGTGTGGACGGCCTCATTGATTCTCACCTTACCCATGATCATCAGCGTCCAGCTGATGACGGAAAGCTCCAAGCCAATGTGTCAACCCACCCTAAGCCCTCTCTCATATAAAATCTACATCTCCTTTCTCTTTGGCACCAGCATTGTAGCTCCAGGGGTGATAATCGGGTACCTATACATACGTCTGGCACGAACCTACTGGATTTCCCAAACTGAGACTTTCAAGCAGACCAAGAAGCTCCCAAACCAGAAGGTCCTATATCTAATCTTCACTATTGTGCTCCTGTTCTGGGCCTGCTTTCTGCCTTTCTGGATCTGGCAGCTTCTAGGTCAGTTTCAGCCTGAGCTGGATCTCTCCACCAAGGCCAAGCGCAACATTAACTATCTGACCACCTGTCTGACCTACAGCAACAGTTGCATCAATCCATTCCTCTACACCCTGCTCACCAAGAACTACAAGGAGTACCTCCGTAAAAAAAGGCAGAGGACATGGTCAGCTGGCAGCTACCTCAACCGACGAAGCCGCTTCCAGCGGTCGCCCCGTCACTCCTTGTCCTCCAGCAGTCAGCAATGCACGGATAGCTTTGTGCTCGCTCACACTTCTCGCACCAACAACAGTAGCCTCTGAGGTAGGTCGTTGACCTTCTATCGTAAATGCATGCTGTTTTCCAGACAGTCTGAGTCAATGTGAAAGATAAAGATCCTGTCTGAATAAAATCAAATCTTCTCCAGTTTACCTTCATCTTCGCTCAGTCCAGCGGGTCTGTTTTGAATCAGCCTTGGCCAGACTGTTTTATTTTTGCGGTCTTGGGTCTGAATTTCGGATCGCTCTTGTCGCTGCAAAGGGCTACAGCTGAGATATGAGAACTTAAAATGCTTGACGTATCGCTTATTGTGCTCATTAAATAGCCTTAATGTTCAAAATACACACATTATAAATAGACAATCTTTCATTTATTTATTTATTTATAATAAAGGATGTTATGTTTGCAAATGATGACAGATTAAGGTAGATCAGACATCTGATTAAAAGAAATTTCATTCTGAAACATAACTATGATATCATTTGTGTCTCGAGATTTGTTCATAATTGGTTCATACTGTAGATAATTGTTATAGTGCAACTGCTGGCCTGGGTAAAATAGGCCAGATGATAATTAGGTTCCTCTGATTGGATCTTAGCACCAAATTACACTCCAATCAACTGATACCTGAATGCCTGCATTGTATGAATGACAGTAGACTGAAAGAATAAAGTTCTAACAAGGCTGGAATAGGCTATAAGCATGGTTGAGTTAGGAAGAAAATGTGCTAACATTATCAACAATGAATTACTCACGGTATCTTTCTGCAATAAGTCTGTCTGGAATCACAACAAAACTCCCCCCAGATTAGAACTTGATCTTATCGTTAAATTAACTTTAATTTCCCAGCAAATTATTAAATTAAAAACAGAATGGAGAAAGGAAAGTGAAAAAAAGCATACCAACGTTTGTTATATTATATTCATTAAGATTTCTCAGATCCACTTCGTGTTTCAGTGTGACTCATTCAGCTTTGCATTTAGTGTCAGCTGAGTACATTTTTGTCATTAGGTTTAAAAAAAAAAAAAAATTATCTCCTCTAAAAATACAACAGGTAATGGAATTTTAACCTTCTAGATCAGGTTATCAGAGTCTTTTTGTATCATATGCAAAATCTATAACCATTTATACTGAAAAGTGTCCAAATTGCTGGGGAAAATAAAATAAAATAAAATAAAATAAAATAAAATAAAATAAAATAAAATAAAATAAAAGATCACATCATGTTTATGATGAATTTAATTTCAAAGTGCACTCTATAATTATTTAGACAGACTTCTGAGCACCAGGCAACCTTAACCCTAACCTACACTGTCATAAAATCTACATGGTTGCTATAAAACACAAATATAAATAAACAGACTAAATAACCTCAGGTAAGGTTTATCCACAGTGAGAAATATTTCCTGAGAGTGTTAGAATGCCACTGCACATATACTGCAGCCTGATACTATGACAATAATTGAATTGTTTTTCCAAGCACTGTAAATACAAAGCTTTCTTAAAACATAAATACTGAAATTACTGGAATAATAGTTTGGTAGTAAAAAAAAAAAAAAAAAAAAAAAAAAAAACAGTTTTCAAGTCAAGAAAGAAATCAGTTCACTGAATTTAAAGCCGAACAAGAAATTGTCAATTCAATCATTGCCATGATTACAATATCATCACTTTCAAACTCTAAAGTTTATACAGGTTATTGTTTCTTTTCTTTTTTTTAAACTCAATGTCGCATTATGCTTCCATTGTCTGACTTCAGAGCGCTACTGAGAGAGGAAATCAGTCAGCACAGCAATGAAACAATTCTTCTGGGGTCTTTCCTCTTGGGTGAATTTTGACAATCTGTCTTTGGCGGGCCACATGACCCATGTTTAGGAAGTGATGAACATTGCCAGAAAGAAGACCTGTGTGTCCCTGCAACTCTAAAAATAACCTGTCCTCTACAGTAACCTCTGCACACAGTCCTGCAATGTCTCTGTTTGGTGCAGACACTAAATCAACATTACACGAAATGATTACTCTTTCTTTGAGCTTTAAATATTGATTCACCAACATTGGTGATGTTATTGCTATAATTAGGTGGATGAAATCATGCCATTGTGCCAACAACTAAACGGTGAAGGTCAGCATTTACATTTGCTAACTGTTGCTTATCTATTTTTTGCATACTAAATTTAGCTACATGAATAGCCAGTGACTGTAGCATGCATTTACCTGAATTTGCATCCATATTATCTTTTACTTAAGGGCATAGGAAATAACTGAACAAAAGTCACATTTGGCATTCAAATCAAAAGGACGTTTGAAGACACCACAAAGTATCACTTACAAAAACTTTATCTTAACAAAGTTCTTATATTTAGATTAAAGCCACTGAGTTCAATCTGGACACCAATCTGTCACCACGTTAAAGACCTTATTTGTCTAGACAGTGGGTTGTTTCATCTGGTTCTGATCCAATAAGGATCCAAATCAATACATCTCATATATTCCAGGACCTCTTCCAGACCATCTTGAGCCTAGCATGAGATACTCCTGGCAGAACAATTGCACGATGATAAATTGTTATGATCTTTGTAATCCAAAAGTAAGAAGAATGGCACACATTTCCATCAAACTCTATAAAAATAACCCTGGCGTGTTTCAGTAATCAGTGTTGTGCCTGCCTTACAAAAGCTGCAATCATGGATCAATAGACTTAAATTTGACATTGATAACACAGAATCTGCACACTAACGTAATTGTGACAAAAAATAAAAATAAAAAAAATAAAATTTGGCATAATTTGTTGCATTCTGGCTGAGAAGACTATTGGTAGCTCACATTTGCCAAACTATTTTGTAAACAAAAAACGCAAGAGATGGGAGAAGGATGAGCAGAATTTAAAGTGCATTCGGATTCTGTGGAAATATGCTGAGCTTTTCTTGCAGGGCTAGTGATAACAGCTGTAGAGTAGAGATCTGGGTGAGTGAAATACAAATGCAGTGGTTGCATAAATGTTTAAATGTTTAACTTTCATTTCTGGTAAACTTGAGTGAGATTCTAAGGCCATGGGTTGTAATGAGAAAAAACCAAGAATCAATAGTTCATGCATCAAAATCTGCCCTACTAAAAATATTTTGTAAAGTTTTGACAGTGCATAGTCAAATTCTGCTCCAGCTACAAAAACATTATGCATTATACATACACCACTGAGCTGCCTACATGATCTAATTAAAAACTGCTAGCGCAAACATGGTGCTATGCAAGATATGTCAGGAATGAGATAGCTTTGTATTTTTGCTATATGTGACACTGTGTCATCATTTTATATTCCGAGTCAATATGGTATGGGAGTATAGATGCTGGTAAAGGAAATGAATCAAGAAACAGGTTCACCAAAGACCTGTTACTCACTGACCCAGGACAGCTGGCTGAGTTTATGAGACCTTTTGTTGCTTTTGTGTGTATGCTTGTAAATAAGTTTCCATGGCCTGTGACTTAAGAAAAGTGACAGGCCATAAATATTTTTTTTACTGGCCATGAAACTGTATGCACATTACATTAAAACAAACAAGCAAACGAACAAAAACAGGCAAAACAATCTCATCTAATTATTATTATTATCATTATTATTATTATTTAATGAAATATACTACTTTAAAAAGTATTGCATTAGAACAACAGCAACAAACAACAATAAAAATATTATTATTATTATCTATTATTTCATATGACAACAGTAAAAATCTTATTTATAATCTAGAAATATAGAATAAATATTAATATAAATATAAAAAAAAAACTAATATTTATGGTGGCTGTTTCCCCCCCCCCCCCCCCCCCCCCCCCCCCCCCCCCCCCCCCCCCTTTGCTTTCAAACATTAAACCACAGAGCTTTTATTTTGGTGGAAAACTGCAGGGAAATATATTTTTTGAAAATGCTTTTTCTTTTGTTGAAAACAAATTTACAAACCGAACTGTTTGTTCGTAGTCATGAGCTCACATGCAAAGATCACATGAAACATGCAGCGCATCAGATTACATATTTATATAATTACATATAATTATAATTTATGATTCTTTGCGATTTGATAATTACTCTAAACCATATTGCATTCTCAGCCATTGTTAGAATTAATTTAAAAAGTTACCAGCCAACTAAATTAGACACCATTTAGCATTTCATTTCACTCTGCTTCTTTTCCATTGTTTTTCTATGCAAACATGCTAGATGGATGTGTTTGACCATTGTGCTCTCGTCTGGCATCTTTTGTCTTGCAATGCAAATGCAATGCTCAAATTAAAATAAGGTCAGCTTTTAAAAAACATGGCTCATATCTGTGTATTTTTTTTTTTTTACCCCATTCCTCTGCCCCTGTCACGTGTCTTTAAAATTTCTGTGTGAATGGCTGTTATTTATACTTCCCAAAACTGATTTTTACTTGCATTTGCTACTTGGTGAGTGTTAATTTTAGACCCTGACTATAAAAAAATCCATTGTTGTGCATTAATTATGATCTATACCTATGGGAAGGATACTGAGATATCGATCACTATTTAGAGGGCCGTGGATTCCGTCTGTTGCGACATTGATCATAGTACTGTAAATGTGTCAGGATTGCCCCTTGCTGAGGACGCTGGTGAATGTGGATTTCTCTGGTATTAGAGGGTCACAGAACAGCACAGTTCCATCACCCCACATCACCCAGCATTCGACCAAAGTATCTGTCTTGTGAGGTGAATGAGCTTCTACAACGTCGGGGCCATTATAGATAGTTGACACAACCATCACTCACGCAGAGCCTAGCTAATTTTAATCCACACACATGCGTTAATGATTTTTTGTGAAATAATCAGTGCGGCTCAGATCCCTTCAGTCTTTATCCTGTCAAACTGTACAGGAAACCCACATGCTGTGCCAAAATGACCAGCTTCTTCCCATAACCCTTTTGTTCTTCCTTTTGCAAGAACTGGAAAACATTGTTATGCAACTTAAGAAACATTCAAGACGTCTTATCTTTTCATCTATAAATTTGTCCCGAATTTAGATGAAAAGAAAATATGAGTTTGTATTATTCTCTTGATTATTTTGAAATCTATTGGAGGTTTGCGATCTTTCACTGAGAAGTTTACATGAAAGCTTTAGTTTTAGTGCTTTGCCAAGGCTTTGGCAATGTAAAACACAACCGCTGGATGATTGATGTTTTAATGGTACTTTCATGTGCTTGTTTTTCCCTGTGTTTTATGATGATGAATGATAAATGTGATTCTAGGGTGACAGATTACATTGTGTACTCTGTCTGAATCATGTGTGTATAGTTTTTCCATTCATTTACATTTACATCTATTCATTTGGCAGATGCTGTTATCCAAAGTGACTTACAGTTGAGGAATACAACAAGCGATGTATCATAAGATGGCAATAAACATGAAAAATGCCTGTTATACAAGGTTTCAGTCATCATTCAAAATAGTAAAAAGCTAGGACAGGAGGATAAGAAGAGAACAGAAAAAGTGAAGGCATAGAATTTTATTTATTTATTTTAATTATTATTATTATTGGAGGCAGTTACTACATGCTCACGGAAGAGATAGTTTTCAGATGTTTCTTGAAGATTGTGAGGGATTCGGCTGATCGGATGAAGTTAGGTAGGTCATTCCACCAACAGGATACGGTGAAAGAAAACGTCCTTGAGAGTGATTTTGTGCCTCTCTGGGATGGGACCACGATCCACCGCTCATTAACCAACCGTAGACTTCTGAAGCAGTGTGACATGGGCTCTCTTGGACACATTGAAATCAAGAGGTGCTGCTGCATTCATCAAACTAAAAAGATACAAAAAGGAAAATGATTAAGCTTGCTAAAGCACTTAAGCAAAAACATCTTGATGTTCTTCAGAGCATGACTAAGCCTTTGAGAGAAAGACATTACAATGGCAAGAGACAGAATAGAGAATGGGGATTACAAAGATCAACAAATAAGGCATTAGAGGTCAGAGAGACCTATTAATAAAGGCCTTAATAATTAAGCATTATCTTTACTGACCCTGACCACAGAAATAGAATGTGAAACACATGAAACACGGATATTAACCATTAAAGACTTCACATAAATATTCACCAACAGACATATTCCTATTTTTTAGACATTCTGTATTTTATTATAACATTTCCCTTAGAATGTACAATCCTGTGAATAATAAAGAAATATGAATTCTTAAAATATCTATATGAATAAAAAACAACAACACAATTTTGGTTGCAAAAGCCTACAGTTGATGAGAAATGTCAGGACTGATAGTAATTAAAAGCAGATGTTTCCGTTTCCATGCATTCAAAACATCTGTTTTGATGCTGGACAGGGATCCTACGTAAGAAGACAATCAACAATGTCACTACCAAATGTGCCCCTGGCTGTTGGAAAACACAAACATGAAGGCAAAAGAAAAACAGTATATGACCTTCCGCTGGATGAGAAAATACCATATGTGATGAGGTGACAAATGTTAACTGTCTTAAAATCAATTCCCTGGAGTTAAAGGTTGAAGTGGTTTCTAAATATTCTGAAGAGCAGACAAGCAGCATTACATGACCACATCACTTTGTGCTTTTAGAAGGGGAGTAGCTACATTTGTATTCAATATTTGTTCAGTTTTAACTTAATTCTGGCAAGTCTTTGTAAACATACTGTATGCTCATTTATATGTTAAATTTTTTCCCTGTTTTTCCCCCTTTGGTCTTTGTGGCTAAGATTGAAAATGCTCTTGTTAGCTCACCTCACTCCATGTTCCTGTTCTAGTGTTAGACTTTTTTAATATAAGTGTGAGTTTGCTGAGAGTCCTTATAACATTGTTTAAGAATGATTTCCTGTATTAGACTAAACTGGTGTTACTGACAGTGTGGCGAGGACAAAGTGTTCAGTTCTGTGTAATTACACATGACAAGGGTGTTTATACAAGGAAAATAAAAATACACAGTGGATACAGTGTGGTCCAAAACTCTGAGAGCACTAGTGGAATTGCTTTTATTTGCATTTTTTATTTATTATTATCATTTGCAGATTGCAGAGTGATGGGAACTAGGAGGAATCTCTCTCAATCCACTCATGCGTTTTGTTTTTTTTAGCCTGTGTGTTGCTTGTTGATATGCAAAGCTTAACATTTTTTTATTTTTTTTTCCTGGAAATGTTTTAGTCGGTGGAAATGAATTATGTAAATAACTAATTGGCAAATTTTGTCTGAAATGTAAGTTGACACAACTTGTTTATTGAACTGCCACAGTGACATTCTATAGTACTATACCAAATTTTTCTTTTCTTTTCTTTTCTTTTCTTTTCTTTTCTTTTCTTTTCTTTTCTTTTCTTTTCTTTTCTTTTCTTTTCTTTTCTTTTTTATTTTAATTGAATTTGTTTTATTTTTCATTTTTATTTTATTTGTTTTATAATTTTTACTTTTATTTTGCAAACCTTACTCTTTATGTTCTCTCAGGGCTATTTGTGCTTTTTCTTGGCATACCATTTGCTTACTGCAGTAGGCGATGAGTATATTTTGTTAGCTAAGATGTGTGAGTTTCCCAATGCCTTGTGAAACACTCAACGAGGGACTGGATCACAGGGTCAACTGAACCACAGAGCATCAGTAAGGAAACAGCAACGCAGCTCCATCCCTCTGTATAGTGCATTCCACAGGTGTAAAGCAATTAGAACAAAGATTCAGAGCGGCGGGATGTATTTCTTACAGAATGTGAATCAAATACTTCTTGATTGTGCAAAAATACGGTACACAAGGATGCACAAGGACACCGTGTGCTGACCCTGTGTTTGTCCGCCTTGTCTTTTCTGCAAGTGCATGGTCATGTCTGTACACTTCATTATGAAACAGTTCACAATACAGCTGATGCCCCCTGGCCTTTTATGTTGCAATGTCCTTTTACTCCCTTAAAGGAATAGTAAATCAAAAATGAAAATTCTGTTATCATTTACTCGCCCACATGTTGCTTGACTTGTGTAATTTACTTAACGTTCTTTTTTTCTGCAGAACATGAAGATATTTTGCTTTTTTTTTTTTTTTTTGGTTATAAGTCAGTGGTAACCAAAATTTTTTGGTTACTAACATTCTTTAAAAAATTAAATTTATGCATTTGGCATAGTGACTTACATGCATTCAAGGTACACATTTGATCAGCTATTGCTTTCCTTGTTCCGTAGAAGAAAGAAAGTTAATAGAAACACCTGAGACTGTGTCACAGCAAAACTTATATAAAAGTATAACATTATTTCTCCTGATCTTTTTCTTCCTTTAAAGTCTCCATAGTGCCCTTGAGAACTTTTGCAAACTTTGTGACACTTCTGTTTCCCAGAAATGGAATGCAAAAATAGATTGTGTTTGACCTTAAAGGTGCTGTAGGAGGTTCTCGAATTCTGCTAGAGTTAGCCACCCCCATCAAGCCTGTATATATTTACATACCTTTCATCACTTGTATCTTCATTGCTTTGTGTCTGGTTTGGACGCTCTGTGTGGCTGTCAGCAAGACACGTTGATTCCTCAGGACACCAATTTCTGTGGTACCCGTAAGATAGTAGGAACATTTTATGTGTGGCATTCCAAAAAGTCACTTACAGCACAAATAAATGCACATATATCAGTCTCAAGAGAAAAAAGTGACTTCTTGCTATTTCTTAACAGACGTTATTTCCCCTTGGCAACCTCTTAGGGCTTTCTGGAAGCTGAAAAATCTGCCTGATGGCTCCAGTAACTCACATTTACAAAACTTTGCACACACTCATACCTCATAATTTAACCATAATCTTATCTTTGCGGCCCATGCTGTGAGTTTCTCTTTTCCCACCAATCAGAGCAGTAAAGCTGCAGCTTTCGGAGTTGTTTTGAATGGAGAGGAAGTCCTTGAAGGTGTAGCAGCTGAACTTTAGGTGGATCAGCAGGGTGAGCCAATAATTAGAGTTATGTGGAGTGTCCGGGAAGAGCGGAAAGAGGAAAACTGTGAGCTGGGACGATGCCGCAGTGCATGCCAGAGGCAGGGAACACAGGATAGGGCAGGGCGTCTCTTAGGAGAGTTATAGCTCCACAATTATTCCAGGTGCTGTGCTCTGAGTGGTTTTGTTTTTGCAGTGCGATGAAGGGCATTGCTGCAGCGGGTATTCTCTCAGGTGTTAGAACCATTAAGGCAGCAGGAACTCACAGATGATATATGGTCTTGATGCGCGGTCCAAGAAAGACAAGCAGCCTTTGTGTGGCCTTCTGTCCTTTGAGATTCAGTGGGGGAAAAAAACAAGGTGGATGTAACAATGATGATGGTACTGTGATTGTGTTCTCTGTAGTTAGCTTATCAACACATTGTCCTCTATAAAATGACTGTTGTTGCAGAACAAATCACTGGTTTAATTGTTCTGGACTGCTCGTTTGTGTTTGGGAAGAACAAAAGTGTAATTTATCTCAGCTGGATGAGAATGAAAGGTTTTGCAGGTTAAATGGTTCACATAATTGTATCCTATATTAAAATTTCTCATCTTTTTGGACCCCAAATGTGGAAATTGTAAGAGACCTGGTATATTATCTTGTGTGTGACTCATGGAACTGACGTATCTGTGCATTTGAGTGTACACCAGCTTTGAAATGAAAATTGGAAAAAACGAAAGCACTTTCACACTACCTCTGAATAACAGCTGTATGCGGTCCAAGCCACATGGTTCCTAAACTGATAATCACAGTGCAATATAGATTATTTGTTGCACAGAGGGACTGAGGTTTTCTGTGATATTGCAGATTGTGATTTGCATGATAAATCTAAAGGGATAATCGTGTCTGAACACAAAGTACACACTATAACTCACTTCCTGTTAGATGTCCCTTCACAGGATCCATGAATTATCAGACTAGCTTAAAATGATACTTCCTCATATGTTCATTAATCAGTAGATATTACATTGCACTTATCATGCAAAATTGAAAAAAAAATAAATAAAATGTTAACATATTCAGGGCACTGTAATTATTTTAATATCACAAATTATTTCTAAATTATTTTAAATATTTCTATAATAATAATAATGATGATATAGTAATTATAATAATTATAATATGATAATAAGTATTATTATTATTATTATTTGTGATGACATTTTATATTCTATATATTTAAAAACATTTTAAACAATATTTTGCCATATATATATATATATATATCTATATATATATATATATATATATATATATATATATATATATATATATATATATATATATATATATATGATTGCGAGGATGTTTATAGACATGTTATGCATCAACTATCTATGCATACATTTCAGGTGTCATTTTATCAACTACCCATTAAAACTGTATTTCTAAACATCTGCACCAGTCTATTTTAATAAATAAATAAGTTTTATTATTCTGTATTATGTAGATGCTCTACCTTGCACTAACATACATAATGTAGAAGAAGAGAGAGTAATTCACTCTGTGTTAATGTCCTAAATAAAGGCACTCATTTAACAGCTGTTGATTCATGAGTTTTCACACCTCAAATAAGATTAGAAATATTTAGTGAGAGAGCTCCTTGATGGTCTGTGATTGTCCTTGCAGGGGAATGTAACCTAGAGAGAGGTGTCAAGCAGCTTTATAAAAGGAATGTCGATTCTTGTGCCTTCTGGCTCAGCTCATATTGCAAGCTTATGCCATGTTCCCTGGAGACATGCTCTTCAATTCACAGCTGATTGTCTCCTCTGTGTTCAGACTCCTGAGGCATCCTAATAATCACTTACCCTTAACAAAATATATCACAAAGCAACATAACACTTGCTATAAAGATCACATCTGTACTAAATTTGCTCTCCTGAGGATTCCAGTGAATGCTATAGAGGAATATTCCAAACAGTTGTCTCAGTTATGAGGTCTATAAACCTGATTTATTCAATTACATGCTTGCATAGGTTAAATTGGAATTTTAGAAGTGAAGGAAATAAATGTAATATTGTTATTTTTAAATGTAATTTTATTTTTATTTTTTTTATCAAATGTGTGTGATTTCCTTGCCGGAACATTCCAGTTCATTGTAATCCTTACTTGCTTGGCACTAAGTTGATGTAATTTTAGTTCAAAAGCTATTACCTTCCACAAAACATCATCTTTTGAAATCTTTCCTGGGTGGTCGGTCTTGTGTGTTCCATGTTTAAAAACCTTTTTTGACTGCCTGGTCTTAATTCTGACTGGATGCTGTCAAGAGTAAGAGCATCTGACCCCTCTTTAAAAATCTATCACAAACTATTTTTAACTATTTTAATATGATTATTAGTTAATTAATGACTGTTTTGGAAATTGTTTCGGATTTCTATGTTATTCAGAAATGATTGCAACAGGGGAGATCTCGAAAATTGCTTGACTAAGCCGTTTAAAAATGATATTGGGTCATATCTTTCCCAATGATTTGGATAAAAGCCTAAAGAAAGTGATGGTGCAGACTGCTTCAGACAAGCTTTCATACACTAGACTGCATGTAAGCTGTCCAAGAAGCAGGAATGTGTAATATTCTTGGGTGCATTAGGTTAAGACTGATTAAGATTGCTCAAGACTAAGATTAACCCTAAACTGAAAACATGTAAATACAAAGGCAAGCACAAATACTATGATTTGCAACTGGCTGAAAAAATAATAAATAATAATAATAATAATAATAATAATAATAATAAATAAAGCGTATGTGTGAGTAGCAGTGCTTGCCTATCAGATGCTAATTGGATCTTCCCTGGATTCCTCCGGCAGAAGGCAGCCAGTTAATACGCTTCTGTTGAGGTACTCAACTGTAATTTAGCAGCATGTAGCTGATAAATTGCATACTACTCTTAGCCCCATGATCTCAATTTTAAATGCATATTAAACCCTGCATTTTCTATTTGATTATGTGGATTACAAAAGAGAATATAGCCAAGTTATTTATTTTTTATTCTGATACAACACTAGATAAACGTTTACCATATTCCCTAAAACATTCCCTAATATATATATACAAGTCTTTATCTGTTCATAAAATACAAATATACTCTCAAATCAGGCTTCAGTGAACACCAGCCCATTTTTTTTCAAAACAAATGGTTTATAAAATACAAATCAGCATTTGCAGATTTAAACTCCAATATAGATGAATCTTTAATGGATGTGAAATGTCTATTCGTCCTGACAATGCAAAAGAAAATGGGGATCAAACTGTTAAATACCAGACATACAGTAAATGGAGGATAATGGTAATGATCATGTGGTTTAGCTAGTTTTCTGAAGTGATTCAGTTTGTTAGGGTGAAAACACTTTTTTGTCTGATATTAAGATATCAGATGAAATGACTGGTGACTTGGATTAACCATACCTGTACGTTCCTTTTGGAGATAGCATAAGTTTAAGTAAATTATTAGATAAGTACACTTTTTTTTTCTTTTTTTAGAAAATGACTGATCATTTTGCTAGATAAGACCTTTATTCCTTGGCTGGAATCGTGTAGACCCTTTAGAAGCTGTATTGAAACTGCAGTTTGGACCTTCAGCCAGTTGGCCACCATTCAAGTCCATTATGTGGATAAAAATCCTGGAAAAAACCTTAATTTCTTCGCAACTGAAGACAGAAAGACATGAACATCTTGGATGACATGGAGGTTAGTAAATTATCAGGATTTTTTATTTTTTTTATTATGGAATTTAACTAATCTTTTAAATCCCAAAAGCTTAATAGGATGTTTAAACTTTAATATTTTAAAGTAATAAGTACTTTAGAAATAAAACAATAATAAGAAGAGCTGCAAAATGCAGATAAACTAAAATGTCTTCATATACGCACAAGTACATGGGAAAATTTAGTATTATGTTGTTAAATAACAGTGTCATACTGTTGCTGGTCAACATCTCACATAATGCACACCAAAAACCTTACTGTTATTATATGAAAACAGCATTTTACTGTGAAAAGATTTTTTTACAGTGTGGAATTCAAGGCACTATACGGTGCATTTGTCATCTTACATTTCAGAAGAGTGCTTGGCTGCTGCCCTTGTAACCGCTATATGCCCTTTGATGCACACTTCACCCTAGCATGCATTGATGTTGACACCACATTGGATTACTGTCTGACAGTTTATGCGTCATTATGCCACTAAAATGTAGAATTTGTGGGCTGCAAAGGCTTAGAATGGCATTTGAAACAAGTCCAATCAATTCTTGTGGGAGATTTAAGAAAAAAAAGAAAGAAATTCTGTCAACATTTATTCACCCTCTTGTCGTTCCAAGCCTGTATAATGTTCCTTCCTCTGTAAAACATAAAAGAACATAATACAAAGAATATTTCAATGTTTTTTTGTCCATATATTGAAAGTCAAAGAGGCACAATATTATTTTGATTTCTTCAGTATCAGTATAAGTTCCGTCTTTTTTTCTCCTTTTTCCTTTTTCTTTCTGTTTTCTTTTCTTTCGTCCTTTTTCTTTTTCTTTTTTTTTTTTTTTTGTCCCTTTTTTTTCTTTTCTTTTTTTTTTCTTTCTTTCTTTCTTTCTTTCTTTCTTTCTTTCTTTCTTTCTTTCTTTCTTTCTTTCTTTCTTTCTTTCTTTCTTTCTTCCTTCCTTCCTTCCTTTAAGATGAATTACAGGCACTTTTCATTATTATTGCAATAAGAAAGGACTTTTTTTTCCCCAGAAATTAATTTACACTGGACTAACCACTGTTGATTTAAGAGTAGTTTAAAAGGAATGTCTGTGAAGAGCTTCCATGTAAAGTGAGATTGCTCATTTTGGAAGATAACCATGCTGTCCACTTTAAAATGTCTGACTTTGTTGTAATAAAATCTGTACACACTTGTTTTATTGACTTTTCACATGTTGTTTAGTTGTGAAGAAGGCCATGGCTTGAACAAAAGAGACATCATTCACAGACGAGAATGATCAAGAACATCAAGGTCTGAACATGGTTTATCTTATCCAACTTCACTAATAAATGACTGTTGTGCTGGCTGCTCTTCAGTTAGTCTTTTCTTCACTGGTTCTGCAATGTTAATCACAGATGTGCTCTTTTTGTGATGCTGAGATACTGCCTGTTATTTCCTGTATCCCTTGGTAAATATTCAGAGCACCTGTGGTGTGAATCAACTGTTATGTTTGTGAGTATAAACCTGGGCTGGAAATATTTTAATGGCACGGATGAATATGTATTTTTCCTCTTGAACTAATTAAGATTTTATCTGATATGGGTCAGTTAGCAAACATATAAATGTGCCAAGCTGATTGCCAGAAACAGCTCATGATGGAGGTACCCTCAAATCCCTTATCTCCTATAAGCAGTAAAAGCCCTGACCACTGAATAAATCACCTGCGGTCTTTAAATTCATGTGTTCCAATTAGCACACATCCCATCTCTGCACTTCTGAGACATTATGCCATGGAAAAGTCCCTAATGGAGAAAAGATTTCAGGGCAATGGCAATATATAGCAAGCAGTAGTTAAAAAAGACACCTAGAACATGACAACGTGATGACATTATTGTTTCACCTAAAAGTGAACAGTGATTATATGTTCTTCATGGCTACATGTGTGCGACACTTTAGGAAATAACCTGAGATTACTTAGAAAGACATCTGTAAAGCTGCTTGGAGATCTTAATTATTTCCACTTGTGCTTCAGTCGTAGATCCTGGACAAAAGGCAAACAGTATTTAATTTTACGATTCGGTCTCCTTATGTGTTCTGAGTTTTCCCCAAGGATCTTTTTTTTTTTTTTTTTTTTTTTTTTAAATACAGTCATATATTACTTTCCACTTGTGTTACTGAGCCCTGTCTTTATTTTGCACGGTTCCGTATGTGGTGTCATCCTTCTTATTGAAGGTTGGCACGCAAGTAATGAAAGTGTGCCACAGTGTTTCAAGTTTCACTGCTCCTGTTGGGCAGAATCAGAACCAAAACAAATAAAAATAAAAAAAATGCAAAAATGGCACCACAATGAAGCCGAATCTTTCAACCTTGAATTTTGATGAGAGTCGGGTAAAGTACTTTATACAGAATGCCAGCATGCAAAAACACTTTTGATATATATATATATATATATATTTATATATATATATATATATATATATATATATATATATATATATATATATGAAGAGTTTGGTTCCATTATGTTTTTATTTAATTTATAATTAATATGAGTAAAAATGTGTTTTCTTTATCGTGCAGACCTTGTTTGTTGATCACAAAGTACAGAGAAGATGAGGGAAAACTAGGATGCCGAGTTTATTCAAAGAGAGCGCCGTTATTGTTTTGTGGTTGGTGTGGTGTTGTGTTGTTGTTTGTTGGGATGTTTTGTATTATTGTGGGAAGGGGGGATGGCTTTTGTTTGTGGCTTGTTGAAAAAGGGGGGAGAAAACATGATCCAATAACTCTGCAAATATTGCATTTTGCATAAAAAAAAAAAAAAAAAAAAATTACTTTTCAATACCGACCGGATACAATACTGATTTTAGCAGAAACTGATTTTTTATTTTTATTTTTTTATGGCATTTATCGTGTTTCGGAACCAAACTCTTCATATATATATTGTGTTGTGATTGATGAAAACTGAGAACTCAATGTGTCCCCAGTGTCATCTCAACCTCGCAATGATACTTAACCATTTGACCACCTCCAACTCTCTGGATGGTATGTGATTAGGTATTTTGTGAGGCCACATCGGGCAAGACTTAAAACAACTAGTTACTACACGAAAATGTATCTAAACAAATGTTGAAATGTCGATTAAATGAACGAATTGTACTATACAGAGACAAACTTCTACCAGACGCAAGAAAACGTACCTGGAAAATTGATCGTAAATCTGGATCAGTATGAGGTGCCTGCAAGAGAACGTAGCCTACTCGATGTCACGCCCCCATCCCCTATAGCCTACTCCAGAGTTTTACTCCGTTTTAGTGAACTATGAGCCATAAAGGTTCTTGCAGGAGTAAATGTTTTTGTAGTCTACTAATGATATCCTAAGACTGTTTGGGGTCAGGAAGATTTTTGAAAGAAGTAATATTGTAAATATCATTAACATGTAAAATAACTGTTTTCTAATTTAATATGTTTTAATATGTAATTTATTCCTGTGATGACAAAGCTGAATTTTCAGTAGTCATTATTCCAGTCTTCAGTGTCCTGATGATCCTTCAGAAATACTTCTAATTTGCAGATTTAGTGATTAAAAAACATTCCTTCTTCTTCTTTTTATTATTATTTTGCTTGCTCAGCTAACCCAAAAATGGGCTTAGTGAGTCTAGACGCAGTCTGTCCTAAGGATCTGTTTAAATAAGGTTGGAAATGTAGTTATTCTGACAGCCACGAATGAACAGTAGTGCAAATGGATTCCAAAGAATTATAATAATTAATGTGAGGTTTTTTTTCTTCTGACATTTAAAATTCAGCTCTCAACAAAAACCTTTATAAGGTATACAGTATGTGTTCATAGTAACGATAAACAAATACAGAAAACAGAATCGGAAACAGAAAAAATAAATAAATAAAAAAAATACACACACACAAATGAAATCTCCAAAACAGAAAAGGTGCACAAAACACATGTGGGCTCAATATTTTAGATGAAGCACCACTAATCCTGCATCAAGATGCATCGCTTCCCTGCTATAGGGGAGTTAAAGTTTATCCCTGTCAGCTGGTATTTTTGCTCAGACATGGAGTAAATTGTTATTGACAAATACACCATGTGCTCAGTTACTCAAGACCTGCCTTTCAACTGCAGCAGCCTACAGCAGACTAATTGCCATGGCAGTCTCACTGGATCAATGTGAGGTGAAGACCCTTGCTTAAGGGTCCTGTTGTGATTGAGCAAAACTGAGAACTCAATGTGTCCCCAGTGTCATTTCAACCTCGCAATGATACTTAACCATTTGACCACCTCTAACTCTCTGGATGGTATGTGATTAGTTTTTTTTTTTTTTTTTTTTTTTTTTTTCAGACACATTTCTTTAATACATTTAAGTCTGTAAAAGATTATGTCCATCATATTAAAACCACAGCAGATAAATAGCAGCTACAGATGCTAATTACCTCTGCAAAATAAAAAAGCATTGTTAAATTGAATGAATTGGGTTGGGCTGGCATTTAAAATGCTGTATGTTATTGAAAAGGTGTTCATAAAGATCACAAATATCCAAACTATGGAAGCCTGTTTCTGCCACAGAATAAATAAGTAAATAAATAAATCATATAAAATAAAAAAGGGTAATTGTGACTTTTTATCCGTTATTTCAGACTGTTTTTTCTAGCGATTCTGTTTCTATCTCACAATTCAGACTTGTAATATTTTCAGAAAAAAACAAATCCGAACTGTGAGATATAAACTCAGAATTGTGAAAAATAAAAACAGAATGGTGAGTTGTAAACTCGGAATTGCAAGGAAAAAAGTCAGAATTGTGAGATGTAAATTTAGAATTGTGAGAAAAAAGCCAGTTTATATCACTTGCATTTCTGATTTTTTTTCTCAGAATTGTGAAGTTATATAAATGAATGAAACAAGGTCCGAATTGTAAGGTAAAAAGTTGCAAGTACTTTTTATTTTTTTTATTTAATATTATTATTATTATTATTATTATTATTATTATTATTATTATTATCATCATCATCATCATTATTATTATTATTCTGTGGCAGAAACAGGCTTCAATACCAAGCACTTTAATTGCAAAACAAACAAACAAAAATGACATCCTTTCAATATCCTGGTGGTCCAATTCAGCACATAATGGAGTGTTTATCAAGTATACAGCATTTTTGTGTATCCAGTAGGTGCATGCTAATTTATCTTTCTGAGTGTGTACAGTAGTATATATGTGAACGTGTGAACTGTACAGCGCTACAGATGGAGCTAACTGAATGATTGAGTCATTCAAAGGGGAAGAAACAAGGATCAGAAATGAGTGCCTGAGGTTCATTTGTTTGATGCATGATGTACCATATGGACCATCCATCTGAAATATAGAGAAGAACTTCCTCACCCTCCAGACATCATCGGTACAAGACATGATAGGGGGGTTTGAAAAACACAATCACTTCTTCACCAAAATCTTTTCATCTCATCAGGTTTCATGAAATGCTGTTTTTTCCTTTAAACAACAAAGAGCTAGTGTTTTCGTGCCTCACCACCATAATAACTAAGGAAATGAAAACTGGGGGGAAAAAGGCTTCCTCTGATCTCAGTGACAGCGACTTCATTGCAGGGTTTACTTAAACAGAGAACATGGTGGCACTGCTGTACACACGTCTACCTGTTCACCCGCTGCTTTAGCTGCTGCTCATATGAAACACTGAACCAGCCATCATCAGGACTTCCACTGAGACACCCAATCCAGAGCTTTACATTATCCATTCATGACGTGTATCCAAAAGAACCTTGAAGGACCTTTTGAGGATGTTTTTCCGTGAAACAAACAAACAAACAAAAAAAAAATCTCTAGAATGTCCTTGAAAAGAATTCCCCTTGTTTTAAAGAATAGTTGACAAAACTTTCTGGAAAGCAGTGTTTCAACCCTCATCATCTGGTACGTCATATTTTTATTTTATTTTTTAACATAAAGATGAATTAACAGGGTTTCCACAAAAAGCAGCGCAACTGTTTTTTTTTTTTTTTTATATTGATAATAATAAGAAATATTTATTGGAGCTGACTTAGACCTCCATTTATACATATCTCAAGCTGTCAGGCCAAACCCCTCTTGTGATATGTCATGCTTGTATGGTAACTGGAAAACAAAATGTGACTGAATCAGACAGTGTCATCAAACAAGGTCATCCCACAGGGGTCTCAACACAGATAATCACACAGTGCTGTTCGGCTCTGCACCCAAAGACATGGGATGATGCAGTGGAGAAGTGTCCTGTGGTACACCGATAAGCACAGGGATTGAAATCCGCTGGGATTAACTGAAATGAGAATGAAATGGAGGTGATGCTGGAAACCAGGTTGCGTGACATACATAAGTCAAGTGGAACAAACACTTCTCCCACATTCCATCTCTATATCAGGAGGATGTGTAACACATAGCATAATACTCATAATAACTTTCTTTATAAATCTTCTCGCACATAACACAAGGACTTGATTTCAAAATCCTGCTTAATGGGCTTTCGCATTATATACAGTTCCTCCCAACTAACCTGCGAATGAAAGCACTCTGATGTGGAAGCTTTGGCAATATGATTCAGCTGGCATGCTGCAGGGGAGTACTGTCCAAGATTACTGTGCCCGGCACACGATAGATGGAGCACAGCTGATAAGGAGGGAGAGAGAGAGGGAATCATGGCACCTGTTGACACACGATTGTTGCTCGTGTGCTCACTGACTGGTTTCTCTGCCCTCAGTCTCTAGTCTCTCTGTCTGCATCTCACTGATTTATAAAGCCATTGCAGGTCAT
Organism: Cyprinus carpio; assembly: GCF_018340385.1. Taxonomy (NCBI): domain Eukaryota; kingdom Metazoa; phylum Chordata; class Actinopteri; order Cypriniformes; family Cyprinidae; genus Cyprinus; species Cyprinus carpio. The sequence goes on from NC_056583.1 coordinate 15,031,515, forward strand.
TCCACAGACCGCACCACAATGCACTGTATTATGGTTTTCCACTGCCAGCCAAAGACTATATTCCAACAGCTTGATTTAATCAAAAAACAACATGAAGGATTTACTAGTGCAATGCATTAGACCATCAATCAGACCACAAAAACAATACTTGTTTTTATGCATTTTTTCACGTTATTTTTCACAGATTCCTATTCTAATTCACTTAAATTCCAAACAGTTAAATGAGAGGTCAATCAAACAGGCTTATCCTTCATGAAAGAAGAGAGAAACAATAAAAACCTAGGTGACTAACACCAAAGTTTGGAAAAATCTCCTGAAAAGACTCTCCTTTTTTCTTTTTAAATATATAATCGGCCAGTGCTTTTCAATGTTGTCGGGGAATTCATCAATGTGACAGTAAGCAGGTTTATATCAGGCTGGTGTTGAAACAGAAATAAAACGGTTTCTATAAATATGTACAAATATGTACAAAGCACTGAAAGGAACAGGGAGGACAGATAACAAATAATGGCACAGAACATTCTGGGTCATCTGAAAAATAGATGTCAAACAATGGTAACAAAGGGTTTTCTCAACATTCTTGCTGTTTCTAAATCTTTTGCATGTAAAATGAAACAGCTTTTATTAGGCTACTGATATGATTCATTGTGTAATCACATGATTTTAACATTTTAAAACAGTGCTATTCATTTCTTTTTTGATGATGAAAGAAGTTCAAAGTCTAAGAAACAAGTTTAAAGAAACAAGGCCAGCTGGCCAGAGGGGACTGTCCATATAGGAAATGTATAGAAAGTTGCACTGCATGTAAAACATGCCTTAAATAATTAGTCATAATAAGTAAGGGTACTATGATGTATAGGCAGTACAGTGATGGAAATACTCCCTCAAACATCCTTGAGGGCGGTGTGTGTGTGTGTGTGTGTGTGTGTGTGTGTGTGTGTGTGTGTGTGTGTGTGTGTGTGTGTGTGTGTGTGTGTGTGTGTGTGTGTGTGTGTGTGTGTGTGTGGAACCAGCAAAAGCTTGTAGTGAGCACAACAGAATTCATGTCAATTACAACGGCTCCTGAAAATCACTGCATTAACCAAAGCCCAAGAATAGACTCAGTGTAGAGCGACAGTGCTCCTGAAAGCAGAGATTGTCAAAGGCTTTGTCCACATTTTCTTTCTGCATTGTATTTTCACTAGTGATTAGATTGACTTAGGGTAGTGTGAAAGGAAATTACAACTATCCTAAAGGAGTTCAATTTTGCCCAACCAGAATGCACTCAGAATTCAAGGCATCACTCATTCAACGCGAGTGCAGGTGCTAACAGGCCAGATTATGCTTGGTGCCTGACTAAATCTAATTTGGTGGATTTCACGCTCTTTCTTTCACCCAGTGATGACATTTCTTCTCTATTTCCTAGTAATCACAGTAAGGAGATTGTGGGCTGCGCTGCCTGGCTACTCAGCCCCTGATGTCAAGTCATTCCGTTCATAATGAGCACAAGCTTCATTTATTTTTGGCTCATTTCTAAAGACTGCTGGCACATAATGATGTTGTCTTCCTGTTCTTGCCTTTTCTGGAGAACAATTGCTTCTTGTGCACATCAGGAGAGAAGGTGGAGAATGGTTAATGACAGATATGCAAATTATCAGGAAAACATTGAGAAATGAATGTTTTGGAAATTAAGTGATTTTGGTTGGTGGGACCGCAGAGATTTTTGGGAAGCCCATTGCACAGCTAATGGAATTCAAACAGTTGGAGATCGATTGCTGTGTAAACAATCTGTGCACTAAACTGTGATCGGTAGGGCTGCGCACAGCTGGTGTGTCCAACAGATGTCACCTTGCTGAAATCCCACTGTGATAATTCCTCGGATGAGGGCCTTAGTGATTCTCTCATTGGCCAAAGTAATAGCCTGAATGGCCACTGACATCTGCACATAAAGCCACATACCTCTCTGATTTGCACTGGCTCCCTTTTAAATATCGTATATATTTTAAAATCTTGTATATTACTTATAAATCCCTGAGTGGTTTAGCACCTCAGTATCTGAACAATCTCTTATTGCATTATAGTCCTCCACATCTGCTGCATTTTCAAAAGATGTAGGCCTACCAATTCTGAGAGTATGCAGTTTTGGACACAGCCAGAGTGTTTGAAAAAATTCCTGAATTAATCTGTATTATAAATGAATCATTATAGTGAATGATTAATAGACTTCTGATTCTGATTCTGATTCTGATTCTGATTCTGATTCTAATAAAGATATTCACATTTTGTTCCTAAGTGAATCAACGTTTTTGAAGTAATCAATTGGCTGAATGAATCATAAAGCCTTTCACTGTTTTGTTACTGAAATGAATTAGTATTTTGAACATATTGATATATTTAATGTTTAGTCTCTCACTAAGTCATCGCATGTTTCATTCCCAAATGAATCAATGTTTTTGAACAAATCGGTTGAATTAGATTTACTTGTTTTCACTAGTCGCCACCTACTGATGTATCAATGCAACTTGCAGAAAGAGTCACTGACTGTCTGTCGGGAACCTGTAAACTCACCGTGATACAAACAGTTTCACTTAGTGGTTTATGAAAGTCACACTGCCAATCAAATTTGAAGACCAGGACTAATGTGTCTCAGTGTGGAAATAATCTAATGTTTATATAATTGATTGCTATACTGCAGTGTAGGTTCATGGCAAAAATGTTATAGAGTTGTTTAATGTTTAATATTATATTATTCAAATGACCTTCATGACTGAAAACAGTCAAGTTTATGAGTGACACACACAAATACACAGAACTGGTTCACAGTTCACTAGGTCGGCAAAACTTTGAAGCAGCTGAAAAGATCATTCTATTATTACCGTATTATTTAAAGCACAGACCTATATCTCACCTTCAGATAGCTTCAAGGGTTGTGGCAGATTTTGACTCTTGTCATTGTGTGTGTCAACACCTTCCTGGGCAATGGGACAAGTCTGCAGTCGTGACATGTAGGAGTTTGATTCCACACTATTCTCAGATTCGTATGCAAACAAAGCTGTGGGACTGAACTGAATATGGTAGGTTGTGACTTGTGAGGGGACGATATTAACACCAAAGTACTAGAATATTCTCTTTTTCAGTACTTCTTTTCAGAACTACTTGGAGATTTTATTGAAATATAGTTTTCTTTCATTATAAGGTTAGTTATTTTTAAGAGAAAACCTACAAACTACCACTACAAATATAATCCAAAATCCTCTGGAGAACAAAATGAATGCTTTGGAAGGAAAAATTGGATAAAAACAGTAGATTTTTGCTCTTTGTAATTCATATGTAAAGTAAATCATACAGTTTGCAGACTGGGAAACACCATTATACTGTAGTGCCAGCTCTCTAAAATACTGAGGCGAGTTTAAAGTGAAGCAAATGATACCTTAAATCATTGTATTAGAGGCCAGAATCTATAAACCACCCATTATTATGGATACCTAGTAATCGAGCACTACCTTGATAGGTAATATAGGAAAATAAAAACTAGATAAAGCAGGAGTCTTTGCCTCTGTGAAATTCCACACAGAGGGGAGAGTTTGCTCAGTCACATACTGCTCTCTCCCTTTTGATCAAAACCTGACCATATGGGAGAGCAGTCTGGGTTAACACAAACCAACAGACGAAAAGTATGTTTATTTGCCAAATCAGCTCCACATAGTTTAACTGGTTGTTTTGTCGCCATTACAGAGATGGATGACTGTCTGGGGCAAGACAAGAGCAAAGCAAGCCAAGACGGCTGGTATCTCCCTCCTTCAAACAGAAGAGGAAGAGCAAAGGAGGAGCAGAGCAGCCAAGAGAAGAAAAGCAAGTCATGAGGAGTATCCCTACATTAAGAGGCCAGTGTGGGGTTGGATTTGCCCTCATCTCACCTGTTGATTTGTTTCGATGATTTTTAAGAGGGAAAAACCGATTCCCAGTTCATCAGTTTTTTTTTATATATAATAATTTTTTTTGACGATCCATCAAACTTTGTCATCAAGGACCAAATTTCAACGCAGGGAGATGACCAAGTGAAAACTGTGACAACTTTTATCTCCCCCTTTCCCAAGACACTCTGTTTGATGAAAGTAATTTCCCTCAAATAACTGCAATAGTAGCTATCTAAATCCTTCCAAACATGACTCCTGCAAAAGATGACATCAAAAAGAAGGCGTTTTTTTCTAGTATGAAATCTGTTTCTCTCATATTTATGAAAGAGTTTTGCTCTATTTGATCTCATGGGCTGCGTTTGAAATTAAGATATTCTATTTTATTTGCCTTTGATGATTTTATGATCTTCATTGTAGGGTACTAAGTGGCAATGCAGCCATGGAAAGCCTGTTAGAACCCTACGGGAAGGACTTCCGAATACGCTTTTATTTTTCAGAGCACTGCATTCCATTACCCGGGCCTGTCAAATGGTTTCTCTCTGATCAGTAGGATTCTGTCTCCTCCATCCTATTTCCTTGAGGCCGTCAAGACTGGAAGTTTTACGCTGACCTCAGACTGACCTGAGAGCTGTTTCTCCAAACAACAATGCAGATGATGCTTGGCTTTGAATTCTAATGAGTTGGACATTTATACGTTCCATACTGACAAGTCAGTACCCATCCATATGGAAGGTCCGTACAGATGAAAGATACACTCAATGAGCACACATGCGCATTGCAGAGAGAAACTGACCAACTTGGAAACTTCAACTTCATGACTCCAAAGGAACAGATTATTTATCTTTATACACAATGGCGAAATGGCGCTTATTATTGTTGTTCATTTTACACAAAAGATAAACAGGAAAGTACTGCCCAAAATCTGTTTCTTTGGTTTGTTGAATCTGAGGAATGCCTATTTTGTTTTTGTACAGAGAGCTCATATATACTTGGTAACACGTTATGATAAGGGGCAATTTGTTAAAAAATATTTAACAATTTGCATTAAGGATGCATTAGCTATCATAAACTAATAATAAACATAAAGCATTTATTAATCTAGGTTAATGCTAACTTAATTATAAAAATACTGATATATAGTTGTAATTAAGTTGCAAATGAAGTATTAAAATATGGTAGTACACCTAGAATTTAACATCAAAATTAATAAATGCTGTAAAGAAAAAAAAAATGTTAATTGTTAGTTCATGATAGCAATGCATTAACTAATGTCAACAAATTATTATAAAGTGTTACCATATTCTTAATGTCCGTGTTGTATTTTATGGTAAATGTATATGGGCATATTATTTGTTGTAAATATTACAGCTATGTTATTTAAATTTTTGCCTACAACTTTGTTTACACAAAAGCTAATGGCAATCATAGATCAGGTGAAGTACTTAAATATGTATTATATAAAATAAAAAAGAATGTATAAAGAAAAAATAATATTTTTTCACCTATTGCAAAAAAAAAAAAGGCTCCAAGGTTGCATTTCATACCTCAAGGGAGAATAAATTGGTTCCAAATTACTAAAACAGTACACTTTTTTGACTGCTGTGTAACAAGTTAATTTATTTCTAATACAAACTTTCTTATGGACATGTTTTTGGAGAATTTAGTGTGCAAATACAAACAACCAGAGGCAATTAAAAAATGCAAAGCATGAATGCAAAAACTGTTATTTTTAAAACTATTTGGTTGAGATCTGTGCAGATACTTCGACAATATTACTCTTTGTGTCTTTGCTTTGCTATTATGATGTGGTGATGCCATTTTTTTTTTTTTTACATTTGTCACTATTTAGTCTATGTGCAATTGCAAGAATTTCTCACTGTAGCTTATTTAAAAGACCCAATAATGCTTGCTGAGAAATGTACCATACATGCACTCAATAAACATGTTCAGTAAACAGCGGCAGTGCTTGAAACTTAACTATTTTTCTGTACCTATTATTCATTTTACATTAACAAAATTTTGAGGGAAATAAGCAGTTTAATGAAGGCAGTAACTGACTATAGGTCTTTGAACATAATGAAATATAATTGAGTGGACCAGTAGTTTGCTATCATTAAAGTACAAAAATATCCATGACTTGAAATGGCAGAGTCGAATTAAAAGCTTTTGTTTTGGAAATGTTATTGCTGCAATGAACTGCCATTCAGATTTCCCAGGAGACTTAATGGGCCAGATGTTTCAGCAGATGCTGTCATCAGAAGCTTGGAGAGGTTTGTTTGATTTAAAAGCCAGCCAATGCACAGTACAGTGGAAATATTGTTGTTTTATCCACTAATGTGATTTACAGTAATATTGGCAGTCCTTTAATTAACTTGTATGTTAGTCTGAAGAAATGTTGAGTGCCAGTTTTAATATTAAAGTCTAATTTTTGTACAAATGATTCAAATTAAAAACATGTATGGCTAAAATACAAGTTCAAAAAGAACCCAATTAGTGGTTTATTGACACTTTTTATATCGTTATAGATTGGCAAAGATGTTTTAAAGAATCCTTTTAAAGAGTGCTCATAGCAATATCCTTAGACCTATACATTTACAAATATACAGGAAATCTTATCTATTTATCTTTTTAAATGCTGAAATTCTAATATCTCCACAACATATATTTTTAAAGGGTCTGAAATGTTTATCATATTAATAACAATGAAAAGCCATTATGTCATAATGTGTGTAATTCTAAGAATCTACTCTAAGACACCTTGAAAGGGCCATTGTTTCCAGGTAAAGTACTGACTATACACATTTGATTTTCCAACACTGACATAAACATGCAATTAGTCATATAATTTTCTTAAAAGGAAAAAAGCCTTGTGGTAAGTTGTATAAACTTTGCGGAACCTGTGTGGAAGCTTTCATTTCAAATCTGAAGCTATCTTTTTCCAATTAAGATAAGGTTGAATCACCTGTGAAATGCATCAGCCACAAAAAGAATTGCAGTAGGTGCAGAGTGGGGAAGCAAGAAATCTGCATACAAATAAAGTAATATTTTTCATTTTTCAGTAAATCTATCTATATATTTTTTTTTCATGGTTTTAGTTTTAGCATAATAACCCTGATACATATACATATGTACAGTAGCCTATGTATTTTTGTGTTTGATTATTGTTGTCCACAAGCTACAGAGCTAAATTTAGTTGTGCTGCTAAAAGTACTGTATCAGATATAAAAATACAGTTATGTATTCAGCCTGTTCTTCACCACTATTCTGAATTCAGAGTATAATTTGTTAAATGAATGTAAAATCATTTACTGATCTGCAAAAAAATTTCACACATAATCATGGGCATTGTTTGGAGACAGTAGCTTCTCTCAAGAATATTAATTAAATTATAAATGAATTTAAAATGACCTTTAACTGTTTCGATAAATAGTCTATGTAACGATCAGGTGATGAGATCTGTAGTAGCCTACAATATTTGCTCATTTCCAATTCAAAACTGAAATGTACATAACATTTGTTTTGAGATTTCACTAGAATGGATAGAAAAAGGTGAGAAACTATTACTTTAGTTTTTTTACCACTGATGACAATCACAACAATCATTCAGTAAAACAGGATGGGATGATGTTAGGATATATTTGTTTAGTTTTTTTGAAATTTATGTCAGTGAATACTATAATTAGGTACATGAGAGAGATATCTATAGAAAGCCTGACATGTCTACTTTTAAACTAAACAAGTGCTGCTGAAAACAAATATTCTGTGATAAAGTAATCCATATGAAAACAACGCGATGTCCGTTTTTCACGTCTCCCTTCATTATCTTCTAATGCGACCCACGCCCCCGCGCCGAGCGCGCTTTTGAGATTCAAATGTTTCACTGAAGCGCGCGGCTTTTGAATACGCCCACACAACAGAAGACAACGCAGCGAGACTGTTCTTCAAGTTTTTATTATTTTACTGTTTGCTTCGCGATGGGAGGAATAAGACATAATTCACCCCAAAAAGATGTGATGTGGTTGAGGATTTGAGTTTTGGATTTCCTCAGAAAAAAGAATGAAGCACTTTATTCAGCAGAGATCATAAACATGAGTAAGTCTCTTTTTATTGATTTATATACTTGTACTAGTTTTCACATAACGTGTAAACATTTTACTAGTTATACTTTTTCCAAAGACTTTTTCCAAACTATAATTCCTGACTAAATGTATAATCAGGTGAAATATTACGAAGTTTCAATAACAATATACACTACTATACCATTCAAAAGCTTGATGTAAATAATATAAATGTACCAATAAATGTAACTGTAACAAATGTAACAATCATTGCTGTTCTTTCAATTTATCCCCCCTAAAAAACCTAAAAAAAAAACATTCTCAGCTCTTTTCAACATTAATAATAATAATAATAATAATAATAATAATAATGATAATAATAACAATAATTGTTTTTTTGTAGAAAATAAGATTGTTAAAAGGATTTCTGAAGGATTTTGTGACTGGAGTAATGATGCAAAAAAATTCAGTTTGAAAGTCAGCTTTGATTGATCCTAATAAACTGTTTAACTGCACTCACAAGTGAATATTAAATTATGTTGTGGGATAATTAAATGTATTCTAAATAAACTTACAAACATAAAATTATATAGATTTATTTTGTCCTCACATTTCTTTCTTGTAACTCATCCCTCTCAGTGACACAGCTGACTGAATGGCTCATTAGGCAGCTCATTATGCAGGCCTTTGTCTTCTCAGCTGTGAATTCATGATAGTTGACGTCTACTCGCATATGACTTTTACCAACAAAAAGTGTCTTAGGAAATTTAAATCAATATATGTGTTTTCTGTAAGTGAGTAAACAAGATGATTTTCACATCATTTAGAAAAAAAATTCTAGGCTACAAGCTCCAGTTCTCAAAATATCTGGGAACCAATTTTCTGTATGTTTTTTATTGCCTTATTCAAGTGATTTAACATTTTTAGTTTTTCACTAACCACGCATAACATTTTTTTTTTTTCAAAAACACAATCATGTACATACATGCTGCTCACATATTATAGCCTAGTTTGTGCTGATTACAGTGAGATTTGACTTTAGCCATTTAGATATTTATAAGAAACTGAAAAAAGCACAAATGTCAGGGCATGACAAAACTTCTCCAGGGCCCAAAAAATACCCTTAGACTCCAGAGGGTTAAATATCAAAGATTCAGCCATGTACTCATGCAGTCCCCATCGCAAATGATGCATACTGCATACGAGCTCTTCCTGTACCCGTGTCCAGGGCTTGTAGTGGCTGTAGTGAAAAGTGTTCTTCCAGGTGCACATTTCTTTTCTGTCTGTTGTCAGATCACTTAGCACTGACTAGACATTTTAGCCCTCTCCAAGGACGTATGGTAAATGAGCTCATTATTATAAGTTATTATTTAACTTCCATAAGAATAAAATAAGGAAAATGAATCTGTCTGGCTACCGTACTATAACACAGCATGGCTCCTAACTCTATTTATTATACTAGTGTTCAGTGTAACTCAATGTTCACCAAAACATGTCAATAATTGCTTTAATTTTTTTTTAAAGGAAAGGGGAGGGTAATTCACAATACCCCAGAATTCCTAGCTATAGCCCTGTACAGTTTGCTTGAAAATTGCTTTAAAATTGTCCCTGATGTTTTGTTATATAATGCAATGACATTCATTCTTTTTAAGTATGGGATACACACACACACATATATATTTATATATATATATATATATATATATATATATATATATAAATTATTATTGTAGAAATAGAAGAAGTCAAATCAGTCCATTCTATGCCATCTGCATTTTCTGATTAAAAGGCATTTGGCATTTCTGTCTTTCTCATTCCATTTACTTATGCAATTACTGTTTATACTGGAATTATTATTCTCAATTTATCCGAGTGGTAATGAATAACAATGTACACTTTATCATTAATTTCTAAAAGAATGAAACATTTTTCATACATTTTTGTGCCTATTGCACTGGATTCTTTAAATTAATCTCAGCCAACATAAACAAGCTACTCTGTTTAGAAAGAGACTTTAAAACTTTACAAACTGTTTCATCCACCTTAAACAGGACTTTAACTCTTAAAAGAGTGATTACTCATGGCAATTTCAGATGAGCCAAAAAACAACATTATTTTTATCTCACAACTTTGAGCTGGCTATATACCTTTATACCCAAAATAATTAGGAAAAATAGCAAGAAGAGAAAAACAATTCTTAAATTGAGGTTTTAAAATGCATCAGCTTAAGCTGAAAAAAGAAAGGTCTTCCCATGGGAAAAACGCTGAGTACTCAAAACATCATTTTCTGTTTACAAAGACCTTAATTAATCACTATATTATACTGTGCCTATAGAATAGCTTTGTTGAGATACATTCACTATGGAATATAAACTCTTTATTTTCATGACACTTTCAAGGTTGCCACATCAGCCTTTAATCCTCTTAAAAGTAAGATGCTTCATTCGCACACACAGACACATTCACACACACATACACTTGCATTTGTGGTTTACGAGGACTCTCCATAGGCCTCATGGTTTTTATACTGTACAAACTGTATTTTCTGTTGCCCTACACCAACCCTACACCTAAACCTACCCCTTACAGAAAACTACTGCCAGTTTTTGAATTTCATAAAACACCGTTTTGTATCTTTTTTAAGCCTTTTGTTTTATGGGGACACAGGAAGTGTCCTCATAGACCATGTTTACATTGTAGTACCTATGTCATTATACACATTTGTGTCCTCATAAACCATATATACTGTACCAGTGCACACACACACATAGTCAACAGTTAAATGTCCCTCTGCACTAAAGTATATACTACAATGTATACAAAAGTACAGTAATTAAATTAATAAAGTGGGCCACTTTTTGTTAAACTTAATTTAGTATTTTATTAATATTATTTTATTTTATTTTATTTTATTTTATTTATTTTTTTCATTATCATTGTCAACTTTAAGGTCCAGCTGTAATAATTTAATTTCAGTTCTTATAATGTGTTATTTGGAAGGTATCTACCAGTAAATATTTTGAGACTCCAGAAAAAAATCTGCTTTTAGGTAAAGTGGGCAATTTTTTTATTAAAAAAAAAAAAAAAAAATCCTGTATCTTAATTAGAATAATAAACACACATTTCTGTATGTATGTATGTGTACACTATGTAGGCCTATGTTTATTAACACAAACTAACATAATCAACAACATATTTAACAAACCCAAAAACATATAGGCTAGGTTATGATTAAAATTCATATGTTCACTCAATTCATGCATAAAATTCAAAACAACGAATATAGAACATGTTGTGTTAACATTAATTTTATGAAATATAACAGAATATTGCTGAAAATTAACTTATTAAAAATGTGGGAACACATGCAACAACAAATAGACTAACTAAAAATTGAATAAGAGGAACATATAAAAATAATATTGTAAAACTAGCAATAGTAAAAAATGTTTTCTCTACAGACTTTAAATGAACCTTAAAGTCTGTGTAAAGGCAATTTAGAGAATTGTTTCTAAACACATAAATGTTAGAAATGTCTTGCTGAAAACATGTTACAAAGACTAAGTAGTACTGAATTGTGGAGTTAGACCATTAAACAGTTTTTCACCTTTTGTGTTCAAGATTTTTTGGGCGAGCCTGAAATCATGTCTTCATGACGCATTGGGGCCACTTAGCACGGCTTATGATATAATAACTGATTAAATGTTTTAGCATCAGTGGTTCGCCCCCTCAATCATGAGTTACTGTCATTACCGTTAGTTATAACAGTCTACAGTTTGCTACCTTGCTATGCCTTTGTCACCTAAATGCATATTACCTGGTTGTGATAAAACACATGTATCTGACAGCTGAGAGAGGCAGCAGCTGTCAGCGCTGACAGCGGACCCGCCCCCAGCGTTTAAGAGCAGAAAAACACTGCTTATTTTTACAAGATTTTCATAACTTATTTTATTTATGTTTTTTTTTTTTTTTTTTTTTTTTTTATCATTCAAATTTGGCTGGGTGGTTAATAACACATTTTTCTGTGGTGTGACAAACTCATAATACATATTTAATGTAGCTTTACACAGACTTTAAATGTAACCAAGCTTAAGTTAGAAAATGCTTTGGTTACTTTATGTAACCTCGGTTCCTTGAGACAATGGAAGAAGCATCGCATTAACACCCTATGGGGAAATTCCTGTTTACTCTGATACTGAAGCCTGATTTGATCACATTTGTGTATGTTAGCTGCACAAACCAATGACATTTCAACCCACCAAAAGGGTGGCGCAGACTGCTATATAAGTCGGCTCTGAACAATATTTCGTCAGAATTTTTCGACTGAAGTGACAAATGATGTTTTATTAACATACTTAGCCCAATCAACACTGGTGGAGCACAACAAGTTAATCAACACCATAGTATAAATACAGCTGACTTACCTCTATCCATTGATGGTTTATCAGCATTTGGTTTGCACCTTTTGCCATTATATGTCAGACTCAGCTTCTCCCATTTAGACGACGAGGTCTATACTGGGGATTTTTTCGGTTCTCCGGCCAATTTGCCAGGCCCAGGATCGCTCCTTCTCAGCCAGACACCGTCGTCGAGCTCCAGGCTTTCTTTGTGGCTCCTGCTGTCTCCTCGACCAGCCACACGCTCTCCACAATGCCGAGGCTTAACCTCGCCTCTACTGCCACCACTTCCAATTTTTCCCCAGCATCCTCTTATCGTTCGGCTGTGCCTACAATTCCTCCAATCGGAAAGTTGACTGTATTTTTAGCCACGTTGCAAACGGCGTAGAATACAAAGAAATTTCTCAAATTTTCTTCATTTTCACTAGCATTTTTTCCTGTATTTTAAATTACACTTCACTCAGATAAACAGATGAAAAAGATTGATTTGCAAGAAAATGATTTCATCGATGTACCTAAATGATTAGGCACATAAGGTTTATCACAAAGGAAACAATCAACAAGTGCAACTAGCAACCTAATTCACATGTGACGTAAGTATTACTAGGCACCTCTCTTCAAGTCTCTAGCCAACTTGCCGCATCGGCTAGCTTTTCAATACTTTCTTCTTTGTGTGATTAAGAGGAAAATGCATGTCTTATTAACATTTTATAACTTTTAAAAGTTGCCAAAAAAAAAACAAAAAAAAAAACATGTTTCTATGTGCTTTGGGAAACCGAGTTGCTAGGGTAGTTTAAGAAATTGCTAAATCTAAACAACACATGGCTAAATTGGCAACACTGCAGGCTACTCGGGCATTCCAGCATTTCCCGTCAAAATGTTAAAAACCACCCTTTCCCATGGCCTGCAGCTCTGTCTTTTTCCTCCGCTACTAATAACCCATTTTATTAAAATCGCGGATAATTATAATTTATATTGATGGTTGAAGAAAAAATAGACCTAATCAAACCTAATCAAATAGCCTTTAAAATTACCTAAAATACATATATGATAGCAATGAGGCTGTGGGGATTGGTTTAAATGAAGTATGAAAAGCAATTAATGATACTGTCCTATTGAACATAACATAATTTGTTTTAAACAATATAATGTACATGCGCATTATAAAAAGCCTTCAAAGGGCACCAACGTCCTGACAATTGTTTCTTCGTGTCACTTTGCACTCTAATCCTCGTTTGGCTAAACATTTAATTCAAATGTACACAATCTTTATTATTTGGAGAATTCTTTACAACAGAAATGCTACAGCAATCATAAATCCTCGAATGTGGACATCAAAAGTTGCCATTTTTCATTACATTCAGCCATTTCACTGAAATAATCTGTTCAGCTTTCCCCCATAGGTGGCATGAATTAAACAAACAAGGGTTCATGATCAGCCCTTCCGATGCCCCGCCTTCTCAGTTTTGCATTAGCCCATTGGAGTGGCTAATTCTGGGGTAAACTCCTAAACGATCTGTCAGCGCCACATAACTCGATGTTTTCAAGCATAATCACCTCAATTGCTCTTGATGAATTCTCTCTCTCTATTGTAGCACATCGATCATGCAATCAATATGAAGAGAGAGTGGGAGAAGAAGAAAAAACTTAGCACTTGGCTTGGAAAAGTCGACATCACCTCAGCTTTCAAAGATATGCCTATGCATCCAAATTCATGGCACTTATTTGGGGTACACTGGCACAGGGAATACTATTTTGTTGTACGCTTAACTTTTGAATGCAAAGCTGCACCAAGATTTTCTGACATGTTATCGGAAGCATCTTATTGGATTTGTTAAACAATTATGCAAAGTAACCCTCATATTATCTACCCTTTTAGACAACTCAAATTATTCTGAGTATTGAACTCCCTGTCAGGTGCCGCAAGAGTGCTCCCAGTGGAGCAAATGTGTTTCGCTTTCAACTACCGTCGAGGCTCACCCATCTGATGCAGTGAGTATTGAATTCCTGTCAGATGCCGTGAGAGCCTCCCGGTCGAGCAAACCTTGCCTTTTCTGTCCAGCTACCGGTGAAGTTTACCCGTCCGATGCCATGAGTATTAAACTCCCGTCAGATGCTGCAATAGCTTTCTGGGTCGAGTGAATGTTTCTCTTTCAACTAACGGTGTTGCTTACCTGTCCGTGCAGTGAGTATTGTACTCCTGTTGGACGCTGGCAAGAGCCTGCCGGCTACACAACCTTACCTTTCCATTCTATGGTCAGCGAGGCTTACCCATCCGATGCAGTGAGCATGGAGTTCCTGTTGGATGCCGGTGAGAGCCTCCTGGCCAAACAACTTTACCTTTCTTTCTTGCATCCGGAGAGGTTTACCCGTTCGATGCCATGAGTATAGCGTTCCCGTCAGACATCGGCGAGAGTCTCCGGCCTAGACAACCTTACCATTTCCATTTCTACGGTCGGCGAGGCTTACCAGTTCGATGCGTGTGCTCCCGTCGGATGTCGGCGAGAGTCTCCCGGCCACACAACTTTACCTTTCCATTTGACGGTAGGCAAGGCTTAGCCATCCGATGCCATGAGTCTTGACCTCCCGCCGAACGCTGTCTAAGCCCTCTCAGCTATCCTCACATCTTTCCCCCCACCTGGCGAGGCTTACCCGTTCAATGTTCTGAGTATGATACCCTATCAGATGCCGTGAGAGCCCTCCCAGTCGGGTTTTCCTTTTTTGTCTCTCCCCGCCTGGCGAGGCTTACCCGTCTGATGCGTGTGCTCCTGTCAGACGTCGGCGAGAGTTCTTCCGGGTGGGCTTCTAATCTTGCCGCCCGAAAGCGAGACTCATCCATTTGATGCCGTGAGTCTTGATCTCCAAACTGAGGCTTCATGGACCCTCTCGGTCAGTCACCTGTCCTTTGCCCACTAATTAGCAGGGGCTTGTCAGCCAGTAGGCCGACACCATGACCTATTCCAGTTGAGGCAACTCGGGCCCTACTGGTCGGGCTATACAATCACTCTGCTCCTCCCCTTCGGCTGGTAGGGCTCACCCGTTCCAATGCTGTGAGCTCCTGTTGAGCATCGGCCAAGCCCTCCCGACCAGGTGCCCCAGACCACGTAGTCCAGTACCAGCAGCCTGTAGGGCCTACCCTTCCAATGTGTAAGTCACTCCCACCAGAGTACGTAGGCTCTTCCGGCCTGCCAACCAGCTGACTCCTCAAAAAATTAGCCCCCGACAGTACTTAAAGCTTATTTTGGGGGAGGTTCTTAGTCTGGTGGCTGTCCTTTGCTCAATTGCTTTTTGGGGGTACTCTAGGTTCAGGCCATTCCTGAGCTCGGAGCCCTTCCCCGGCCAGCACACCAAATAGGCATTATCATACTTCAACTAATTATATGTAAGTGTGAACTCGTGAAATGATGTTTTATTAACAAGGTTCGGGAGGAGCATGTCAGATACTTAGCCTAATCAACACCGGTGGAGCACATCAAGTTAATCAACACCATAGTATAAATACAGCTGAATTACCTCTGTCCATTGACATTTTATCAGCGTCCCTCCTCCACCCCATCTCCTCACTTTGAGTTCATTTTACAATTATACGGGGAGGGGGGTACTCTAGGTTCAGGCCATTCCCGAGCTCTGAGCCCTTCCCCAGACAGCACACCAAATACGCATTATCATACTTTAGCTAATTATATGTAAGCATGAACTCGTGAATCATCAATTCGTGTGCAGCTTTATAGCACAGCAGACTATACAATACTCGTTCCCTTATCTCAGAGCGTTCCCTTTCAAACGATCTCTCTGTTTGCGTTAACACGCCATTCAGGACTGAGCACTTAGGCAGGAAGTGGCACATGACCTGTGACGACTTCTGAGCTCCAGTAAAGCGCTTTGCAAATCCGCCAAGCAGATTGCTGGTAGAGGTGTGCAGCGACTGAATCTTCTCTAAGGGGGAGCTTGCAATACCCTCTTACTTCAGCGCCATCAATAAAGGTGAGGGCGTCAGAATTAGAAAAGGGGACTCGCAGCGAGTAGGGTCGTGCTACGCCTCAGTGAGTTCATTGTGATCTTCTGGGAAAAATGGCCTTAATGGTTTAGCTCCTGTGTACCTAACTATTCTTCTACCATGCTACAATCCATCACACTCCCTAAGGTCACAAAACTCTGCACTTTTGGTAGTACCTAGGATAGCAAAGTCCACTAAAGGAGGTAGAGCATTTTTGCATTTGGCTCCCAGACTCTGGAATAGCCTTCCTGATATCTGTTTATATATACAGTAGATTAAAAACACATCTCTTTGGCCAGGCATTCAAATAATGCATCTCATAATCTTACACTGCAGTTATATCTGATCAAATGCACATTATTATTCTTTAGCTTGGGTTAAACAAATTACTTTTACTTGGTTGGAACAGTAGCTACGCTAATTATGTCTCTATTTGTTTCTCTGTTTTGCCACGGGGTTGACAGCCTAACTAAGATTTACACAGGCTTCAGTCTAGATCCAGAACACCTAAAGGGCCGTACACACCGGGACGAATATCGGCGCGCGTTATTCGCCAGCGTTTTTCAACGCGTTTTTTGTGTTCACACCCAAGCGATTTTCGCTGACGATGAGCCGAGTGAAACATGCAAATTCATTCCCTGACATTAGATGGCGCTTAATGTAAAACAGAAATACTAGAAATACTAGTTCTCTTTTATCAAGATTTTTGTAATCGCTGTCGCGTTTGTCATATAGTTCTTTGTGTTCCGACACCAACGAGACCAGCAACTCTACATTCATCTTGCCTTGCATCTTCTTCGTCTTATTTCTTCCCGGCAGTGTAGACGCTACTTGGCGTATATCTTCTTCGCTGTTACGTATGTGTGCTCAGCAAGACAGTTTTGTGTTTGAGCGCCCCCAAGTTGTGTTTTACTGTAACTTCAGAAGCTCCAGACACGTGTGCAAAAGCGCCATTCTCATTGGTCGTATAGTTTTTGACACGGTGCGTCAAACCAAAAAAACGAAACGCGTGGCGTTTTTCGCGTCGGTGTGCACACTCACATTGGCGCCCTTTGTTTAGTCACGAGGCGTTAAACGTCGGCGAATATCGCGCGCGAAATTCGTCCCGGTGTGAACAGGCCTTAAGAAGAGATGATGCCAACCCCTCAGAGGACCTTAGATGATGCCAACCCTGAAACAACATACAGAACTACCAAATTTTGCTATAAGTTTGATTGCATCATATAATAATTGCTGTTAATAGTGTCTGTCTTATTATGTCTTTAATTGATTTTTCCGTACATTTTTGCCATATGTACATAAACTGACAGTCACCACTGATAAGCTACTACTAAATAATGTAGAAACTGAATTTTCTGTAAAGTTGCTTTGCAACGATTTGTATCATAAAAAGCACTATACAAATTAACTTGAACTAAATTGAATAGATTCATCATGACAGCATTCTCCTTCAATCCACCTAAAAGATCAAACTGCTCGTTGCAGACATGATCCTCACATGTAAAACACACTGGTGGATCAAACTACTGTGGGGAGAGTGAGCATGTGGGAACTGTGCCAGTGTGAGATCACTCAAGTCCAGTTGCTCAGCCCTGTGACTCCACTGTTTCTTTCTCTGAGCTTGCTGAGAGGGGAGAACCGTGAGTGCAGTGCTGCCTTCACTGAAGAAGGCAATCTGCGACCGGAGAAGAATGAGACTCATGCTCAGAGCCAAATTATATAGCAGTCGGTTCCACCCCTTTTGGCGGGTTGAAAGGTTGTATCAGAGTAAACAGGAGTTTCCCCATAGCTTAACACAGCGGGACAGGGAACATTGGTAACTTCACTTCCCATCGTGGCCGCATCACCACTTCGGGTTTGCATTATTTTCCAAGTGGTGACTCAACGGAAAGGAGTCAATTTTTCCTCTTAAATTACACCTCAAGACATTTTTTCAGACATTTGCCAGGTTTTTGTCCTTGAAACGATCTGTGTGTGAACTTATTTCTTATGCATTTCATTTCATGGGTCCGTTGGAAATTCCAAAAGGTCATTTTAGAGCTAGTAATGGAGGGTTGAGTAATTGGAAGCAGATTAATGCAGTTATCAAAGAGAGAGAGAGAGAGATTTAGAGATTAAGTGTGCCCATTATTACCCGAGTCTGTGCGTCTCTCAACAGTGGTTGGCAACAGTGTCTCTATTAATAGTTAATAGCAGAAGTGTAAGTTCATCTGCTTCAAGAAGAGAGCCTTTATTAACTCGCCAGTAAGAAATGATTGATTTACTAATAAAATTGTCAGAGCACCGCTGACTACACACTTATATGCACATTTCTGTGTGTGTGTGTGTGTGTGTGTGTGTGTGTGTGTGTGTGTGTGTGTGTGTGTGTGTGTGTGTGTGAGTGTGTATCTGTAATGTAGCTATGTTTGTGCATTTGTAGAGAGAGCGGGATAAAGAGAGTATGTGATTTCCATACATAATTAAATGTAATTTTGTGGCAAAAACATAAAAAAAAATCCCTATTGTTTGATACGTTTATTTGTTCTTTCAGTGTCGTTGTGGGGTTTGGTTCTTTTGCTGCTGTAGGCAATAAGGACCTTTGAAATAACTGAAATAATTTGACAAAATGATATGGACATGTAATGCAATCAAGACCTGATTCTGCCTGGAACTACTTTAGGCGTGTTACCCTGAAAATAAAGGTTCAAAGTGGCACATTCAGCCAAAGTGGGGGGTGGGCCGGGCTATTTTTAACCACCTTATAATAACAATTAACAACTTAAAAAATATGTATTCTTTGCATTTTAAATTCAAGTTAAAGATCAAGTTAACTGCAGTAACAAAAATATTTATTTAATGTCTAGCACACTTTAGGATTGTACATGTTTGGAAGTGCATGTGTGGGGGTGGATTACAAAGTGCCAGCTTCCATCACCATCATGGATGAATAATGAAATTGTAAGAGACTGTTTGAATGATTGATGCGCTTGTGTGCTGACAGAATCACTTAAATGAAGTGTGACCAGATGACCTCAGCTAGGTGATGAATACTGAACATCAGCCAACATCTTCCCCAAGAGTCCCACCTTTCCTCTGACTTTGGCTTGCAGCTGACTTTTTAAGCTGATGAGCCCTCAGTTGGTCACATTGTTAGGTACATTTGATGAACATCAGCACTGACACCACAATTAATTAATAGATTATATTAGATGTGAAGTTACTAATTAAACTACTGTATTTGCATGAACCAACGATGATCTTGGGTAATGGCATTTGCTGTTGATGGCAACAACTGTTTACACAATACAAAGATAAAGTAGATAATAAAGAAAATTCCACAAATATCCTTAGCGAGGAAAGATCTTACCCTATTATTCTGGAAAAACCATTAGAGTCTATGTCCTTCACC
The DNA here is from genome assembly GCF_018340385.1 of Cyprinus carpio. Classification (NCBI taxonomy): domain Eukaryota; kingdom Metazoa; phylum Chordata; class Actinopteri; order Cypriniformes; family Cyprinidae; genus Cyprinus; species Cyprinus carpio. Next base: position 15,051,251 of record NC_056583.1, read on the forward strand.
AGAGAGCTGACTTTGAATGAATAAATGAATGAAATCAATTCTGCTCATGCATTATTTGTCTCAAATGTTGCCAGAAGAATGTCTTTTCAGATCACTTAGCTGTGCACCTTATAAGGGGATGTTTTACCCATTTACAAACTGTAACAAATAAAAAATTAATGCAGGCACTAAAAAAAATAGATTGGATCAATACAGGGGACAGTTAGTGTTACAGTTGGTTAAATATTTGCATAAATACATTAATAATTTTACTAAACTGCATTTAATGTTTCCCATTCAAAAAAGGCTTTCTGGGCACTTTCAGTAAACTGATAAAAGTGTTTCAGAAGCTACATAGATCTGCAGTAGAGCCCTGCATTTCAGCCCGGGCCCAATGGGCCCCGACTTTTTTACACCCCTCAGGCCGGGCTTCGGGCCAATTTCCACATCATAGGTCAGACGTGGGCTGGGCCTCGGGCCTGTTATAGGTTTCTCCTTATTTTTATATTTTAGACATCCATCAATTAGTGATGAAAAAAAAAAAATTGCTGCACTGGTGGAAACAAAACGAGACAGTACTACCGCGACTGTCAAGAGCAGCTCCATGGTGTTTATTGTCCTGTCAGCAGCAGTACTGTTCGTGCCATCAGTGCAGCTGAACAGTTCTGCATTCAAATGCACGCAATAGGCTTAAGCTTGCAGCAAAGCACCTGCAAAAGTAATTACCATAAATGAAACAGGGACAAATAATAAGGAGATATTTAAATTATTTACTAATAAACTAGTGTTTTCTGAGTCTGTGTCGCAAGGATGAAGTTGCCGATCCTGACTCGCCATCTCCTCAGAGATGCCTTTAGAGAGAAGTGCATCTTTATGGATTATGATTATGATTATAATAAAAGAGTTTTTGTTTTGATTAGTTTTTTTCTCATTAAGTAGTAATTTAAACTTTCTATAGATATATTTATCATGTCTGAGGCATGTATTCGCTGAGTGTCAGTTAATTTTTGTGAAGCACTCCTGTTCAAGATGAAATGGCAGAAAGCGCATCATGTTTGTTTTCTTTATTTTATAAATTCAAAACGTTTTGTTGATATTGTGAGTGCACACAAATAAAAGTAGACCCTTTACAGTTACAAATGATGTATTACTCTTACCTTTATCAGCAAAAATGATGGCATATCTACTGAAAAAAAATGCAAGTGATCTCGCAGGTGCTTCCATGTCCTTTAAAGCGTCTCGGCACAAACTATTGGAGTGCACATTTATCTAGGTTTAACGTTTAAACATTACTTCTATATGCTTGAACTGTTTTATATCTATAGATTTTATTTTAGACAAGTCATGATGATTTGAGAAGGCTAAATTGATCAAACATACAATAGGCTCACTGTCTGCCGCTGGCCACTTGGTCGTTACTTAAAAAAAAAACAAAAAAAAAAAACTTATATTTAATGAACAAAAAATGCTCCGAACATTTTAATAAATTAACTAAATTTAAAAAACTAAACAAAATATAATCACTTTGTTATTACATGCAAAACTGAACAATTTTAATAGCTGAAACAGTAGTAGAAGCTGTTTTGCGAGAAGGGGAAAAAAAGACGGGCTCAGGCCGGTAATTCTGATAAGCTGTCGGACACGGGCCGGGCTAGGGCCTGAGCGTCTTGGGCCAGGGCCAGGGCCAGGCTAGGGCCTATATTTGAGGCCCGTGCAGGGTTCTAATCTGCAGGGCTTCTACTACAGTGTGGATGAGTTTAGGTCAAAACTGATTTTATTGTTATATTTAAATATCTGAAAAGCATCAGTAGATCAGTTTATGAACAGCATGTGCAGTTTTTCTTAAAAAAATTAGGAGAACAAAAATAACTAAATAAATTTAGTTATTAGTTATAATAAATTTAGGAACCTGTTAGTGTTAGACATTCATTTATGTTTAAGAAGCTACTAAGTTAGTAAAATTACACATTTTTTCATTGTAGGATACATAATACACTAGCTCTGAAATATGAAATGCCACATCAGAGCAGCCTTAAACTTTTCCATTATCAATCAGCATGAATCTTGTGTTCTGTTCGGCAGAGGACGAGAAAATCACTAACCAAAACTAGCAGCGAGCTATTTAGCAATACTAAATTTACATCTCAGTATAATGAGAAGCACCACTTGTGCAGACACTTTTATCATCAATGGTAATACTAAGAAATGAAATACATCTATGGAAAATGTTTTTTTTTTTTTTTAAACCAATCTGTGAACAAATCAAAGCATGCTTGCTTTTCAGTTTAGAATAAAGGACAGTGACAGATAATGTTCTCTGCCTCATTAAATCTGGATCGAGCAGAGGTAGGCCCCAGCTGGGCCCAGAGAACAAGAAAGACATATTCAACCCAGTTTGTGCTGGTTCTCTATGTGAGAAACTCCTGCCAGGACTCATATTAATTCACTATTAAAAATACATTTCTCGCACACTTGTGCCCTAAAAGCAAGACCAAATGTATGATGGAAAGGACTAGAAGTGGGTGGGTGGTCGGTCATTTGTGAGGAACAGGTATTGTATAATAGAAAACACAAATGCTCTGCACATCTGCATCCGATCACCTAGAGCCACCTTATAATTCCTAGAAAATTCAGAACATTTGAAAAAGAACAACACAGCCAACTTATTATTTATTTTTTTAATTATTATTTCCATTTTGGATAGCTGCCTGCTTTATTTGAGTATTTTACCTGCTTGCCAGCTTAGTGTCTACTTCTCCATGTCATATCATTGGGTTTTCAGGCTTAACTAGAACAAAGGAAGAGACATCGAGAGTCTTCTCTGGTAATTTACTCTTTAAAAAGGCATGACAGAGCCATCTGAAACCCAAGGGAGTTTATATTAAAAGAGCAAAGTGATATGTTCTTTTCAGATGACTGGTGGATGGCCTGGAAGTGTCTCATGTTGTTGTATTAGCATAATGAATAATGAGAGAGGCAGCAGAGCAAATCATTAATATGAAACAAACTGTCTCATACGAAAGGATTTTACACATTTCCTCTGGGCCAAAGATTAAAATGAGAATTGGGCAGCACAGAAGGTAACACAACTCCTAACACATACCATATTAATGGATTCAGTGTAAAGGCTGATGCATCTTCATGCTGATACATATGTGAGCGTCACATGCCAGGCGCAGAGTTCATCTCATGGGTTCAAACAGTTTCTCTGATGTAATCACATACAAGTGTGAAGTTTAATTTGTATTCAAAGAAGTTCACAGCAGATTACTTCAGTCCACTAGATATATTTCCACTTTGTGCTTTCTTTTGAACACCTTAAAAGGATATGGCTGTGCTCACAATCCAAAGCCATGGTAGCTTGTAACTGCATTTTAAAGTTTAATAGAGTTAGGCACAAGATTTTTTTGTATTTGTTTTCTGTCTCTCACCACATAATGTCACCTAGAAATAGTGAATAACTGAGAACGGGTGTTTATGTACCTCATAAAAAGAACTGATGCTTTCACGCCAAAATAGTGTTAGAAAAACTAAAGAATGCACCTTTAATCCAACAAAATGGCCTTCTTTCCAAAAAGCAGAAAATGTTGGTCAGCGCTTTCAAGGCAATTAGGAACATAAAAGGAAAACTGAAAGATAGCTTTGCCTGGACTTTAAAAATAAAGCCTTAGCTCCTGGAAATGTTCTCGTTTTACATGTTGACAGATGGATTTTATTGCATGTTGAGGTTGTACGCTTTGATGCCATGTGTAACAGTGCTCTAAGTGTCATAATAAACCCAAAGCAATCAATCTTCAATTACATACATGGGAAAGTGCATAGATATATGGCCTCTGTGCCTACAATGAAATGGGTAAACTTAAGAAACAACATAATGTTTTAGAAAAAAAAAAAAAAAAAAAAAAAACAAGCAGAAAATCGCATAGTCCCTCTTATATGGCATGTCTTTTATGTACAAAGTACTTGTGACTATTACTAATATCCCCCTTTACACTTGGCATTAAAATGTGTTTCATATCCAAACAGTGCATTCTTTAGCTGGACTGGATTTACACCTTGCATTAAATGTGTCTCCAGTGTAATCAGACTTGCACTTTACTACTGAAAATGGAAAACGGCACTTACATATTACATCAGATACATTCTTGTGATATCACAACACTAAGCATTACAACATTTTACTGAGATACAAAAGTAGAGCATGACAGAATATCTGCAACTCGATCTTTCAAAGTGATTAGACCTACTTATGTAGATATATGTGACTAACACATGAGCATTTGCCACTTCAAATGCAGTCAGAATCTGTCCCTGACCACCTCTGAATGTGGTTTCAGTGATCTGCTCACAAAGAGGATGTATATACACCTGACATTTAATGTGGTCAAGTAAGTGCTATCTGAAATGTGATCTGGTCACACGCATGTTAATGTCAAATGAAAATGAAGTCGTAGTGATTGACTGCTCAGTGTGCATTTGTCATCTTAAAGATTAATAAATATCAAATGAGTGCATCCTCATGAGAAAGCATAATCTAAATTTTTTATGTACAGATGCCTGCTTTATTAGAGTAAATGTCAGAGTATGTTATTGTCAGTTTTCAAATGTCAGTATTTACCTGTATTTTTACCTCAAAGTCTCAGAGAGAGGCGTCCCGAGAGCCATGTCTGGGCAAGAAGCATTAATTCCCTGCACTTTTGCTCTCAGACCAGATTCTCTCTGGAAGTTTTAATTGTTATGGGCTTCATGGTAGAGTACCACCACAGACGTCCTGAAGTATTGCTTGGATACAAACAATCTATCAGTGACCAGTGCATCCGAACTCTGCCAATGCTCTCTAAAACAACGTGAAGTGAAAGAAATAGTGACTGGATAAAAAAGAAAATAGATCTCTGAGCTCGAAATCTGGAGCTTGGCAGTTTGTTTTCTTACAGTAATTGAAGGCCTGTGAATGTTCGTTCTGACATCTTGGAAGACAGGTATTTGGAATTCAGACTGGTTGGAATTCTTAAATAAACAAAGCAATGTTATGATAGCAACACAAATGTTTACACTTTCTTCCAAATTTACAGATGCCTTTTTTTATAATTAGTACAGTCACTGCATATTAAGCTGGGATAAGAGAAAGTATTTTAACATACTGTACAGACATGACATACTTCAGCTTTAAATTCTGATTTTATCAGCTCCCATCTGAGCTCCCACATCTAAGAATACAGCAAATAATTTGTGTGTAATAGTTTCCTGTTTTCTTTGTAGTATGTAGGGGAATTCACTCAGATGTCAAAAAGTTTAAAGCTATAATATGCCCAGATCCCCAGATGTTGTAACCAGACCTTTGACTTTCAGACCATGCCCTGACATCTAAAAATAAAAATTCCCAGATAAGGGAACCCCACACCCTCATACAATTACACAGTACAGCACCAATACACTCCCACAATAATATAAACATGAACTGTTCCTTTTAGGCCCCTTAGTTTCCATGTAAATACACACAGTTTAGATAACATATTTGAGTACATACTCTAAATGGTCCCCCATAAACATACAGGGTAAATTAGAGATAAATTGTAAATGTGATCAGAACAAACTGCAGATGCTGAAAGTACAAAAATAGTCTCAGGCTACCTTGTTTGAGCCCAAAATAGTAGTATATAAGTGAGAAGTCTAATGTTAAACACCATGGAAACATATAGTTCAGTTTCCATGGTGACAGTATGGCCTCTTGTGCAAACTGAGATTAACAGTGTAAAAATTAACAAGATTGATATAAAGTATCTAAATGAAAGAGGAAAATAACTGTCAATATGTTGATAACAGAAGCTGTCTGATCTTATCTAATGACATGTTTTTAAAACCATTACAGCTTTATCTGTTAATTAGCATCTGACTGTCAAGCTTATTGGTTCATTGATGCTTTTGAGTTTGGCTCCAGTAAACACTGAACAATTCTGCCAATAGCCTACTTTGATATACAGTAAATAAAATGTGCACTTATTCACACCAGAAACTTCAAAGACATTCAAAAAGAAATTACTTTAAAGTAAAAAATAAGTGAACATTTACAGGTTCTTTGTCATTTCTGGATCAGTGACTTTCCATTATCTGTGGCCACTTAGAAAGAACATAAACAATTGAGAGTAAATGAGTTTTAGTTAAATCCTTGGGTAGAGGACTGTGGTAGTCATACTGGCATATGGTAACTGAATGTAAAAGTGGTGAAAAATATACATTATAAAACAGTTACATCCAGTCCTCTATTCTGATTGGCCAAGCAGTGCATATGTAGTATATATAACATTTGTATACTCTTAAGTCATACTGTTAGAAGTGAAAATTATCAGTCAACAAAAGTTTTGCCAGTGACATTAATTTTGTGTTTTGCAAAGTTTGCAGCTCAAGCTGTTGTGGTGTTCATTCACATTGTTTCTAGATTATTGTGTAGAGTGATCAGATGCATTTTAAATAATTGCTAAAAGCTTCATTGGCCAAAAAAAAAAAAAAAAATATTCACAAAAAAAATTAACTGTCTTTTGATCCTGACACAAACTACATAGATTGCAAGAGCAGACTGATTGCTATAAAAGGAGGGAAGAAGCGCTTCCAAACATTGTGTTCTTGTTAGCAATAGTTACCTCCAAAGAAACACGTGCAGCCATTATCGCTTTTCATTAAAATGGCCTCACATGCAAGGAAATTGCTACAAAGAATATTGCACCTGAAAGAGCCATTTACCGGATCATCAAGAACTTTAAGCAGAGAGGTTTGACTGCAGTGAAAAAGTCTTCAGGATGTCCCAGAGTGTCCAGCAAGCACCAGGACCATCTCCTGAGGACCGAGCTACGTAATTGCGTCACCACCAGTGCAGAGCTTGCCCTCTCATAATTCTGCCCAGAAACACTGCCATGAATAAAGAATGGTATCAAAACGTCCTGCAAGAGCAACTTCTTCCAATGATCCATGAGCAATTTGGTGATGATCCTTGCATTTTCCAGCATGATGGAGCACCATGTCACAAAGCAAGACTGCTAAAGAAGTGTCTCGAAGATCATTACATTGAAATTTTGGATCTGTGGCCAGGAAACTCCCCAGATCTCAATCCCATAGAGAACCTGCGGTCAGTCCTCAAAAGGCGAGTGGACAAGCAGAAGCCCACAAATTGTGATCAACTCTGAGAACTAATAAGGCAAGAATGGATTGCCATCACTCAGGATTTGGCCCAGAAGCTAATATCTAGCATGCCAGAGCGAATTGCAGAGGTTATGAAGAACAAGGGTCAACACGGTAATTATAAACTCATATATCTTTGATAATAAAATCCTTTAAAACGTATGATATGCTTATCATTGTTTTTTTAGTATACCATAGAAATGTGGAAAAATAATCTACAAATACTGAAGCAGCAAATTTTGCAAAACACAAAATTTGTCACTGCCAAAATTTTTGGCCATGACTGTATATATTTATGTGTGTGTGTGTAGCTCTACATAAAAAGGGAAAATGCACTTGCATTATGAAATGAACTAACTGGCACAGAATTATCTCACATGGCCAAATGTCTCCATTGCTTCAACCAGTCCTCAAGCCTCTGGGATATAATGTTCAGTCAGGTTCACAATGGGAAATCCTGCCCTCATCACTCTCATTTAAATCCCATCTGCTGAGTTGTTCTGACAAATCAGACCCAGGATGATAAACACTAACTTGAGTCAAGTCACCCTATTACTCAGCTGTGATAAAACAGAAACAGAAAATCAGTGTACCTTACGTGCAGAATGATTGACAGGATCTGATAAGGCCTTTTATAGTTTGTCAAAATTTTAATTCAGTAATTATTATTATTTTTTTTCTGTAAGAGATCTCCAATGTGAGCTGGTTTGCAATGGACTCAACTCAGTTTCCAAGGTTTATTTTTGTTGCTGTTTTGCTGCTGGTTGTAAAAAGGAACTAAGAACTGAAGATAAATAACAACTGATTTTTGTAAATAAAGTTTTATGTCATTTTCTCACTCTTGTGTAAAAAGTCCCTCAAGAGGATTACCATTAGTGAACTGAGAAAATCTGATCGCACTGTCTCTGTAACACTTTTTTTCTTTGTACTTTAGGTGTCATTTCAATATATTTCAATCTTTTGATTTTAATCCAAGCTTTCTTTTTCACTTTTTTATGGGCTCCTTTTCTTTTCCAAATCAACCCCTTTTTATTTATTTATGATTTAATTCATGTTCTTCCACAGGCAGTGCCAGATGTTTCTATGCTTCAGAAGACAGCAGGTGGAAGAATTTTCATTTTTAAGGAGGACATGTTTACCTTAATATAACAAAACCAAGATTTCAATCAGGACCACTTCCGTCAAGTATATTTATGACAATTATATTGCATACAGTTAGTGTTGGCGGTATGGTTATGTTCTGGGCAAGACTCCACACGCCTGTCCATGCAGCCATGGTTGGACAGAGCGGGGAGATCAGCAAGACAAACCCCCCGGGGGTACAGAACAGAACCATTATATGCATACATAATTACAATTCACAATTACATGAGTTGTAAAGGAAATGTGATAGAGACTGCTTCCAATGAAGAGACTGTAAAGAAAGAAACAAAGTTAGATTGGATTACAGGTTCAGTTGGTGGAGTTGGGGTTGGAGGAGGGAGTTAATTGCAAGCAGTGATGCGACGGAAGAGACGCTGAAGAATGGGAATTTAAATAGACCTCATGTGATATGTGTCAAGACTGGATTGGTACACGTCAGGAACAGCTGACTGTCGACTGATGCAAGCGTGACTAACGTGGCCTGACTGAACTAACGCAATGCTGAATTTCACCAATTAGACCTGCATATCTGTGTTTATCATAATTTTTTAAGGATTTACTGAGTAACAGACCAAAGGTAAATATTAATCATAATAGCTGAACAACAGAAAGTTAGTAGTAAATTATTTATTGCAGCTATTTACTGCTTAGTGTTATCTTTTTTTCACACCTATTATCTTAATCAACCTCTCAAGCTATGTTCCAGGATGCTGGTGGAAAACATCTGGCTGTAAAAAGAACACTATGGCAACAAACTCTGAGCTCACATCTCGGACTACTTTTATGGCCATAATGTAAAGCAATTATGTAATTTCAATGAAACATTTGTTCCACTGTGAAGGACTGGGTGAGCAAAAGGAATGAACAGTGAGTCCAATGCTGAATGCTTAGAGCGGAGGTTTCCAAACTAGGGTCCGGAGATCCCCAGGGGGCTATAAGGGATTGCTAGAAAATTTTGAGAAGAAAAAGATTGTTTATTTTTTAGGGCTCTCAAATTAAAAAATAATTATACTTTACAAATCTGAATTATATATACTGTATACTTATACTTTAGTAGTATGTAAAAAAATATATAAAATATTATTAAAAAATAACAGCATTTTTAAATTTTTTTTATTTATTTATTTATTTTACACAATATAAATGGCATTCTTGCCTTCAGTAAGTTTGAAAAACCTTAGCTGTATTGAACTAGAGAATGCCAGACTTATTTAGGACTTATAAGACCAATGGGCTGCAAAAGGCTGTAAAGTGGCTTCTTTGGTTCACTGGCAGCAGTTGATTCTAGCAGGATGATTCTGGAATTACAAACCCTGTGACCATCAGGTGATGATTGTTTTTTTTGATGTAAGGATCAAATGTGTAGTCCAAATTCAGTCCCAGCCTGAATAAATAAAATAAGTTTTTACATTACGGCTAAACCTCATACACTACAAAAATATGTGGACCATTGAATGTGCTTCTTGAACATTTAATTTTGAAAACCATGGGTATTCATGAGCTGGTTCTTTTCCTGCCATAACAGCTTCCACTCTACTGGGACGGCTTTCCACTAGATGTTGGAAGACAGATACAAGGATTTCCCCCAGTTAAGATACAAGATCACTGAGGTCTCACAATGATGCTGGGTAATGGGTTTAGCTCCCAGTTATGCCTGTTGACTAGGTTTTTTTTGTTTGTTTGTTTGTTTGTTTGTTTGTTTTTTGCTCCCTTAAGTAATGTCTACCACTGAAATAACCAATTAGCCAAACCTGTTAATTTTAAGTAGGTGTCCACATACTTTGGCCATGTAGTGTACCACTTTGGCAAAAATGACCATGTGTTAAAAGTCTGGTAATTAGAGGCTGCTTGATGTATTTACCTCCTTTGGTATCAGTATGAAAAAACAAGTTTGAGTCACATTTTCCATAAAACCTTGCAGGGAAATTGCACTGGCATCTGGCACTGTGTTACTGTGTTTTTTGTGACTTCTTCATTTCCTGACTATAACATCAGCATGTTTATTTCTCCCCCTGGAAGCACTGATATTTAATGTCACTGAAACACAAGAGGCCAAAATGGTTATTTTTCCAGAAAGTGATTATGTGATTGTTCTAGTGCCGGGATGCAGCCATACAGTGCAAGTGCTGAATTATGTTACTGATTGAGAGTTTGCTGCTGCTTGAGATTTTGAGAGCAATGTGTTGGCAATTGTCTACAAGTGTTGGGGAAGGTTACTTTTAAAAGTAATGCATCCAAATATTGTGTTACTCTATAAAAAGTTTCTCAACATGGGGACAGGAGAGATGTTAGTAAATAAATGGAAAAACAAAGTAACTTGCGTTACTTATTTGAAAAAGATATTTAGTTGTAAATTAAAAAGTAATGTGCTTCTTTACTTGTTACTTGAAAAAAAAAGTAATCTGACTACGTAACTTGCATTACTTGTTATGCATTACCCCCAACAGTGTAGCCTACTTTTTTGCAGACAAGTCAAAAAAAGCAGACAGTTTCAGTGGAAATGTGGTACAGAGTATGCATGTTAATGATGATGATGATGATGATCACTGAATTGCCCCAAGCATTACAACAACCTTGGTTGTCAGTAAAAGCAAATAACAAAATTGGCCCAGAGGACCCAAGACTTATTGTCAGCTTGAGCCATAAGCCCAATTAATCAACATCTGCCACTGCGTGCACAGAAAATACCCACAGACAATTACTTACATTGTAAACCATTTGTGCTGCAAACCTGCAGTGAACAGAGAAACATTCTTTCGAAGGATTGTCTTGTGCCAGTGATGATTCTGTCAGTACATTTGTTGGTGGGAACTACTTTTAAAAAGTCAATCCTTTTACTACGATTTTGCATAGCAAACAGATAATTAACTACAAAAGTGGTATATATGTTACATGCATAACAACATACACTATACAAAAAAAGTATTAGGACACATCTAAATTATTGAATTGAAATGTTTTAAACAGTCAAGTATTCCAGTACTTTTGTCCATACAGTGCACTGTATGCATACATTTATATATACAGTTTCTTTGTCGGTTCACAATTTAAAGTATGTGCTGTTTTATAACCTTCTGTTCTGGTTAATTATAAGTGTGATATGAAAAAAAAAAAACTATATTTTAACATTTGAGAACAAAAATTATAATGTTGGAGAAGAAAATTAAAAAAGAAAATGAAGGGCTATAAAAAGCAAATTATACAAGGCCTTTTGAATTCAGTGATTCATTTGTCCAGTGTTGCTCTGCCTGTCATTACATGTAATGAGACTACAATGTACCTTTCTCATGCCAGTGGCTTGCTCATCACAGAGACTCAAATCTGCCCTTTATGGGAAAACAGTGCAGACTAGAGTTAGGGAAGTCATATCATCATTCACAAGAAATGCTGTTATTGTTTGCCTATTAAATGTTTTTGTTGGTTTTTGAAGTTCTATTTTGTCATATAAATGAGAAGTTTAGGAATTTGCTGGGTCAAACCAGGAGAAGCATCTCTGTCTGGCCTGGTACTGGGAAACTGGGGGTTATAATTCTTTTCTCATAAAACATCTGCTATGAGTCTTTTGTTCAATCCCTTCCTCATCATCTCTGAGGCTAACACACTGAGTGGTTTGGTTGAGCGCCAAGGTAGGATTCAAACTCTGAAGCTGATTTTTCATTTTGAAATGTATTATTTGAAAACACTAGAGTGCAACACGTAACAATGCACTTGACTACATTATCTGAAGCCCAAGAGTTACTATGAGAATATGAATGTGTTTTGCTCCACTCTTGATATTTATTCATGTTATTGATGAAATGTCTAAATATATATAAATATGTATATATTATAAATAACTAATTTTCCCTTTATCCAACAACAAACTGCAATGACTTTATCATTGATCTCTAAACAGATCAATTTATTACAATGCAAATTTTACTGACAACGTTTAGATTGATGATGTGGGGAAGTCGTGGCCTAATGGTTAGAGAGTCGGACTTGCAATCCAAGGGTTGTGGGTTCGAGTCACGGGCCGGCAGGACTTGTAGGTGGAGGGATTGCATGTACAGTGCTCTCTCCACCCTCAATACCATGACTGAGGTGCCCTTGAGCAAGGCACCGAACCCCCAACTGCTCCCCGGGCGCCGCAGCATAAATGGCTGCCCACTGCTCCGGGTGTGTGTGCACTTTGGATGGGTTAAAAGCAGAGCACGAATTCCGAGTATGGGTCACCATACTTGGCTGTATGTCACATCACTTTCACTTTCTTTCTTTTTTAGTATTTTAAATATGAACTGCACAGCTTCATCTTATATCAGATCTGACTATGAGACACAGTGTAAAAACCTATTGGGGAATAAGTGATTATTTTGATGTAACACTAAGAACAATGAGTGATGAAATTCCTCTCCTCATTAATTCAGTTAGTGGAAAGATTGGGATCTTGAAACAAATTGCAATATAATTATACAGTATATACAGTATTTTTGTAATAGCAGAAGAGTGAACATAATATCTATCTGTTTTTTTTTTTTTTTTTTAGTTGAAAAGCATATAATATGATGTTTATTGGCAGGTTTGTGACAGCTTACACCCCATGTAGTTTGACAACATGCCCTGTAAAAATGTCAACCTGTGCTCTTTTATGTCTAGTTCAACAGCTTATATAGGAGGTCTAGTCAAGTCAAGTCTGCTTTATTGTCAATTCGTCCACATGTACAGTACATACATACAGAGAATTGAAATTGCGTTACTCTCAGACCCATGGTGCATACAGATAACACTAACAGTAGAGCCTAAAAATCCAGATAGATACAGATTAAATATAAAATATAAAATACAACTATACAAATAAGGGCATGTAAAAAAATAATAAAAATGAAAATAAAGTTAAATAAAGCAGTGCAAGGCACATAACAGATAGAGTGCAAACCAGTGAAGTGAACAAACATTGCAGATAATAAGACTGTAGTGCAAAAAAGCTTATTTAGTCAGATTAAAGTGACAAAGGGCTTAAGTTCGGGAGTGAGGTCAGCTTCCTGACAGCCTGATGAATGAAGATGTCCTTCAATCTGCTGGTCCTGGCCTGGAGACTCCACAGTCTCCTCCCTGATGGCAGCAGACTGAAGAAGCTGTGTGATGGGTGGGTGGGATCACCTGCAATGCAGAGGGCTTTGTGAGACAGGTTCCGTCTATATGTGTGAGTGCTGAGTGGAGGGCAGTTTCGATGGCGTCGTCGGTCGAGAGGTAGCACCGATATGCAAACTGGAAGGGGTCCAGGGGGGGGGGTGTGGGGTATCAGACTTGACATGGTGCATGACTAGCCGTTCAAAGCACTTCATGAGAATAGGAGTAAGTGCAACAGGACGGTAGTCATTGAAGCAGGATGGAGACTTCTTCGGGACTGGAATGATGGTGGTAGCTTTGAAGCATGTGGGAACAACAGTCTGACTAATTGAGATGTTGAAAATGTCTGTGAAGACATCAGGAACATAATTATTTGAAGGTTGACTTTTTTTGTATTAAAAACACTTTTCTTTTATTGGTCGGATGAAATATGCTAATTTTTTGAGATAGGAATTTTGGGTTTTCATGAGCTGTATGCCAAAATCATCAGTATTAAAACAATAAAAGACCTGAAATATTGCAGTTGGTGTGCAATGAATCTAAAATATATGAAAGTTTAATTTTTATCATTACATTATGGAAAATAATGAACTTTTATCACAATATGCTAATTTTTTGAGAAGGACCTGTAGAACAGATGTGTTGTGAAACATTATACCATGTGACCCTATGTCATCGTTATCACTGACACAACATCAGAACGCATTTGATTTGTGTCAGTCTGATTGAACTTACCCCATCAAAACATCTAAAATCTACAAAGTCACATCTCTGCACAGGCTTTAATATCAAAACCGGGTCCTTGGTTACAAAAAAATAAATAAAAAAATCCAGAACACTGTGTGGAACTTTAAACTCAAAATGAAAAGATACAATCCAATCATTTGTTTTGATTATAATTTTACTGACATGCAGGTAAGGATATTAGATGCAGCTTTCCAATAACACCTTTCTATAACACAGAAAGGTCACATTAAAATTACATTTATAGCCTTTTAATTTATTTATAGAAGTCTTCAACTTGACTTAGTTCACAAATTTTATGTATGTATGTATGTATATATGTATTCATTTATTTAGATTGGGGCTATAAGAATTTCATGTACATACATTGTCATTATGAAGGATTTCACAGCAGAACTGTTTTTCCAAACCGAGTCTTGGTGCTATTGAAATGCCCTTAGCAGCAAAAGATACAGTAACTAACATTTTATATCATTCTTCTAAATGAAAAGCTGTCACTGGCGATATAATATAACTATTTTAGCATAAGAAAAAAATAATTATTTTCATTCAAGTCCATTCTAGTAAGAAGAAAAAACTTCTGACTCCCTTGGCAGGAAGAAGCTTTCATAACTAATTCACAGTTTTTGCAGAAATTATCTGCAGAAAATTTAATAGTAAGAAAGAGGAAAGGGGAAGGTTAATGTATTAACATCTTTCTGATTCCGGTATACAGTACAGAGGAACAAATCACACAGGGGCTTACAAGAGATTTCTTTTCTCTTTACTCTCCTGCCCTTTGCTCCAGCAGCACAGATCAACTTCAATTAATTTTGGACTGCATATGAAATTGGATGTACATTCAGTGTTCTTTTATTGGCAGCCTATTCTATTCTTCCTCAAGCTAACAAAAATCCTGATAATGGGGTAGCTGAGCAGAAGAGCACATTCTGAGAATTCTCTTTGATTCGTTTGGCCTATTGGAAGTGTGAAATCTTCATTTCGTTATGAATTTAAAAGGACTCGCACACATTCTATATACCCCATTCCTTTCCAACACATACATACACACAAAATATAGCAATACTTCAGGCTGATAGAAAATTCATAAATGATCTGGTTTCATATAGTAGAATTGTGTGCTGAATGCTATCCTTTGATTATTCTTTGAGGTAGTGAGGTTGAAGAGAAAACCTCTGCTTAAGGGATTTTGGAAAGAACTTGGTTCAATCGGTCTGAGACTCAAGAAAAGCAGGGAAAGTGCTCAGCGGTAATCCACTCGTTATCAGAGATGGAAAAGATCGTCCATTGCTTGATAAAAGCTTAGAGCATTTGGGCTCATGCATAGAGGTCACACAAATAGCGGGAAGGAAGAAAGGAAGTAAAGTGGTTCAGCTACTTATAAAGCTTAAAAAGTCGGAATATCAAGTCAAATAACCAAGAATAAATAGACAAATATGCAATTAAACCAACATATATATAATTGTTATCCTTTATGTAAAATCCACTCTCCACTTCATATATACTCTTTGATTATGAAAGGTGCAATTCATAAACAATTTTATGTATATTCATCCATTACTATTTTCAGCTGAATAAATTAACATCAGCTGTATTAAAATGTATTA
Organism: Cyprinus carpio; assembly: GCF_018340385.1. NCBI lineage: Eukaryota > Metazoa > Chordata > Actinopteri > Cypriniformes > Cyprinidae > Cyprinus > Cyprinus carpio. Next base: position 15,067,006 of record NC_056583.1, read on the forward strand.
CAATATTCAGTTTCACTTTATTTTAAGGTGTCCTTGTAACAGTTCAATTATAAGTTTAAGTACAACATACTTGGAATTCTGCATAATTTACTGTTATCACTATATTAAATGCATGCAACTTGTAACAAGGACACTGTAAAATAAAGAGTTACCCCCAAAAAATCTATATTAAAATATTCAAATGTATTATGAACAGTATATGTATAAATTAACATAAACTGATAAATGCTGTAAATTGCTGTTCATTGTTAATTCAAGATACCTAATATATTAATTGTTAACTATATTTTGTTATAAAGTGTTACCTTGTGTTTAGACAGATTGTTTTAAAGTTATTCCTGAAACACTGTTACAAAAATGAAAGAAGATGTTTATTTATTGTACCGTGGTTCATCTTTGTTCTGTTCAGGGTGATGCTGACCTTGTCTTTTTAGCTTGAAGAAAATGACTATTGATTTACTGAGCACCACAATAAATGGCTTTCTTGTCAAATGCTGAATGCTGTATGTAAAAGATCAAAAAGAGTTGGTCTCTGACTCATTATAATGTGTGATACAAGACATAGATCAGGTTTAATTGTGTACTGTTTCTTTGAAGAAGTGTGATTAGGATTCATTTAAACCACAGGTTAGACATTCAAAGGCAACCTGAGGTGCCTCCTCTGGAAGTAATTTAAGCATTGCAGTAATCTTTATTATGCCACCCAATTAGCAAAAGCATTTGTTGAAATGGCACATAATTCAGTGTGCACTTCAGAATCATGCTAAAGTATAATGCTAAAGCAGTATGTAAGTGAACCAGCTGAGAATACCAACTGCTGGACAAAGGTAGAATGAGAACAATAGAAAAGAAAAGAAAGGAAGAGAACAAAGTGCCTAGTATAAAGCAAATCCCCTCAATTGCTGAAGTATTGGATTTGAGTCTGCATGATTTGAATTAATGTTGCATGTTGTTGCAAGTCAGTACGTAGCTGATGAGGTCTGACATCAAGATGTTTTGCTCTATCACTCATTCTCTCTCTGTGCCTATCGAAGAGAAATATTCTGCTGAAATATTCATATCTGAGGATGGACGAAATGAAATGTAGAAAAAAAGGACAATGGCCATCGGTCAAATTGGTTTTGGAACAAATCATTTTAATCTAGAGATAAATTTCATTGTTTGAACAAATATTCAAATTATGTGTCCATTAATCAGCAGTCATACCCGAAAAGTTAAATTAATGAGCAATCATACATTTCAAGAGCACATCCGTTTCAATTCAGCAGGTCTTATTTGTCTTATTTTCACTGCCCTGTCTAATCACTGCTATCAAACACTGAGTAATGGAGATATTTTATTCATTCAAATGGTAATAAATAATTATGCGTGGGGTAAAAATTAAAGGTCTTTGTAATGGAGTTATTTTATTGTGAAAAAGTTCATTATTTTCCATAATGTAATGATAAAAAATAAACTTTCATATATTTTAGATTCATTGCACACCAACTGAAATATTTCAGGTCTTTTATTGTTTTAATACTGATGATTTTGGCATACAGCTCATGAAAACCCAAAATTCCTATCTCAAAAAATTAGCATATCATGAAAAGGTTCTCTAAACGAGCTATTAACCTAATCATCTGAATCAACTAATTAACTCAAAACACCTGCAAAAGATTCCTGAGGCTTTTAAAAACTCCCAGCCTGGTTCATTACTCAAAACCGCAATCATGGGTAAGACTGCCGACCTGACTGCTGTCCAGAAGGCCATCATTGACACTCTCAAGCGAGAGGGTAAGACACAGAAAGAAATTTCTGAACGAATAGGCTGTTCCCAGAGTGCTGTATCAAGGCACCTCAGTGGGAAGTCTGTGGGAAGGAAGAAGTGTGGCAAAAAACGCTGCACAACGAGAAGAGGTAACGGGACCCTGAGGAAGATTGTGGAGAAGGACCGATTCCAGACCTTGGGGGACCTGCGGAAGCAGTGGACTGAGTCTGGAGTAGAAACATCCAGAGCCACCGGGCACAGGCGTGTGCTTTTGAACCAGAAACAGCGGCAGAAGCGCCTGACCTGGGCTACAGAGAAGCAGCACTGGACTGTTGCTCAGTGGTCCAAAGTACTTTTTTTGGATGAAAGCAAATTTTGCATGTCATTCGGAAATCAAGGTGCCAGAGTCTGGAGGAAGACTGGGGAGAAGGAAATGCCAAAATGCCTGAAGTCCATTGTCAAGTACCCACAGTCAGTGATGGTCTGGGGTGCCATGTCAGCTGCTGGTGTTGGTCCACTGTGTTTTATCAAGGGCAGGGTCAATGCAGCTAGCTATCAGGAGATTTTGGAGCACTTCATGCTTCCATCTGCTGAAAAGTTTTATGGAGATGAAGATTTCGTTTTTCAGCACGACTCCTGGCACCTGCTCACAGTGCCAAAACCACTGGTAAATGGTTTACTGACCATGGTATTACTGTGCTCAATTGGCCTGCCAACTCTCCTGACCTGTACCCCATAGAGAATCTGTGGGATATTGTGAAGAGAAAGTTGAGAGACACAAGACCCAACACTCTGGATGAGCTTAAGGCCGTTATATAAGCATCCTGGGCCTCCATAACACCTCAGCAGTGCCACAGGCTGATTGCCTCCATGCCACGCCGCATTGAAGCAGTCATTTCTGCAAAAGGATTCCCGACCAAGTATTGAGTGCATAACTGAACATAATTATTTGAAGGTTGACTTTTTTTGTATTAAAAACAATTTTATTTTATTGGTCGGATGAAATATGCTATTTTTTTTTTGAGATAGGAATTTTGGGTTTTCATGAGCTGTATGCCAAAATCATCAGTATTAAAACAATAAAAGACCTGAAATATTTCAGTTGGTGTGCAATGAATTTAAAATATATGAAAGTTAAATTTTTATCGTTACATTATGGAAAATAATGAACTTTTTCACAATATGCTAATTTTTTGAGAAGGACCTGTACATGATTATGCGTGGGGTAATGAGAATTAAGTTGAAGACAAACACAATCCTATAATGGCATACAGTATTTCTCGGAGAGAAAAGTCCTCTTCTGTGTGGTTCCTGGCCAGTTGGATTTTAAGAGAACTGCTTTCCTGTAGGCTAATTTATGCAAATATTATTTGTACAGATGAAAGCTTGGAACATGATTAGAATTATTGTAATAAATTATAATTGGAATTGAACATTCATGGAAAAGAAAGCAGTTTGTTAGTGTTATTCCCAAGGTGCTTGAAAAATTTGAGAGCATGTGAGGTTAGTGAACACTGAAGGGAATCTATAAATCAATCAGGAACAAAGATATCTTACAAACAAATTAGTTATAATACTTCACCCAAAAATGAAAAACTGCTGAACACTTACTTCCATTTAGGCCATCCAAGATGTAGATGAGTTTGTTTCTTTATTGGCACAAGTTTAGAGAAATTTAGTGGATCCTCTGCAGTGAATGGGTGCCATCAGAATGAGAGTCTGATAAAAACATCACAATAATCCACAAGTTATTTACATGACTCCAGTCCATAATTTAATGACTCTTGAAATAAAGGCACTTCAGGCAAAACAAATCCATCATTAATGTGTTTTTACTTTACACTCTCACTTCTGGCCAAATTTTGAGTGGATAATTCACAGTAACACTTCCTTCACTCCATTCCCTGTTGTCCTCTCACATCAAAATCCACTGACATATTTCTTTAAAACGATTTTGGACTTTTTTGTTTTGTGTATTTTTTTTTGTCTGTGCATATTTCTCTCCTGATTAGGAGACAGTTTTTTCACTGGAGAAAGCAACATTATGGATAGAGGACTTATGGATAGAGTATTTTAGCCAGAAGCAACGGTTTGAAGTTAAACCATTTTAATGATAGATTTGTTACAAACATATAGCTTTTCACTTCACAAGACTTTAATTGATGGACTGGAGTCGAGTGGATTACTTGTGGATTATTGAGATGTTTTATCAGCAGTTTTAACTCCTCTGTCAGCACCCATTGACTGCAGAGGATCCAATTGTGAGCAAGTGATGCAGTGCTATCTGTTCTGATAAAGAACTAAACTCATCTAAACTTACTCATCTAAACTCCTGAGGGTGAGTACATTTCCAGCAAATGTTCATTTTTGGGTGAATTATACCTTTAATTATTGTTAAATTGAAATCTATGTGCACTTTTGTAACAATTAAAATTCAAGTGCTGCTTTATTTTAGATCAAAGATGCTGCGAAATAGCTGAAGACCTATCATTGCTATTCCGGTGATAGTTTCAACAGGGAATCGTTTCATGGTGGCAGGCTCTAGTTTGAGTTTCAGAGCAGCTGTGAGTTATCAGCTTTTTCCTGTATGTCAGTGTTTGACACATCTGGGATCTGTGCAGTGAGCTGATAACTCCCTTCTATGTCCACACCTGCAGGATTACTACAGAAATCTATAAAAGGGTTGACACATTTCCCCATTGCATTGTGCTTCTTTGTACAAAAAACTGTTCTTTTTGGATAAGGACTAAAGCATTTTATTGACAGTGGGAAAGATCCTTAAAAAAATTCAAGAGAGACAATTACCATGCTGCCAGATTAGAGGTGTATATTGACTGTGGCTGGAGAGTGCCTTTTGTGACCAGAATTTCCAATGTGTGATGGTGTCAGAGTGAACCATATTTAAAAAGATATTTCACCCAAAAATAAAAACTCTGTCATCTCTTCCCACTCTGATGTCATTCCAAAGTTTCAAGAAGAAAAAAAAGAAAGAAAATCATGCAGAGTTTGAACAATACGGCTATGTGAGTAAATGGTGACTAAATATTTGGGTAAAGTATTCTTTTAAGTACATTAAAATAGATGAGCATGTAGTCTGCAAATATTAGCGTTTCTCCTTAATATTGAAAATTTGATGTTGGATGTTGGATTTATGTTGAAATATAGTTGCAAAAACATGAACTCATATTCTCCAGCATATTCTATCTGGGGAGCACTTGAATGATGAATGCAGTTCTTACTTCTCATTTCCCTGTATATCCTGGAAAATATAAAACCATGAGGACAATCTCTGAACATTTGAACAGTTTTAGCTACAAACAATTGAGATTTGTTAAAAGTAAAAGTTTTCTCTCAGTAAAAAGGTAACATGAAGTCACTGTAGACCAATACTAAGGCAAAATCAGTATGGTCAAAATCATGTTTAAAAATGTAATTATCTGACAAAAAAATAAAATAAAAATAAAATAAAATTCAAATGTCAAACTAATACAGGAAAATAGAAAATACAGAAAAATTTGCATTACTTTTACTTGACAAATAACTAATCACACTGGAGTAGCAGGAAGATTACATTGTGACAACATTGATCATACCATAATAAAATATTAAATATAATATTATAATACTTTAGTAGTATAAATAAATAGACATATATATATATATATATATATATATATATATATATATATATATATATATATATATATATATATATATATATCCATGTTGCGCTTTTCAAAATAAATAAATAAAAATCATACAAAAGTATATATAAAAAAGCATACAGAATAAAGACCTACTTTTTGAGCATAGTTGGTGTAGTTACCAGCAGGAGCTAATGTGGTCATGCTAATAAGCATTGATCTAAGGGAATCAGTCTGTTTCAGATGTGCATGATGCCTTTGATGTACTCTCTAACCCCGGTTTTTCACTCCTGCATTGTTTTTCTGGTTACAGTAGAAAACTCTGAGTCAGTCAGCCAAGTCAGACACTTGAAAGCAAACACTGACTGATAAAGACATGCATCACTTCCAGCATGACAGCTCAATAATGCACAGATATCTGCGCAATAATGAAAGCGATCCAGCATTTTTCCCCATTCAGTCAAACATGGTAAATATAGAAATCACACATCAGTGAACAGTTCAAAATGAGCAATTATTCAACAGATTTTGGCGCACTGTCACATCCAACACCAATCAAAAGACCGTCAAAATGAAAGACCTGGCAGACGTCAGAGACACTGAGGTGATGCATAAGAAATATATCTCAATTAATTTGGCCTGATTTTTGGCTAATGAAGAGCACTCTGAAGGAAATGTGACGTGTGTGTGAATGTGTGTATGCATGTGGTGAGTCATCTCCATTGAGGAAAAAAAGAATCACTAAAGATATTCAACAGAGCGATGTTGCACACAGTCACTATGTGGGGAGAAAATAATTTTATTATCTAGCTAGCAACATTAATTTATGCTTTAGCCCAATGGATTCATTATAATTTTCCAAACACTCTCCAGTGGTTGACAGTAATGAAGTATTTTAAGAATCTGTACTTTATCAGAGTATTTTTATTTTGGGAAACTTTCACTACCTTCCAAAACACAGTATCATACTTTTTACTCCACTATGTTATTTCTCATTATTTCGAGCTGAAGAAATCACCACCGTCTCTGAGCTCCAAGAGATGGCCTATTTGTGAATGAGTTGATTATTTCAAGTGAAGCTGTTGAATTGGTTCACAAATCAAACTAAATGATTCATGTGCAAAACAGACTGATCTGATTGCAACTGTTATTGTGACAACAACTCACTGATTCAAAATGGCCAAGAAGCTGGATACTGTGCCCCTAGCTTTCACAGCATCCCTCTTAAATGTCAATGCATTTTGCCCCATGTATCATCTGTACATTGTATTTTTATAGTATTTGTAACCACATATTTACACTTTTTTTTGTTTTTCATTTTTTCCATATTATTTCACTTGTTTGCACGCTTGAATTATTAGTAACTATCAGTAAAATCTAATTATATTTTTTAATTTTTAAAAGTTATATGCACCTAATAACATAAAAATGTACATTCACAAATTGTTTATTCTACATGGTGCAGAGTGTTTTCATATTTTAAACAGTCCAAACTAAATAATAAAATAATAAAACCAGCGATACCTTCTAGAGCAATGAACAAACAAACCATAGTAGGACTTCAAACTGCAAGAGTGAACACATGAAAGTAGAAGCAGCCATCCCGCAAAACCCTCCATACAACATGTATACACACCACAAGCCGAGGCAGAAGGGAGCTCAAGGAAGTCTGGTGCAATGCAGTAGGAAACAATTATAACCATTGAAAATGTGGGAGAAGAAAAAAAAAAAAAAATTACACAAATACTTACAGTTACAGTTAATGAACAAATTTCAAGCATCCACAACAATAAGTGTCAGTATCAAAGATCTATAGAAGAAATAACTAGTGAAACTTCAACAAAAACGGGCCACATGGTGAAAGATACAGTTTTATATGTATTACTAAACATGAAACATGAATGTTGTGAGTTCAATGCATGAAAATTGCACAAGGAATCCTATTTTTATTATACACAATATTATAAGCAATTGACATAATTATTCCAGAGCACTTGAAAATGTAATAAATGAATCTAACCATGTCAAATTCAGTTTAACGAACAGCTTGTAAAATTACTGCAACATCCTGGTGGTCCTCATATGTAGGCTGAAGACTGTGACTGCAATAGGAAGGTATGCCCATAAAAGATGAGAAATGAAAGAGCTCATGACTTAAAGCATCAGTATCTCTCTGTGCAACAAAGATAATTATCTACAGTGTGCAAGTCAGATGGCAAAATATGATTTAGAACTATAAAACAAAGTGTGCATGAGAAGACACTTGGTGACATCCTCCTCACACGCTTTGTGGATGATATTCCCTCTGTCTCGCATTAAAGGCTTCAAAGCCTCAGGATTTGCTGCAGTAAAAGGCATATACATATACACATATATATGTATGCAAGATTTTTTCTTGGATTTGATGAAACTGCTTGGGTGGCACAGCAAAGTGCCCAAAGACAATTGTAAAACCTAATTCTGGGCATTTACCTAGGTTCTCATTATCCTACTTCCACTTCCTTTTCTTCTGAAAATTCCTAACGTACATTTGGAGTGCTATACATATCACCCACTGGTGTATTCTGCTCTTTATTTGTGATCACATTGAGTGGTTTGCTTGTCTGTCTGAGAATTTAGAAGTCTTAAATGATTTTAGACTTATTTTACACATTCAAGTAAATTTTTAGCAGTTTAAGATGGACAGACGGACGGACAGACAGACAGACAGATAGATATATAGACTAGGGGGAGGAGAAGACATCTCATCTTGGGAGTTTCCACCTTAGCTCATATGTTTGTATACACAGTACACTTATAGATTTAGTTGTCCTGTTGTGCTGTTCCTGCCTGCATCTGATATTGTAGGTTGCCTCAGGGGCTTCTTTGTAGTCAGCACCTCAGGTCTTTTTTGATGTTGTAAACCCTTGTCTCTAGTGATCTGGTTCTGAGTGTTTGTTCTTGTCCTGTCATGATTAGGGCCTCTATGTTTCCCTCAGTCCTGCAATTTCTAAACAATCCTAGGATTTCCGAAACATCATTTGTTGTTAGTACATCACATGAAGGGGCTTTTCTTTTTACACAGCCTTATTCTGCCTCCTTCTCCATTCTTCCGAAATGATGCTGCTTATTTACTGCAAAGTGATCTATAATTGATGAATAAATAATAATAATAATAATAATAATAATAATAATCTAACTGACCCCTAATTTTAATTTTAATTTTAATTTAATTTTAATTTAAACAGCAGTTTATATTCTCATGTATACATGCAATCTGTGAAATGGTTTGGTCAAGAAGACAAACCTATGTTTCTCAAGATTTCTTTGGTCTGAGTGTCTAAATAAATCCATCAATATAACTTGAGTACAGCACAGAGGTGCAAAATGGCAGGAGTGTTTCTTTACAGAAGCTTAAGAGCCAGCTCTAAATTGGAAAGAGCAGTCCCAGTGAGACTGCGAGCCACCACATGTAACTCAGCATGACAAACACCTATGGATCTAGAGCTATGCAACCACCTCTAAGTGATGGATCCTCTAAATCAGTGGTTCCCAATCCTGGTCCTGGAGAACCCCCAACACTGCACATTTTAGATGTCTCCCTATTCAAACACACCTGATTCAACTCATCCGCTCATTAGTGAAGACTTCAAGACAGGGGTCTCCAACCCTGCTCCTGGAGAGCTACTGTCCTGCAGATTTCAGCTCCAACCCCAATCAAACACACCTGAACCAGCTAATCAATGTGTTCAGGGCTACTTGATGATTACAGACAGGTGTGTTGGAGCAGGGTTGGAACTGAAGTCTACAGGATGGTAGCTCTAAAAGAGCAGGGTTGGAGATCCCTGCTCCAAGACCTCAAATGTGTGTGTCAGATAAGAGAGACACCAAAAGCATGCAGTGTTGGGGGTTCTCCAGGACCAGGATTGGGAACCAAGGTTTTTTGACAAAAGCTAGAAAAAAGCAGCAAGACAACATGCATTAAAAATTCATAGGATTACCCAAGGATTGAAAATATAAAGAGAAAAAGACTATGGATATATTATTATTTAAGGCAGTTTCACAGTTCACTGAACAGGGCTGTTATCTACATTTGGGCAGGACATTCACACTGAAACAATTCCAAGACATTTGTTGTACATAAAGATTAAGAGCACACACAGAGAAATGGAAAATGTTCCATCAAAATTAAAGTTTCAAAATTAAAGTGTTGGATCTACTTTTACCCTGTTTGTATATGCATTATATTGTTTTACTAAAGCTGTCCATGATGGCTGATGACCCACATTTAAGTGCCATTTTCAGAAAGATCTCTTCCCTCTAGAATAACCATTGTAAGTGTGACAATAGGTCTGTACATGCATAACCTGCCTGAACATGATCTCTTGTGTCCTTTACCAGTTAGCAAAAATAAACCAAATCATTTAATTCATCATCATTTAATGTAGTTAAATTACAGTCAAGGTACTATTAAGAAAACATAGTAAAAAAAAAAAAAATAGCCTCACTAAAAATTATACACACTGATTTAATTTGGCATTTAATCAAAGTAGTTTTTCTTACTAAATGAACAATTCCAATTAGGGGGTGAAAATATCAAACTTGGACTGGAAATGAACAGAATACTATTTTGACATATTAATTTAAAAGACTATCTAGTGATAGGAGCATTCAAAACACTGTTTCATGAAGCTTTGAAACTATTGTGATTCTCTTGATTTAAATCAGTGGTTGGGACCATAATATAATGCAAATTCTTGTTGGTACACAAATGAAGTGTTATTAAGCAATAAAAGATAAATATTGTATAGATGACCTTAACTAATATTAGTAATAACACTTTGATTATTAAGCTTTAATGAACACTTTTTCATTAAAAAAAAATTTCTATCTACATGGCTTTAATCTGAAGATGTCCTCAGTGTGCAGGGTTTAGAGCACTTCGAAAAGGTGAATAATTTTGCGAAGGAATTGGTTCAACTGATTAGAAATTCCAGAAAGCTTCACTTCTCTTATCAATACCCAGGCACAACCAACGTGAGAGAAATGGCCATTTAGAATTAATCAATTTGCTAAATTGAAATTGAATCAAAATATCTTATGCTACATACAGTACGAGAGAAGGCTGTGCAGGACAAACCAATTCACCAGAATTAATTGGACCAACCAATGCTAAAAAATGAAAGTAAAGACCACTTAAAATGAAACAATTCACAATTCATGAATATAACTTTCCAATGCTTAAAACGCTTGTTAAAGCAAAAACTCTTTACTGAAAGCAGCTAAGCTGCAGATTTACTACAAAAATCATGACCAAACCACTGCACACCTCATATTAACTTTAAATGCTCTCATCATTTGTATGCAAAACAATAAAACAGAATCTAATTAAATCTTTACAACATTAATTCAGCTACCTGGAACACTCAGTGACCATCCTCACATGGCAACCCTAATATGATAGAAGAGTAAACAGTCACAGAACACCAGGTGCAGGACGAACATGGCTGGACTTCACAAATGAATAAGGAATTTAGAGAAAATAAGGATCTTGCTTATGCATGACTCTGTGCTAATAGATACTATTCTACATCATTTTGACATTTTCAAATTTCTTATTTTATTGAACTAGCTTATTTGCTGATTAGTGGATAATTGGGTGTTAAAACGTTAACTAACAGCAAAGTCAGTTTATCCTAGAAGCAGTGTTCCTTAAAAAAAAAAAAAAACCTTCAAAAGAAAATAACTATTGACATCGCAATTACGTCAGTAATTGGGTTCAATTTGTGTTTGAGAAATTGTCCCACTTTGGGAATGCATGTAAGCAATCCGTCAATGCACTATTTCTCCTTCACTGCTTCTCTGTTGAGAAACCCTGATGGATGGTTTTACTAAGATGCATAAATCTGTCATTGTCCTGTCAGAAAAGAGAAGTGGGTGGACAAACTCATTTCCTGTGCTCTGCAAACTCAGACACTGGGCAGCCTGCCCTTCAGCGTCCACACCATCCACTGCAATGGTAAAGACTCAGTTAGGGCCACCCATATAAGAAAAACTCTAATTCCTGCCTAACTCATAAATCTCAGAGAGAGAGAGAGAGAGAGAGAGAGAGAGAGATCACCTTCTGCGCCCTAACAATTCCAACCATTAACCGCTGTACTGTTGACTTTTACTGTCTGGAAACGGTGTGTCCATAAAAACATCACATCAGCCCAGCAGAGCTCTGCTTAGATCATTTAACAGACACTGGGTACAGTTAGGCCAAGAGATGACAAACATCAGCATGACTAATTGCTGATTATTTCCATTTAACAGCATATTTATGGGCCACTTTCATATAATTTGTTCTTATGGTGAAGACATTAATTTCTTTGCCAGATGGAGGCGGATTCAACATCTGAAATCTTTATATATTAAAGTAGCAGTTCAAAACCAATGCCAGTCATTTTCTTTTGCAATATTGGAAGAACTACGCACATGTACAAGACGATTTTCCAGCAGACAGATAGTGTGCAGCACTATGAAATACCAAAGTGTACATGTGTTATTCCAGACATCTTGACACTAGGGACTGTACACCCAATAAAACACTTAAAGGATTAAACACCCAATAAAAATAGGACCATAACGGGCAAAACACACATACTGAATGAACACCAACACCAACCTGAGATAAACATAAAGTATATACTACAGGACTGAAGGCATCATAAACTTACCAACTCTGTAAATGGTTACAGAGAAAAACGTCTCTAGGTTACGTATGTAACCCTAGTTCCTCGAGGGAACGAGACGCTGCGTCGAGCGCTTTGGGGAACGCGTCTAGCGTGAGCGACTCTGAATATCGTGTGAAATCAGTCCAATGGAAGAGCGTGACGTCACGGGCGGGGTGACGTAAGCGACCAGGAAGCTATAAAAGCACATGCCGCGCAGCTGGCATCAGCTTCGAGTACCAGCAAGCGCCGGCAGGGGTGCCGGGGGGTATGGCTCCGAGACGCAGCGTCTCGTTCCCTCGAGGAACTAGGGTTACATACGTAACCTAGATGTGTTGATTTTTTTGAATGATATCTTCGTCGAGCGCTTTGGGGAACGAGTACCAACGCTGCCAGACTCCCAAACCCCTGCCTAGTGTGTATCCGAAGAGCACAGCTTAGGACGAGAGGACGGATGCGCCTGGAGTGACCGGCATGTCTAGGCCGTAAAATTTTGCAAATGTAGAGGGCGTGGACCACCCCGCAGCGTTGCAGATGTCCAGCATGGATACACCTGCCAAAAAGGCCTTGGAGGCCGCCATACCCCGTGTGGAGTGAGCCTTGGCTCCCAACAGCGGGGGACGACCAGAGGACTCATAGGTGGCGTTGATAGCCTCGACTATCCAACGACTAATAGACTGCTTAGAAGCAGGAGAACCCCTCTTGGGGGGACCATAGCATACAAGCTATTGGTCTGTTTTTTCTCCACAGGGCAGCTCTGTGGACGTATGCGTCCAGTGCTCGAACTGGACACATACAGTTTAGCTTCTCTTGGTCGGGCTCCTGAAAGGGAGGAGGACAGAAAGCCTGCAGCACTACAGGTTGTGGTGTGACAGAGGGGACCTTAGGAACATATCCCGCTCGAGGGTATATGAACGCTTTGGTCATGCCAGGTGCAAAGTCCAGATATGTAGGGGCCACTGAGAGGGCCTGCAAATCTCCTACTCTCCTCAGAGAGGTAATGGCCAACAGAAAGGCGGGTTTTGAGTGTCAGATGTCTGTCTGAAATATCTTGAATAGGCTCAAATGGAGGTCTGCACAAGGCCTCTAGCACCACAACCAAGTCCCACGGGGGAATACGGGACCGTACTGGAGGTCTCAGCCTGAGCGCACCGCGGAGGAAACGTGTAACTAATGGGTGTCTTCCCAAAGACTGACCATCGAGAAGGGCGTGGTAGGCCGCAATGGCCGCCACGTAGACCTTCAACGTGGAGTGGGTCAACCCTGCAGAGAACCTGGCCTGTAGGAACTCCAGAACTGTACCGACTGGGCAGTTTACTGGGTCTAGCTGGCGGTTTCTGCACCATGAGGTGAAGAGTTTCCACCTCAGGGCGTACAGTTTCCTTGTTGAGGGAGCTCTGGATTGGAGGAGGGTCTCAACAACCTCGGTTGAGAGACCGGATGCTATGAACTGCGCCCCCTCAGGGGCCACACCCACAGCTTCCACAGCTCCGGGCGAGGGTGAATTATCGTGCCCTGCGCCTGTGAGAGTAGGTCTGTCCTGATCGGTATCTCCCAAGGAGAGCCGTCGAGGAGCGAGACCAGATCTGCGAACCATACTCGGCCCGGCCAGAACGGGGCTACTAACAATAGACGGACCCCGTCCCGGCGTACTCTCGCCAGAACTCCCGGGAGCAGAGCAATAGGGGGAAATGCGTACAGACGAAGCCTCGGCCAGGTCTGTACCATAGCGTCCAGTCCCAGGGGAGCTGGATGAACTAGAGAGAACCAAAGGGGACATTGTGCTGTCTCCTGAGTTGCAAAGAGGTCTACTTGAGCTCTGCCAAAAATTCTCCATATCTGCTCCACCACCTCTGGGTGAAGCTTCCATTCCCCGGGCCTCGGCCCCTGCCTCGACAGTATGTCTGCTCCCACATTCAGTTTCCCAGGAATATATACTGCTCTGAGTGAGAGGAGTTTGCCCTGGGACCACACAAGGATCTGGTGCGCCAGCTTGTACAAGGGGCGCGAACGCAGACCTCCCTGGTGGTTGATGTAAGAGACCACCGATGTGTTGTCGGTGCGCACCAACACATGGTGATCCCTTAGGTCTGGGAGGAAGTGCTTCAGTGCACGATAAACTGCTAGTATTTCTAGACAATTGATATGCCATGTCAGATGGCGACCGCTCCACAGACCGCGGGCAGGGTGGCCACTCATGACCGCACCCCAACCAGTGAGGGAAGCATCCGTCGCTAGTGTTACACGGCGACCAGGAGCTCCCAGCACTGGGCCCTGATTCAAGAACCAAGGTTTCTTCCACATGTCTAAGGCACGGAGGCAGCGCCGCGTGACCTTGATAGTTCGAAGTGGATTGCCCCTCGGGGAAAATCCCTTGGTCTTGAGCCACCACTGTAGGGGTCTCATGTACAGCAGGCCAAAAGGTATCACGTTGGACGCGGCTGCCATCAGACCCAACAATCTCTGAAATTGTTTGACAGTGAGTGACTGGCCTTCTTTGACTCTCTCGACTGAGATGAGGATCGACTCGATACGAGCAGGGGACAATTGTGCCTGCATCGTGGTCGAATCCCATACTACGCCTAGATAGGTGGTTCTCTGAACTGGAGAAAGTACACTCTTCTTGGCGTTCAGTCTCAAACCCAGCTCCCCCATATGTGCGAGAACGACATCTCGATGCCGAGCCGCAGCCTGCTCTGACTGAGCTAAAATCAACCAATCGTCGATGTAGTTGAGAATGCGGATGCCCTGCATGCGCAGGGGGACCAGAGCCGCATCTACACATTTCGTGAACGTGCGGGGTGAGAGTGCGAGGCCAAAGGGAAGTACTCGATATTGGTAAGCTTCGCCCCCGAAAGCAAACCTCAGAAACTTCCTGTGTTGTGGAAGGATGGATATGTGGAAGTATGCATCTTTGAGATCTATTGTGACAAACCAGTCCCTCGGACCTGATCTGCGCTACAACATGCTTGATCGTGAGCATCTTGAACTTCAGTCTCATAACTGATCGATTTTTTAAGACCCGCAGGTCTATGATCGGACGCAACCCCCCATCCTTCTTTGGAAATCTGAAATACCGGATGTAAAATCCGGATTCCCTGTCTTGAGGAGGGACCACCTCGATGGCCTCCTTCTCTAATAGGGCTTTCACTTCTTGTTCCATAACCAGACCCTGCTCGGGGCCGACTATCGTCGGAGTAACCCCGTTGAACATCGGCGGTGCAGAGCCGAACTGAATACGGTAACCTTTCTCTACCGTGTGCAGGACCCATTAAGATACATTTGGCAGTAGTTTCCACGCTGGCAAATAATCTACTAAGGGAATCAGTCTCTCGAGAGGACTGACCTCTGGTGTAAGAGGCCCCCGCAGGGGTGGCGAGCGTCTCAGCCCCGCTACGCGCACGGGCGGCGGAAGATACTGAGAATGAAGCTCGCTGGGGACCGCTGCGCCCTGGAACACTGGCAGGGTTGGCAGACCGGCCCCCAGAGGGCGCTGAGGCGAGACGGGCACCGTGTAATGCGGTGTGCACCGCTCTACCCCAGCAGAGGCTGCCCTCTGACGCCCTGGCTCTCTGGCGTCAGGGCTTCTTGGCCGAGGCCTTCTTAGCATCAATGACTGCCCTCAGATCTTGTTTGGGCCTCGAAGACCTCGGCCGAGAGCTCTGCTTTTAGAGTGTTTGGATTTCGCCTTGCACTTGGACATTGCTTGGAGCTCTACTGGACAGACAACAGTAAATAAGACTCACAAGACAAAATGACATGCACACACAGAGCGCTTGCTGAAGACTCGAAGCTGATGCCAGCTGCGCGGCATGTGCTTTTATAGCTTCCTGGTCGCTTACGTCACCCCGCCCGTGACGTCACGCTCTTCCATTGGACTGATTTCACACGATATTCAGAGTCGCTCACGCTAGACGCGTTCCCCAAAGCGCTCGACGCAGCTCGAGTTCCTGAAGAGGAACTGGGCTTCATACACTAAATGAATGACAATCACACACTAACAGACTTTCAAGTCATTCTGAAAACAACAAACTTGCACAGAAACATGCACTAGGGGATGCACGACAAATTAAAACAATATGTATTCTAAAATTGACTCAAACATGATTGATATCCTCCGACTGGGATGAAATCAAAGTCTGAAGCTAAAAAATTGTAGTCTGTACCTAATCATACACTGTGCAATTTTTATGAAATCTGCCAACTCCGACTGGCCAAAATCTGGAGAATGGTTCTGACTTTCGGCAACACTTCCAGACTGCAAAATAAATAGAACTAGTATCTGAAAGAAGGCAGAGAAACATTTGCAACCATCTCTGTAATCAAAATGAGATTAGATTAATGAGCTTTAGCTTTGAACTGGTGTGCTTCCTCCATCTGCGTTCGATGCTGTCAGGTAAGATGACTTTCGTCTCCTTTTCCCAGCTTCTCTCACCTGCTTCTGCTTTAATCAATCACTGTATAGCAGGTCTATCAACACTTATCAAGTTGGAGGTCTGTCAAAAGCACAGCTGCGTGTGTTCCCCGTCAGTCCGTTCATATTGTTTGTGACAAACAGATGCTCTTTTCTTGGATGTGAAACACCGGTGGAAAGACTGTGTATAAACGTGGGGGTGAGGAGTCATGAGAGACAACTATTATACATCATCCTGTAGAAATGTTGACAGAAATGTTCCTTGGCCTTGAAATGTTAAGTGTCAGATTTATAGTTTTTTTTTTTAAAAAGTGAAAAATTTTGCTTGCAATTTTGTGATAAAAAAATAGCAAAAGATGCATTAAAGGAGGTTAGACTCAGTTGACAGCACTTGTAGCTTGATGATGATTACCACCAAAAAATAAAAATAATTTAGACTTATTATTCCCTTTAAACTCCCTTTAAAAAATAAACAAAACAAAAAAACAATGGGCTGCAATGAAGCACTGAAAAAGGAGCTGAATGAGAACAATCTGTACACATTAAAATACTCAGTTTCAATAGTATAGCCACAAGACAAGCACAAATGCTTGTTACTAAAATGCACCATAATTGTAAGATTGTCACTTTTTTTTCTGACAGTGGAATGTGTTTTGAAATGATTTCTCTTTCCCTGCAAGTGTGTGTTTGTGTATTCTTTGTTTCAATTAACACTTGAATGTGAGCAAGTTTCGTTTAAAAAACAAAATAATAACACTTTGAGCAAAAATCTGAGAAAATCACAGATATCACTTTCATCAACATCCCCAAAGCTTGCACAGTCCTACCACTTCCTGGTCTGACATTTCTTTCTGTAATGTTAGGCAGTTTTTATTTATATGCTGTTTAATGTTTTTTACGTATGCATGTTTTAGTGTTTCTCCTTCTTCACCTGTGTTTTGGCACAGAGATTCTGTACTCTTTCAGAAGATGTGTAACAGTATAAACATGGAAACTTTCAAAAACTATTGAAAAACTAGTCAAAGATGACTGTTCAGGGTCTTTTGCTGCCTATGTCTATGGGGAAATTAGTCCAGGTATTCAAGCACAAAACAGCCATTATATATTCATTTATAGTGTCTTGGTTTTCTAAAGAACACTGTACATTTTGATAAAACAAGCTTGTGACTTTTTGCCTTTTCATTCAAACACAGCACATAGTCCTTGCATACAAATGTTCTTATATCATTGTTAAGAGAAATGGAAATCAATTCATGTAGGTGTCACTGATAACTATTATGTGTGCCTGGCATAAGAATTATTGGCACCACCTAAGACATGGTGCATCTATTCAGAATGGAGGTAAACCAGAGAACGAATTTAAAAGCAGCTACAAAGGAGCCGCAGCTGTGTGTGTGTGTGTGTGTGTGTGTGTGTGTGTGTGTGTGTGTGTGTGTGTGTGTGTGTGTGTGTGTGTGTGTGTGTGTGTGTGTGTGTGTGTGTGTGTGTGTGTGTGTGTGTGTGTGTGTGTGTGTGTGTGTGTGTGTGTGTGTGTGTGTGTGTGTGTGTGTGTGTGTGTGTGTGTCTTTAAAAAAGATACTTACTCAGAAAACAAAAGAGAAACATAATGAATCAAGCTGTTGTAGTAACACACAAATCTCCCAGAGGCTATAGATAAGACAAAGCAATGAGTACAGACCTCATTGGTATTTTGAACAAATAATTTCAGTAAATTATTCAAGGACTTGTTTGACTTCTATAATACATATGAAGTTACTACCATTCAAAAGTTTGAAATAATTAAGTTTTTTTTTAAATGTTTCTAAAAGAGGCCTCTTATTCTTACCAAGGCTCCATTTATTTGATCAAAAATACTGTAAAATCAGTGACACTGTAAAATATTATTACAATATAAAATTGTTATTTCTTCCTGTGATGGCAAAGCTGATCAGTAACCATTACTTCATTTTTCCTTGTCACATGATCTTTCAGAAATGCTCAATTATTAATAATAGATCGTATTATCAGCACTGAAAACGTTTTGCTGATTAATATTTAAATATTAATGTTATAATTAATCTGTGATACTTTTTTTCAGGATTCTTTGATAAATAGAAATCTTTTGTAACATTATACACGTCTTTAAATGTCTTTACTATTGACCAATATATACATTCTTATTGAAAATTACAAAATGGAAGGGTATCGTGGTTACCACAAAATCTGTTGATTTCATAATAGATACATACATGCATACATACATAAATAAATGTTTCTTGAGCACCAAATCAGCATATTAGAATGATATCGGAAGGATCATGTGACACTGAAGACTGGAGAAATAGCTGCTGAAAATTCAGCTTTGCCAACACAGAGTTAATTAAATTTTTTAATATTGTTTTGCTGTATGTACCCAAAGCACCACTAAAATACAACTCTATGCCTTGTCTTTGACTTAAAATTTACATTTTATTGTGCCAGGTGCTATTTACATCTGAGTGCAAAGAGTCAGTGGTAGAAAATAATGGTGAGCAGAACCTCATTATAACTGACAAGAATACAGAACCAATATATATATATTGGGTGATGCTTTCAAATTACTATAGCCCTACTCAGTATTTGCATTTAATTGTTTTTCTTGCTCATTGACTCTCTCAGAATTAAAAGTGGTTATTTCAAAATCCCCAAAAGTTGTCAAAAATCCCACTCCCTGGTTTCTGCACTCTGACAAGTTTTATGCAAATGTCTTGTTCTTTCTCACTCTTTTCACTGCCATTTACTCAACAGAGCATTTTATTAATCAGTTGCTGACTGTCAGGGTTATGGATCTGTGTCTGTGTGTTTCCCCGTGTTTGATTGTCCATTTGGTTCAGCTGTGTTTCCCATTGTTAATTATTTCGTTATCATGTGTACTTAAGCCCCAGTCTGTGCAGTCTATGCATCTACTATGTTGTGTTTGTGTGTTATTCCTTATTCCTAGTTCCGGAGTTGGATTTACCCCTGTGTCTTGGATCTAATAAAGACTATTTAGTGTATTCCATGGCTCTGTGTTCCTTCCGGCAGCGATCGTGACACTGACAAATTTTAGGTCATACCACAACATTTGACAAATGCATGCGCCATAATCAAGTGCTTACAATTATGCTGCCACAATTAGACCCAAGCAATTATATTCAGATAACAGGAATAGAAGTGTCATTGGGAGCCTGTCCTCCAACAAAAAACGACCATATAGGTCGTTTGTGCAAGCACCTTATTACGACCTATATTTACGTTTTAAAGTAAAGCGGCCTCTAGCGGGCGTAAAAATAATGACAGTTTCGCGTTGCGTCTGTCGTCATGAAATGACGTATAACATCATTACCAATCAAAACACACGCTTATTTAAATGCAATGTGAGGACTTTTTACACCGATCTCACAGTAATTCGTACATATTTTACTAGGTGGCTTATTCGTTCGAATGACCACACCTAACCCCACCCCCTAAACCTTACCCTCACAGAAATCATGCTAAATTATGATTTATTGAGCATATACATCTTACGTGCACGTCCGTTCTCTGGGATCGAACACATGATAGCATGATTGCATATCAAGGTAAAACGCAATAATCTACCAACTGAGCTACACGAAACGCAAATCACAGTGCAAATAAAAGAGTACAAAACATTAATATGAAAACGACCTTTTGCCGATAGGGGCGCAATTGTAGTATACGCTCTGATGGGTCGTATTTCAGGGATTTGGACAAACGACCTATACGAGCGTATTAGTTGAGAACAGGTTGGAGCGAACAGTCTTTAATGTTTCAGTTGTGTCCATAATAAAGACAAAAATTAGAATAAATATCCAGTGTGCGTCTTAACAAGTCAAGCACACACAGTACATATTTAACCAATCATTTCTGCTCTTTATCTGTGCTGAGACGAGCATATGTGGTATTTTCATTCTGTGCTGGCTTTTGATTCTGATTTGTGTGGAAAGGAGGGATTTGTTCACAATAATGGATGTCTTTGGATTGTGGACAATTTGGATATAATAGATTCATAGATATCTAGAAATAAAGAGAAAGGATTTGAGTACCGCATGAAAACAAAACGGGAAGTCTTAAAAAGCCAAGAAAACAACGCAACTGCAGATTCTTTACTGATCAGACTAAGGCTTTGTTTGCAAGACAGGACATTTCTGGGGGTGTGGGAGAAGAGAATGAATCATGATGAATATTTTCTGATTGTGTTCCAGAATTTGGAATAAGGATTTAAGAATCTTGAGGCTTTCAGCTCCTCAATGGTGCTGGCTCATTTTGCAAATGTTACAACAGATATCATCAGTACTCGTTTAATGAGATAGGCATATTCGACTTTCGGGAACATACAGCATTGAAACAGCCTCCTTTGCTATCAAAACCTGGAAAAGCAGCAGTTTAAAAATACTGTTCCAAAGCTGGCCTAACACAGTGAATCTACATTACGACAAAAAAGGGACAAATGCAAAACAGCATAAAGTACTGAAAACATTAGCTTAAATAAATATATGTAGTCCTTTTCACATTTTTTCTTTTACCATGTTCCTCCCACCCAAATATTGTTAGCCTGAGCAATTGTCTTCTTCATTTCACATCAGATCAATTATTTAAAAAGCCTTGTCTTCCACTAGTGCTTTTCTATCTCAAAAGTAATGCTAAAAAAAAAACTCTGAGGCTTCATTCCTACCATAGAAGCAGCTGACAACACTCATCACCTCCCACAACCTCCTTCAATCCAACTCTAACGTCCTGTAGATGATTTCTTCACACCCCGTGAAAAACTGAGGGCAACAGAAAAATTACAATCATGAAGGTCTTCATGTTTTTAGGTCTTCTTTCAAATCAGTTAACATGCTTGTCCATCATCATACTGTATTGTGAATACATTCCATGTCCTGTTATTGATATACATGTGGTCTTCACAATATTCAACTTTGATATAAATAGAGAAACCTCACTTGCACTGTCAGGTGTTAAAGTATTTAGAATCAAATCCTGTGGCAAAAACAACCGCAGAAAACTTTTTATTGAAACTTGTTCACCTCTTGTAGCTTTTTTTAACACAACAATCAATTGAAATTATTTCAAACTATTTTCAAACATTGCAACAGATTTTTCTTGTTTTCAGAAGAGACCTTGCGGGGAAAAAAAAAAACTATTATCTTACCAGCATTATGCTATTTTATAACCAGCAGGATATCATTGTCAAGTGACACCTTTTTTAATTTAAGGTGATGACATTATTGTGTTTTATTAAGACATCAGAGTATAACCAGCACTATTTTGATGGTTTAATTTGAAAAATATTAACCTTGAATATTTCTGAAAGCCTTGAAATTTGGTTTAATGGGCAATGTTGCAAAACACAAAAATCCCATTTAGAGACGTTAGACATATTAATAGACTGTAAGTAAAATAGACTTGATACCTAAACTGGGGTCATTGTCAACTCAATTAAAAGACTAATTAAAATACCTTAACTTTAATTTACCTCATGCAGTTCCTAGCAACTGGGAATAAATGTTCAATGTTTATGCAACATTCAAATCAGCTATTGCAGTGGTTTAATGAAACATCACATTTGTTTTTCATTCTGCCTATTTTGTCTGACTCTCTTTGGGGGCATCATTATTCGACCACATCTCAGAGCGGCTGTAGCTTCTAAGCGAATCCCTTACTCCCTCCAACCACTCATTCTTTTTGATAAAGGGGGAGCGTAACATGGCAGACACAGCTTGGTCCCAGTAGTCAGCACTACAAACTAATGACTGTCACAAAACCAACTCCTCTATGATCAAAAGGCCCCATAAATAAGGTCTGTCAGCGAAGGATTGTCTCTCTCTTAACAACAGTGCCAAAGCACAAAAGGTGCATTGCAGAGTTGAGTGTCGAGCATCTGTACTGCAATATCACAGTGTTCTATAAGCCAGTGAAAGACTCTCAAAAATCAAGAAGTGAACAACTATCAAACATGGGCTTAAAATTACTGGCCATTTTGGAAGTAATTTAAAGTTTGAAGCGAGGCTTCTTGCTGTGGGGGTAGGCAGCACACAGCAGTGTCTCGTGTCAACCATTCTGTTTAAAATGCATGCTGTCAATCCCCCTTCCACAGGGAGAGATTACATGAACAGTGTTTAAGGCTGGTGACCCGATATAAATGCCAGCAGGCCTGGTTATTCAAGCCAGTAATGACTGAATGAGGGAAAACCATTTTTAATTTGAGCACAAAACAAGAACAACAGCAATTTCAATTTTAACACAAAAATAGTGTAAAAACATTTATAATATTAACTGTGAAAATAATTTAAAAAGAAAAGAGTGGTTAAAATTCAAAAACATTCATAAATTTAACCCATCCAAAGTGCACACACACAGCAGTGAACACACACCCAGAGCAGTGGGCAGCCATTTATACTGCGGCGCCCGGGAGCAGTTGGGGGTTCGGTGCCTTGCTCAAGGGCACCTCAGTCGTGGTATTGCCAGCCCGCGACTCGAACCCACAACCTTAGGGTTAGGAGTCAAACTAACCACTAGGCCATGACTTCCCCATCTTTAACTATTACCTTACCATACTATAAATACAAGTTACCTTAACATATATGGTGAAAGGTTATATTAGATTTAACAGGATAATACATTCCGTTAAACTGTAAAATACTGCTAATATACAGTAAAAAAAAAAAAAAAAAAATACACAAACAATATGGACCAAATGCCATCCAAATACCTGGAGCAACAGGTAACATCACTTTTTATATGTGATAATTTTGAAATATCTGTTCAGTTTGCACCATCATGTCATTAAAACTGGGTTAGAGTTGAAGTGAGTCAAAATTATTATTACAGTCATAGTAAGTTGCCATTTAGCAGGAGTTTTCTTTTCCAAAGGTGACTCACAGACATTTACAAGGATATTCATCTTGGTCATAATAACAAATGACTGTTCCAGTCTTATAAAGTACAGAATCTCGTAAGTTTATTTGCTGGAAAAGTGCTCTTGGCTGAAGCATGAAGCTGAATGAATAGAAGTTTAAAAGGTGAGACATTGCCCACATTGCTAATTACTGTGTCCGGCAAGCTTTGGTCTACAATTATTTATATAATTCAAAGCTGCACATGGGGAAAAGATGCAAATGGATGTAGAAAAAAATAACCTTTAGACAATAATTTATGGAGAAATACATATGTGCATGTGTGGGTGGATGGACATTTACAGGACATAACAGGTGATATGTGCCAAGACCTGCATTGTGCACTGATAAACACAATATTCTGTTTTACCTCTTTAAAAATGTCCCAATACTGTGGTATTGGTTGTGATTTCCTAATATTTGAAATGCTGTTTCATGGCATTTGTATTCTCATCTTGCATTATTATCTGAAGAGAGCTGAGAAGTCCTTTGAGAAGTATAATTGCCTCATTTGTGAACAGCACAATTTTCTCCAGATTTCTGTGTGCAAGAATCACAAAGATCAAAGGTATTCCCAAATGTGAAAAGTTGAAATGAGTATTTGATGTGGACTGGAAGAGACCATGAAATGAATCACCCACCAGAGCAATTTTCACACACTTTCAGTCATAAATGGCAAAAACACAAATAGATTTCACAGAGCAGCCCTCTAAATCCTTCCAATCCATTTATATATAAAATCAACCATGCCATTCAAGAAATTTCACTGCACATTTTACAGATGTCACCACTAAACAAATCCAATAATGTTATAGGCTGTATAACATTAGATTTTCTAATTCTTTCTCAAGATTTCATGTCAGGTAATTTTGTCACAATTAAAATTATTAAGAGCAACAATCGGCTCTTAATGTTAATATGCTCCTAAGGCATAACATTCGCTGCAAACCGTAGTTTATTTCATGACAAAGAATGCTCATTTATGATTGTGGAGCTTTTGATTTTGCACACAACCCTGAAGAAACTAAAGGATTTGTTGACTTTTAGGTCAGAATTGCACTCCATCCATGTGTGAGCACTGAATACTTCACACAAATAACTCTGATAACAAAACAAAATACACAAAATAATTCCAGAAACCATTTATTCTTAGAAGCAGTCAGACAGTCTGCTACCTTATCAGCAAAGTTAAAATACTTATGAGTCACTACCATCACCTTATAGACCTTACTCAAGTTAGACACCATAATGAATTTAACATGAATGAAAATGAGTCTAAAATGAGTCTTTGCAGTCTTTAAAATGGCACACACTGGTCTTAGATCACATTGAATGCACTGTACTTCTGCTAACCTTGTTATTTATTCTCATTAACAAATTATCTAATGTGCTTGATGCAGAGTCTAAGTTAAATAAACTAGGGTGTTTTCTTGTTGTACTAGCCTGTTTAAATAAATTTAACGTGCACTCTAACTATATAATGAACTAATGACAAAACTCATGTGGACACAAACCCGGGATGCTTTCCCGACTGGATTACTAAGACTATTGTTGCATTTTTTTTTAGTTGTTTTTTCTGGAACCCTGTTGACTGCTGTGGTAGAACAATGAGTAGCACTTATTAGTTGTTGTGTGAGAAAAAAGTCAAGGGTGAATGTTTTGTGCAGCTGAGACAGGATGTGATTAAAACCCACATTTGACATCACTCACAAACGGCCTACAGAAAATGACAATGATGGTATAATTGTGGCAACATGGAGATAAAGGCAAACACGTCACAGCTGATGTTATCGGTTTACTATGCACGTCCTGCCTGTAGGGCACTCTGTCGATACATAACACATGGGATATAAAAACAAACTCGGTGTGAATATCCATATAGCACCTGCAGTTTGTGTTGTTATATCTATAACAAGACAGGGACAGTCCGTGAAGATATTGTTCCAACAGAAACTACACTGGGCTAATCAGCTTTAGTTTAAACATCTCTTAAAATAAACATAACACTTAGATCTTGGGAACATTGAATATAATAATGCTTATAGAGGCTTACTATTTTTAGCAGTGACAAGAGTTTGCATGTACTCTATGGTGTCTCATTTAATTGCACAGGCAGCAGAAGTCCGTCAGGTAATCACATTTGCAGACAATCAATGAACAACCCTTTAAAAAAAAACACCAATATAGGCCTAAACATATATAGATTAAATATGTATGTATATTTATGTATAAATGTTATATATACATATAACCCTTTAAAAAACACCAATATAGGCCTAAACATATATAGCCTAAACAGCTAATGTACTGGGGAAAATACAGTTAAAAGCTGATGAGAAATCTACAAATAGAATTTTTGCATGAGTTTTTTGGTTTCTCTAAATGTGCAGCAGATGCAATACAGTTAAAATTGCATCCTCAACCCCCCATGCAGGATTGGTATGCAAATTGCAGAGAATCTATAAGATGCTGGGTTTCAGATACAATGTACAAAGTGTTCAAAGCACTTCATCACTAGTGATGTGGGCCTGGAGACTTTCGCCCCTGGAATTATTGTAGATGTTTTCCATAAGACAGGGTAAATACCAAAATAATAAGATGCTCTGAAAATATCAGTAAAAACTGGTACTAACTGAACAGCACAATGTTTTAAAACATTTCAACATACCTTATCTGGACCTGGGCTTTTATGGGGATTACATTTTCTAAAAAACTGACTCTGTTTCATTAATGTGAAGACCTATAGAAGAATTAGTGTCAGGTGATAACGACATCACTGGAATAACATCATCACCTCCGCTAGCGAAACCACAGGATAGGACAGGACAGGAGTGAAGTTGAAGCAGTGTTGTCAAAGGATGTAACCAAATATTCAAGATTAAGAGAAATCAAACACAAAGCTGGTAAAAATGCATATTGATCAATCACTTTTCTGAATATTGGGAGGACTTCAATGGTGGTTACAGCCCTCAGGAGAGAGTTCCACCAGCCCGAACATACGGTCTTCCTTGAATTGGCATGTGAAGCTCACACTAGCAGATTTGTTTGTAACTTAGTCTGTTCAAGGCAGAATTTAGTCTGTAGGTCTGTAAAGTAATGTGTTGCCCCATAATATGATGTTTACCTTGATTGATCCAATAAGCAGTGTTAAAAAGCCAGGAATTTCCTTTGTGGTCTTGTTGCATATTGTGTTTCAACTTTTTTCTGCCTCACATAACTGTCAATGGTAATAAATTTAACATAGGTTCATTGGTAAACGGGCCTCTACCAATTCGTATTAGTACATACAATACACTGCAAAAAAATAATCTAAAATCTAATCTAAAAAATCTGTAAAAATAAGGCACAATGTACTTTATTAACATAATAAAGAGCATATATATATATATATATATATATATATATATATATATATATATATATATATATATATATATATATATATATATATACTGTATGTATATACGTACAACTGTCCTCTGGTTCTTTTATTTAACAGCAGTTTTTTCTACAGCTCAAACACAAAATTAAACATTCATTATAGAGCCATAATTTTAAAATCAGTGTTAACAGACATACAATGTGTAAATAATTTCACCATTGATTAGAGCATGCAGATGCATCGTGTGAGACTGGAATAGCATTTCTAACCCTTGCATTCATCAAACTGGCTTTGAGTGCTCTTTTAAGAGTTATTACCGCAGTATGAAACCTTGCAATCTTGACAGAAGGCTAAAATGCACAGTTTGCTTATCTAATTAGAAACAGCATGAAGGTCGTTTGTTTAAAGACATCTGTGTGTTATTTGACCAGGGTGATGCTTGTAACTTTGTTATTTTAACACCATGTTATTTTAACACCATGTGTTCTGAAAATGCCAAAGCATGCGTGTCGCTGAGCAACACAGACTGAAAAATGTGAACAGAAAAACAGTGAAAAAGTAATAATTATTAGCGCTTCTGAAAGGAACTTGTCCAATCAAAGCAGAGGACAGGAAAAATAGTTGTATTTCAGAGAATATATGGCATGATAAATGAGCATTCTAGATTTTCTTACTGAAATGTTGTCATGACAGCAGATGTTGACAACCTCTGCAAAGCATCAGTTTTTGAAAACTTGTGATGACACTGCTCTGCATATTAACTGAACGGAAATCAAATGGGCTCTCTGAAATCACTTCTAGACAATTTATTTAATTGCCTGTAGCCATGTCTGTTTTGATAAGTTTTTTTTTTTTTCTTGGAATATTTTTTAAACTATGGGGTTATATTAACACACTGACCCATACATACAGAGAGAGAGTTGCAAACAAAATGCCATAATGAAGTCACACTGCTTCCTCTCAGAAGCAGGAAAGCTAAACACATTTCAGACTTGCACTTTGCGATACATGTATAATTAAGCTGCCAAAATAGCGGTATTATGCCTAAAGCACATTTGGGCACTGGAATGTCAGAATCCTCCCAGAACTAGGTAATTTAAAGTCTAGAAAATCTGATGACTTTATCACCTAGTTTGACTACAGTTACTTGTTATAATACTAACAACTCATTTTAAACACAGGAACAGCCAAAGGTTAAATGTTAGCTGCAGTGTATTCTGTCAGGGGCGGTACTAAAAAAAAAAAAAAAAAAAAAAAAAAAAAGTTGACAGTCTAGAATTTACTTTTTTTTTAAAGCACAATCATCACTTTATGGAATATCTTTATGAAACATAGACATTGGAGAAACTGTCTCAATGAGCTATTATGTAACACTAGAAACATTAGAATTGCTAATATTTGGATTAGTGTTATTTCATATTCATTTGAGGTGTCAATCAAATGAATTATTTGATTTATTCAATTATATGCCACAAATGCCACATATATCACAAATAGTAGTATATATTAAAATTGTTCTATAAATATCCCAAATTAAGAAAATTATATTTATTTATTTTTAATTTTTAATTTTTATTTTGCATTAAGGGAGAATTAAGCTTGAATTGCATAGATGGTAGAAAAAAATCTTACAGTAAAATTAAATGTATATATAAAATAAATATTATAATCATGCCCCATTGGGTGTATAAATATGTATAAATGTACATAAATATTTTAAATATATTATATATATTTATACACACACAGACACACACACACACTCACAAGATTTATAATTAAGCTCCCAAGTATTTAAACTTTTTTTGTTTCATTTTAAATATAATCCTTGGTGATGATCTGGACTTGAAAAACGTGAAAAAAAAAAAAAAAAAAAAAAAACGTGTGTCCATCTAGAGAAAGTGTGTCTTATCAATCCTTGAGACCTCAGCTGCATTTCTCATCTGGCACCTCCCCCTGCACCCCCAGGACTCAATCATTACATCTATTACAAAACAGGATTACAGGGCAGTCACATCAAAAGGCAAGGCCTGAAATGACTCCTTGAGAAGATGAGAAGACTACAGCACCAAAACAGTGCTACACAAAAGGCACCTTAGGATACATGGAAATTATTTGACTGTACGAAACAGTGGAAAAATCTACAGCAGTCCATGAGATATCTGTAGCAAAAGAGCTCAGCTGGATATGCAAATATATATAGATGATGAATTCTGACCTTGGTTTCTCCTTGGACACATCATTAGGTTCAGTATGCAGCGCTGAAAACCCAGGAGAAATCTTAAAATGGAATAATTTTGTACATGTTTTAAGGATTTCTGTGGAGACCTTGTTAAGACATCATACTTTTCTCATGATAAATGCCCCATTATAACTGATGCGACATCTATCAAAGAAGACATGGTAAGGTTTTTTTATTTTATTTATATATTTATTTTATACAGGTTGTATCTTTATCCTACTATACAGTAAATCAGACTAGTCTCCCTATTCACACATTAACACATGATAATGAGCTTGACACAGTCATTAATATAGATTAATATTTTATGTTTTCTACAGGCAGCCAACTGAACTGATGCATTTGCAAGGTCAACTGCTAACACCTAATCAAAAAGCAGCACGGATTCTCTTCAAAAGTCAAAGACTCAAAGCAAATGTTTCTACAACCGCACCGTGCTGTCAGTGAATGCATATTTAATGAGGTCACAAGTCTTTTGAACTCTGCAGAGAATAAAAACAAAAACATTTTTACCTTTTCAATTTTCTCAGAGTTTTTATAAACAAAGATGCATGAATGCAAAGCATAAAATAAGATAACAAACACACACACAAAGAAAAAAAAAAACGTGAACACAGATGAAAACAGTAGACAAAAAGAATCAGATTTTACATTGTAGAACTCAAAAAAAGTATGTACTGTATAGTCTAGAACTACAAGCTAAAAAAGATAAGACCAAAAGCAGCTGTAAACAGTGTTTTTTTTTTGGCTTTGACTGTTCAAAAAATTAATTCCACAGTTTGAATTGTGATAAGGAGATCTTTGCACTGATGAAGTGTTTCTAGCCCTATACAGAATGAATTTGCTGAAAATTCAGAACAGATTTGGAGAAATGTAGCATTACATCACTTGCTCATCAGTGTATCATCTGCAGTGAATGGGTACCGACTCGATGATCCTGCTTGTGGACTTCAGCTCCACTTTTAACACCATCATCCCAGATACCCTCCTGATTAATCTGACACAGCTCTCTGTACCCAACTCCATTTGTCAGTGGATCATCAGCTTCCTGACAGACAGACAGCAGCTAGTGAGGCTGGGAAAAATTCACATCCAACTCCCCACACCATCAGCACTGGAGCTCCTCAGAGGTGCTACTCTCCCCGTTGCTCTTCTCCCTCTACACAAATGACTGACCTCTAAAGACCCCTCTGTCAAACTCCTGAAGTTTACAAGTGACAGCACATTCATTGGTCTCATACAGGATGGCCAGGAGTCTGCTAACAGAAAAGAGGTTGAGCAGCTGGCAACCTAGAGCTGAACACGTTCAAAACTGTGGCGATGATTGCAGACTTTAGGAGAAACCCCCCTGCATTCTCCCCTCTCACCATCATGAACAGCACTGTGGCAGCAGTGGAGTCATTCAGATTCCTGGGCACTACCATCTCACAGGACCTGAAGTGCGACAATCACATTGACTCCATTGTGAAAAAGGCCTAGCAGAGGTTGTACTGTACTTCCTTCATCAACTGAAAAAGTCATCCTGTCACAGGCACAGGTGACACAGTTTTACTCAGCTGTTATTGAGTCAGTTCTGTGCACTTCTATAACTGTCTGCAGGGCCATCGCTAGTGGGGTGAAAGGTGGTGACGATTATAGGGGCCCACGGCTGAGGAGGGGCCCCCCAGCAATCTCAACCGACGTGGTACTCACGCGCCGTGTTCGGTACGAACGCAGAGAGACGCGTCTCATGGACAGCAACACCAAACCGAGCTCTCCATCGTGTCCTTCTGCACCTGAACAAACAAATACAAATTGCAGTTTAAACATGCAAACAGAAAAAGATGTGAAAGAGCCTAATTCAGCACCCGCGCGCAGTGTTCTGTGTGCACAGGGCGCACGCAGATAGACGAGTATTAAAGTGCTTGAACACAGAATTTGCCCCTTCTTGCTCTTGTACCGACAAATACAATACAAAATTACATCAAAATACCCGTCTTGGAGAGTATCCTCGAAAAAACTGTCGGTTATGCCTTAAGTGAAAGTAAACAGTGGAGAAAGAAATCGGATGTGTATCTTTATATTGGATGCATTGTCTCTTAAAGTGACAGGGCATAATTTACTAGCTACTGTCGTTGTCCTTAATGTTAATCCAAGAAAATGAAAGAAAGAATATCACTCACTGCTCTTGACTGAATTACTTGGTAGTTTTAACTAGAATTAATCCGAAGTTAATATTGATATTATTGTGACATCAGTTGTTAACTTTTTTTTTTTTTTTTTTCTAGTGGGTGCAGGACACTATAGTTCTTTTATGTAAGTGAGTATAGCAATTTAAAGTAAACGGTGACATATTATACCCAAAATTAAGCACTGCTTGGTAATTGGTCAACAAAGTATTGATAGTTATAGTTAGATATAAGAAGACTGCATTGGAAAGTTAGGACAGCTGAAAGGGTAATTGGTCTGTACTTGCCCAACCTTCAGGACTTGTACTGTACAACTCCAGAGTGAAGAAACGGGCAAGTAACATCATCACAGACCCCTGCCACCCTGGCCACAACCTGTTTGCACTTCTCCCCACAGGGAGACGTTACAGATCTCTGTGTACTAGAACATCTAGGCATAAGAACAGTTTTCCCCTCATGCCATCTCCAGCTTAAACAGCTAACACAGAAATGACCACCTGTCTTCTGTAATTAATTTCTTAATAACTAATTATTGCCTCTCTCTTAAGTATATGGTCTAAATACATATACATATTTTTATTTATACAGCTGTATACAGTATACAGTAAGTAATGCACAAATCTGTACATAAATCTTCAGTTCTAGAAGCATACCACATTATTATTTTTGTTTCTTTAGTTTTACCCATTTGAAATGTTCTTTCTGTTCTCAATGTCATATACAGTCAAACCAAAATTATTTGTATATATATATTTTTTTTACTAGTGGGTGCAGGACACTTTAGCTCATTTATGTAAGTGAGGATAGCAAAATAAAGTAAAGGGTGACATATTATACCCAAATATTCTCCATACAGTGGACTACCGACAATTTGACCTGACCATGTTTTGCTTAAGTGTTTGCTTAAGTGACATTATCATAATGATTTTTTTCTTGTCATATTTTATTACCATTTTCTAAACTATACTGAATATGTGTGAAATTGTGTGAAATGTTGAAGGTGTCTGAATAAATTTGACTGTACATTTTTGACTGTATGTATGTATGAATATATGTTTGTACTAAGAGCTCCTAAAAAACAAAAATTCCTTGTGTGTTTGCACACACTGGGCGATTAAAGCTCATTCTGATTCTGATTCTGAAATCAAGCACGGTTTACTAACGAAAACAGTTCAAAACAGTTCTAAACAAATATGTGAGAGGACAACAGTGGATAGTCTTTGGAAGCATCACTGGATGAAGAGTTATGATGGATTATGGACTCGTATTTTGTCCAGAAGCAACTGTTTAAAGTTAAAATTCCTTAATGATAGATCTCTTTCTTACAAACACATTTTTCACTTGTCAAAACAAAAATTGATGGACGGAGGTGTGTGAATTACTTGTGGATTATTGTGATGTTATTATTCTCTTATTCTGATGGCACCCATTCACTGCAGAGAATCCATTGGTGTGCAAGTGAAGTAACACTAATTTTCTCAAAATCTGTTCTGATGAAGAAACAAATTCATCTACATCTTGGATGACCTGAAGATGAGTTTTCAGCACATTTTTAGGTGAACTGTTCTTTTAAGATTCGAAATAACCATTAAAAATAATCTCATCTGAATTTGACAGATGAGACAGACACTAAATAAAGTTTTCTAAGGCCTTCTGTACTTGTGGAGACTGATAACGCAATAAAAGCTAAATCTATCTTTCAGTCTGCCTTGACAACTTCAAGCCCTTTACTAAAGCTGTTCCCTGCAGGACAGGACCATGGACAGCTCCATATTTACACACCTGAGTAGAATGTTTTTCCCAACAGGAGAAAACAAGTGTCATGCAACTAATCAAAACATCAAGAATTGTTACAGGAAGTGCTTACACACAAACAACTCCCTGTGCCTTGTGTACTTGAATTGGCCCACTTGTCTGCGAGTTCCTCTTCAGCAGCTTTCATAAAGCGTCATCAGTATTCAGCTCCCACTGTTATGCTACAGTTCTGACCTGTCAGTCATGTGTTTAAAATACCCAAAGAGCTCTCAACTTCATGCACACAGTGTATTACATACTGTATATAAACATTCTCTACTTCATGTGGTGCTGTCTTTCATTCTTGTGCAAGGATCTACTTGGATCAATGACGACTCTGTTCACCAACATAAAGCACGGTTATATTGCAGAAATGTGTTGAATGCTCTAATATAAATCACCAACCTTTGGTATTTACTTCATAGCCTCTTGAGATATCTTGCCATATATGATTGCTTTATATAGATACCCTCCTGATTAATCTGACACAGCTCTCTGTACCCAACTCCATTTGTCAGTGGATCATCAGCTTCCTGACAGACAGACAGCAGCTAGTGAGGC
Source organism: Cyprinus carpio (assembly GCF_018340385.1). NCBI lineage: Eukaryota > Metazoa > Chordata > Actinopteri > Cypriniformes > Cyprinidae > Cyprinus > Cyprinus carpio. Next base: position 15,100,570 of record NC_056583.1, read on the forward strand.
TGGGAAAATTCACATCCAACTCCCACACCATCAGCACTGGAGCTCCTCAGAGGTGCTACTCTCCCCGTTGCTCTTCTCCCTCTACACAAATGACTGACCTCTAAAGACCCCTCTGTCAAACTCCTGAAGTTTACAAGTGACAGCACATTCATTGGTCTCATACAGGATGGCCAGGAGTCTGCTAACAGTAAAGAGGTTGAGTTCCTCTTCAGCAGCTTTCATAAAGCGTCATCAGTATTCAGCTCCCACTGTTATGCTACAGTTCTGACCTGTCAGTCATGTGTTTAAAATACCCAAAGAGCTCTCAACTTCATGCACACAGTGTATTACATACTGTATATAAACATTCTCTACTTCATGTGGTGCTGTCTTTCATTCTTGTGCAAGGATCTACTTGGATCAATGACGACTCTGTTCACCAACATAAAGCACGGTTATATTGCAGAAATGTGTTGAATGCTCTAATATAAATCACCAACCTTTGGTATTTACTTCATAGCCTCTTGAGATATCTTGCCATATATGATTGCTTTATATAGTAAAAGTGAAATTTATTCATATACCATATCAAAAACAATAGGTGACCAAAGTTCTACACTGCAATATCAAAATGACATTTAATGCATGGGGACCACCAAAACATAAAACAAAAACAAACAAAAAAAGAAAAAAGAACACCTCCAAACCACTTGGGAAATAACTGTGGTGCATCACACAGCCTTTTAAGTATTTCATAAACTGAAATTAACATTTTCTCTTGGTAGTGAAATAAAGGGGTGGGCATTTTACAACAAATGCACTCTTAAGATTGCTTCTTGTTTTATATGTAAATCAAGAAGCAAACGTAATTTCATATTAGGTAGATTTAAACAATATCATCAAGACCTCAAAATTCAACAAGAAGTGATAAACAGGACTGGGATTATGTATGGTTAATTATAGGAATTCTGGCCAGCCATGTGATCCAAAACTGTTCATTTCCGTTGTTGACCTTTGTTTGAAGCAAATTACTGACATTATTTACTCACATTCAATTTAGCTACATTTAAAAAAGTCAGTTAAGCAAATTTATTAATGAATACTTGTTATTTGGAGTTACAAACATTATTTAATCCTTATGAATTTTATACAACAGCACATAACTGAATCCGTAGTGGTGAGGACTCTAAGGTGGATGACATGCAGATATATTCTCATGAATTTATGAAGGGGTCATGAACTGCCTTTTTTATTATTTTGTTCTCTGAGGTCCACTTATAATGTTATCAAGACTTCTACATCAAAAAACATGATAATTTAGAAATAATAGGCTATTTTCTGTCCTGTTTTGACCCCCCTCATCAGAATGCTCTGTTTGAATAGATTATAGACTTGGAAGTAAATGCCCACTGATTTGATTGGCTAAAAGTTGTGTACGTTTGACAGCCTACATCTTTCATAGATGGATGGTGCTATGATTTAGGTTAAAAAACTTAAATACTCAGTATAGGCTAAATATCAAACGATTTGTAATAACAGACACAGAATAGTGACCACTTAATAAAAAAAAAACAGTTACCCGCACTTGTGTGGTGCTACATTACTGTCAGATCTAATATAACGTCAGTTGGCACAGCATTGTCTTTTAGTTTCAATCTTTCTGAAAATCCTGTGTTGTGCCTTGTTTGTAAAAGAATCCGAGGAAAAATTAAGTGAACAAAGGACCAAGTTCTTACTGATGTGGTCTGGAACGTCATTAAAAATAAAGTTCATAAAATAAAGTATGTCTTTTGGTTTCTGCGTAGACTCGCGTTTGCCTCTCTCGTTATTTACACTACGAGCTGAAGATGGTGTTTTTTTAATGTACTTGGCTTTAGTACTGCTAACTGTGTATTTAAGAACAAATGGATCAAGAACTAAATGAAATCTAAAGGCAAAATTTGGAATGTCATCCCCGAGTTAATTTTTGACAAGTTGGGGGTTTAGAATTTTTTAATTTTTTTGAGGTGTAATTTTTATGTTAACAAGGTTCCGATAAAGCTTTCTTCTTTTCAGGTTTGTTTATTATAGATACTCATTTTTAAGCATAACTTTTACATATGTGGAACAACACATAAATTAGGCCTACGTTTAAAAATATGTTCTTATTTTACAAAAAACTGGCACAATAATGGTACAATCTTGGTGAGACTGTTATTCAAGAATAATGGACATCTCTTTAATTACTGTGAATTTCTAAATTATTATAAGATCCCTATAACTGCTAGAGTTTTCAGTAGTATTAGATGCAATTCCTTGTGGCCTTATTCAGCTTTTGTACGGCAATATATCTTCTGGGCCTATCCCCTTATATACTAATCAGTTAAGTATTAATGGTGTGAAAATTATAGATAATAAATTTACTTATTTTAATTCACAAAAAATTATGAAGAACCACATTATTGCCTAAATGCAAACCATTTTGGAATTCGTCATATGATCAGATTGAATGAAAAGAGGTCTGAAATTTACCCAGTAAATACTGTCTCACCAATAAAGTTAAAGTTATATATAAAGTTATTTGATTTAAAGAAGTAGTCATAAAAGTTTTTAGAGACATGGAGACTTCATGCATCTTTTGTAACTTAGAGTAAGAATCCATAAAACACTTATTTCATGATTGTGTACTTACCCAAATGTTTTGGATTGATATCGAATACTAATATTTAAATGCATAAAATTTCTGGTAAAGATATATTTTTGTTGAATAAAAAGAGTTTGGACAAAAATTTGGTGATTAATTTAATAGGCCTAATTATGTCTGGGAAATACCATATGCACAAACAAAAATGGACTAATAATTACATTTACATTACATTATTTAAAATTGAACTTAAGTATTAGACTGAAGCCTTAAAAGATCTAAGAAATAAAAAAGCAAAAAGGAGATTTTTGAATCCTTTTCTTCTGGAAATTTCTTGTCAGTTTTCCCCTGTATTTTTTCCATTCTTTCCTTTTTTCCTTTGATGCTATATGAATGTACTGTAATTGATAATAGTTGATAATAGTTGAAAACATTGTGATCCTCTATATATGAATGTTATGTTACTGTTAAAAGGCAGTGATGTTGAAGCAGGTGATGATCATCGTCTGCTGAGGCGGTGTTTATACTTCATAAAGTGGCACATTCCACAACCTTTCATTTCGGCAGATTGCCTTCAATATAAGCAACGAGTTCTGAAACTTACAGGATGTTTTTATAGCACAATGACCTCTTATATGTCAGAAGGTTGAGGGAATTTTGATTTCTCAGTTCATAACCCCTTTAAATAGCACAGATACACACAAGATCATTAGTGACAGTGTTAAATTGGAACACATTTACTTTTGCTAAATACAACTAGAAAAAAGTCTTAATTTATATAGCTGAAGTATGTCATTGTAGTCTAAACTAAAATGTCTCACAATATTAAATATAGCCTATATTTCACACAAGAATATCAATTAAAAAAAGGTATCATTAATAATAATACTTTCAAAACGTGTCTGTGCGTAAAACAGTAAAATGCGAATTTTTAAAATTGAGTGAAGATTAGACAAATGTGACTTTTGAATTTTTATTTTGTGACATTTCTGCGCTTTGCATATATTTACCAGATGTTTGTTCCCTTAAATATGTAATAGTAAAAAATACATTAACAAAAACTGTAAATAGAATGCAAGTCCTTTCTCTCTAAACTTCTCCTAACACATTTAGGGGCGAAAAGGCAAATGCGGAGCATCGGTTTGACGTCAGGAGCTACGGACACCGGCGAGTGCGCTGAGACACATCAGTCAAACATCCAAACAGTAGCATATATGGGGTCTGGCGCACCTGGTTTAAAGTTCCCGTGCAGAGCTCCACATTCACCGCGAGCGCAATGAATTACAACAAGTCTGGCGGTGTCAGCGGTCCGTCCCGTAGCAACTCCGGATCGGTGGACGAGCTTGTGATAACATCGACTTTCGGGACGCTGCTGTCGGTGGTTTACATCGTTGGAGTTTCGGGAAACGTCTACACGCTGGTAGTCATGTGTCATTCCATACGCTTCGCCACTTCTATGTACATCTCTATCATCAACCTGGCGCTCGCGGATCTCCTTTACCTCTCCACGATTCCTTTCGTGGTGTGCACGTACTTTCTAAAGGACTGGTACTTCGGGGATGTGGGCTGCAGGATACTGTTGAGTCTGGACCTGTTAACCATGCATGCGAGTATCTTTACTCTGACAGTGATGTGCATGGAGCGCTACCTGGCAGTGACTAAACCGCTGGATACTGTGAAACGCTCCAAGAGCTACCGAAAAGCCATGGCGTGGGCAGTTTGGATTTTGTCCCTCGTACTAACTCTCCCCATGATGGTCATGGTTAACCAGACTACTAAAACAACAGCAGATGGAGGGGTGAAAAGGATGTGCGCGCCCACCTGGGCACCCCAGGCGTATAAATTGTACCTGACAGTCCTTTTCTGCACGAGCATAATGGCGCCAGGGCTTGTCATTGGTTTCTTGTACACAAAACTAGCCAGGACGTACCTAGAGTCTCAAAAAACGTCAGCTATTAATAAAGCCAGCAAACGCTCGCCAAAACAGAAAGTTTTGATAATGATTTTCACCATTGTGCTCGTGTTCTGGGCGTGCTTTCTGCCTTTTTGGATATGGCAACTTGTGCCCTTGTACCACAAGCCCTTCAGTCTCGCCTCACACACGCACACGAGCATCAATTACCTCGTGGCAAGCCTGACCTACAGCAACAGCTGCATCAACCCGTTTTTGTACACGCTCCTGACCAAGAATTATCGGGAGTATCTTAAAAACCGCCACAAGAGTTTTTACCGCTACACTTCATCGTTTAAAAAGCGCCCACCGAGCTTGTACTCTTGGGGAAAGTCTGCGTCATCCAGTAATCAGTTTGAGTTCAATTCTGAGACGCTTGTCATGGCGCAGTTAAAGGTGATGCAGTGAAGAGATTGGAAAGCTTAACCCGTTCGTGTAAAGGTAAGCATGGATCTTCAGTTAGTACAAGTTTACTGTGCCCAACGGCGACTTTCACAAACAGCCATTCTAGATATAAAGAATGTATTAAGATAGATGAACAGCTATTAATGTCACTTTAATTACTAATTATATATATTATATATATATATATATATATATATATATATATATATATATATATATATATATATATATATATATATATATATATATATATAGTAAATCACTGTCCTCAATACTGCTTGTCATTACCATCACACCAAACTTTGCATTTACACAACAATAGGTTTTATACAAACAAATTTACCTCACCCCCGACCAAAAATAAATGCATAAATAAATTAAAAGTAAATATATTAATAAACTTTTCTCATTTCAATTATAGCCAAATAACCCCTTACGACTACAATGAGAAAAGAAGAAATGACAAAGGATATCTGACAGAACAGCACAGTGACCGTTTGGATTTTAGATAATATTATTATTAACTTTATTTTCTGACAGATGTCATTACCAAACATGGATTTTAATCCAATAATTTCTTTATTTTTAAGCATTCTAATTTTGCTAACTGTAGTAAACAAAACATTCTCCAACTTTTCACCAAAACTGAACTCATTACCATCATACATAATATTTAATTTCCAGACCATCACACATGGTATTAATATCCATTTGAAGGCTGATCCAGGCCATGACCTAATCATTATTCCAAAACATGAGATAAATGCTGTAACAGAGGAAATGTAACTTTTAAGTATCCAAGTGGAAAATTGCTCTTAAATGTTTGATTAAACACACACACTTGCCTTCATTTCCAAACAACACACTCATTCATATTTTCCAGATTTACTTAAACCTAATTTAAACAATGCACCATGTCCTTCAGTTTACTTTGAATGATTGTACAAAAAAAAAAAAAATTATGAATAAAGAAATGTGTAGACGAAACAGATTATTGGAGTGTTTTACAAGAAAATACTGTTTCAGTCTTTCTATTTAAAATTGTGTGAAATTTACTAGCAATTTCTGGGCGAAAATTTTTCTAAAGCAATTTTCTTTCCAGTGTAGAAGGAAACATATTCATAAGAGTGACATGCAAGTAGGACTCTCAGTATATCAAGGCCTGGATACCTCTGAGATTAACTGATAAACCAAGAAATTTTCATAAATAATATACAGAACTTCTAATACTTGAATGCCACACATTTGAAATTACAACTGCAGAAGTGGAAAGTAAGATCTCTGGACATGTGAAGACAACATAATGAATACTGTACCAATGATAAATCCAGCCCACTTCACTGGCATAAAATCACACATTATTAAAAAACTGAATAATATTTTTTGGTTTTTTATTGTGCCAAGAGTAACTTATGTCACTCTAGTGACTCTAGTATGTCAAAATGCTGTCTTATCACAGAAATGTTATTTTCCACAGAGTTGTAATTATGTGGATGATGAGGATTTAAATCTAGTGTGAAAAAAAGTACAATACTAATAAAAAATATTTAATGAACCTCCATCATGGGGTCCACATCATTGTGATAATACACACTGAAACATTAATTTACAGTGATGTCAGCTCACAGTGAGATTCCACATAGCCAATCTACAATAGAAAACAACAAATGGTCTACTAACCTGAGACATTAGTGCACTAATACTGTGCTCACTTATTACTAGTCCATTCAGCTGTGCTTACACACCAGAGCTAGTGCATCACCAGACACTCAGCATCTGCAAATTCCAAAAAAAATTATTGTTTTCCCATCTCACAATCCATATGGTGGCACTGGCCAATGCATATTCGTGCATTTGAACTCTGTTCCTCAAGCACTAATGCATTATGCTCAGTCAATGAGTCTGGCATATTTCTGGGAAACACTAATAGAGAAAAGAGTAGCAGGTGACTACAGTGATACTTTAAGCTCAGTATCCTTAGCACAAAATAGAAACCGTGCCACAAAGGTCATACTGACTGTATGTGGTCTTCGTGTTTTTTTTTTTTTTTTATTGATAAAAAGGAAATCCATAATGGCATCCCGGATCAGTAATATTGAGATGGAATATATAACAAGCCAGTTGCTTAGATAATCCATTTGGAAAGCTAAGAGAACAAATCCCTTCGGTGTTCTATTTTGGTTTTCAATGTCAGGAAGGACTCAACAGTCTTTCAGTTGTGTGGAGTGAGGGGGAAAAAAAAACTTATATTCACTCACTCTATCTACCTCTGGCAGAAACAAGGATGTGGAAGGATAGAATTGATTCTTGCAGTCTCCATTTCTCTGGAGACAAAAGAACAGAAGCCATACAACTGTGCTCTGACGTTTTCATCCAGTCATCAAACTCAAGAGAGGGTTGTTGACGCTTAGCCCAGGGTCAAAGCAGTTATGGGATTTCTTAAGTAGATCTAAGTGCCAAGCCTCACGCTGGCAAAACACTCTGAGCATCATTTATCATGGAAAGATTAGCTCAAAAATGAAACAATTGAGTCTGATGTCAAGAGAGAGTGTATCACTTTACTTAATTACACTGTAGAGCAAGCACTCATATTAAACAGAGCCCCTTTAATAACAAATTGCACAACTACAGATTAAAGGCGCCAGTCAAACATTACGCATTTCCTTTCATATTTTTCATTCTCTTCAAGAAATGAAATAAATCACAATCTCATGGTACATGTTATTGTTGGGCTCTGCAAGTGGGTAGTCATAGGAAATTGCATGACTTAAGAGTAAACAGAATCGCCAGAGGGAATCTTGTGTTACTGTAACCATCAATCCAGAATTTCTCACAAATTGCTTGTGGTCAAAATACAAGTTTGAACGTGTTCATCATTTGTTGTGTATCATTTAACTGGCAACATCTGTTCTTCAAAAACACAACACTCAATGGCAAAACCTCCCTGCCAAAAGCTGTACATACCAGCTGTGCACTTACATTCCAGTTTGAAAAGCTGTCTTAACATCAAAGAAGCTGCCAATAATCAGGCAAATTTTAATCTTTAGGACTAGATAATAAGAATGTAATGAGATTAAGAAAGCTTTAAATAGATAACAACATAGGACTAATGCACATCAAACTAGCGCATACTGCAACACTCCTACTCTTATGTAAATCTACAGTATCTAGCCAAAATGTTTATTTATACCATTCAAAAATGTGTTGTCAATAAGATTTTACATATTTATTTTAAGGAAATAATTTTATTCAGCAAGGATGCATTAAATTTTATAGTTATGTTGAACTTTCTTATTCAAGGTTTCCACAGAAGTATTCAGCAGTACAGCTGTTTTCAACATCGATAATAATAATAAATGTTTCCTGAGCACAAAATCTGATTTTGGAAGGATCCTGTGACAGTGAAGACTGGAATAAAGGCTGTTGAAAATTCAGCTTTGGCATCATATAATAAATTACATTTTATTATTTATTAAAAAAAAAGAAAGAGTTATTTTATGTTGTTATAATATTTCAAAATATTACTGTTTTTACGGTATTTTCAAGTAATAAATGCAGCCTTAATGAGCATAAGAGATGCTTTCAAAAACATAAAATCTTACCGACCCCATACTTTTGAACAGGAGCGAACATCCTCCCCATTTTTCAAAACAAACACGCACATTTATGCACATGACACATGAGCAACATATCCAACCCCATCATCTCAAGCAAATGCAGCTCATCACAGATAAATAAGCAATTCCACAAGATATGGACGCATTGTATTTCAGTCTATTGTATACAGTGGCAGTAAATCAAAGAGTCACTGAGGTGGTCTACCCTGAGACACAAGACTCTGATTGCTGTTGGCAAAACCTACATGATTTCCATAAACCTGAAACGATACATTTAGAAAGAGTTTTTGCACTCTAGTTAATATTCAGCCTTACAGCAGCTAAACATGAATGAATTAGCAGGTGAAAAAAGGAACATTACAGACCAAGAGAGATTTCCAATTAAGCTACTGGTGGTGCAACAGGAACAGCAAATTAGGCATCAGCCAAAATTCATGAATCATCACATACGAGTAGAGAGCAAACAAACTTCTCTATCTATTATAATAAAACTGATGCATGCATTTGAATAACAAGCATTAAATGTATAAGCAGATTCAGAATGTGTCTAAAAAGGCAAAAAAAATGCAAGTTTACCCTTGTGTTGTTTCCTAAATGTCACCACAGGTTTTGACTAATTCATAGCCTAAGGTTTAAAAACAAACTACTGAGATGATGTTGATGGTTACCCATGCTTTACATGAGAGAAGTAACAACCTTCTGTTCTGAATCTCACTTTAACTCACACAACAGAGACAGCACTCAGTTTTGGGATGTGGGTCTGTAAACAGAGATGCCAATTAGCTGTTACATCTCAAAACAAGGTTTGAAAAACAAATGTGTTGTGACTGGCTAAACTTGACTTTTGCCACATAATGTGAGTGTAATTATTACTAACACAGTCGAAAGAGTGAATGTGTTTCCAAAACATCTCATCAGATACACATTACAAAATGTTATACTTGGCACTGAAAGGTTAAAGAGACCTTAGAATAAAAAGACATACAAAGCAAACTTTTCTTCTCTTTTTGAATATTATAACATTCTTTTATCAAAGATATCAAAAAGGTTTTCTTTTAAAACTTTCATACAAGTAGAAAGACATGGCTGAAAGAATGAAATATTCTTTGGGTATCTGGTACACTGATGTTTCATTAGTAGTACACTGTAAGTAGTTTTTGAAAGCAATCCTATAAAGTGTATTTTTCAGGTTGTGACATAAATCGAGATATTTGACAACTGGGTTTCCAGCTTTTGGTTTTCATTACATACACCTGTTCTCTCATCCTCCTTGTGTCTCCTGTCTAGACAGCGATTTAACTATAATAATATTAAAGATTTTAAAGAATGAAGCACAGCCAGGAAAGAGAGAATTCAATTGTAAAGCACCACCTTCGGAATGCAAGTCAAACCCACAAGATGCGTGTCTTCAAGTAAATCTCCTGAAAATACAAAACACCTCTTAAATTAAAAACCCATTTGAGCACAGAAAATCCCAAACATTTTTCTTACGGGACAATAAGAGTTTTTTTATGGCATGAACACAACTGTTGTTTCAGCATTTTCCTTTGTGTTTGCCGTAGGGTTCCTGTCACTCATCCGTCCCTTTGAGCCGGGTGGATCCTGGTAGGGAGGGGTTATCAATGGCATAATCGGGGTCACATGTGAAGGACACTGTAATCGCATATCGAGTACCCCAAGTGACCTTCTCCACACGATGGAGGTTCTCAGAACCGGATGAGAAGAAAGACACCCGACCTGCAGGAGATCAAAGAATATGGAAGATATCAGAGAGAAACAGGAGAAAGGTTGAAGTGATATGCTGAAAACAAGCATATGAAGTATGCTAACGTCAGCCTCAAGTCAATCAAGAACATTCAGACTGTACGGATACTTAAAAAAAAAAAAAAAAAAAGATTTATATTTTTTCTCATGACTGGCAGTTTAAAATAGTTTTAAGCTGTATCTGAAGTTAAATGTTTGTGTTTACAATTGTTGTATTTAATGGTGACCAGCACACAGTAAATCTGAATGCTGATGGAAAGTGGTTCCAAAGCATCTCTAAATACAAGTTGGTGCTGGGATAATTACATAAATGTCCTAATTTTACTTAGTTGGACTGCTGATTTCATTTTAAGAAGCAAGGCCTTTGCTAAATTTGATATTTATGTAAATTACCACCATTATGTCTGCTCGGTACTGACCTTTGAAGACCATCCTTGATCACAAAAGTCGTACTGAATCTCATTAAATGTTCATGTTTCTTTGAAAAGCTGAATTTTAGAAGTGGAAATGCATGTGTAAAATTCTATGAATAAATGCTGTATGTTGGACTGCACTGTTGGTAGAATATCCATAATGCAACATAGATCCTTCAAGCTGAATGAAAGCTTGGGATTTTTTTGTTCAAACCAGTTTGTTGGAACCAGTTTTATTAACATAAAAAAATTTAATGATTCTTATATGGAACACAGCAGATTTTAATATTTTAGAATAATACATTAATATTACAACATTCTGACAAAGTTTGATATAGACAAACAACATTTATGAACCAATTCTTTCCTGTGAATCAACATAAACGCCAATCTGATTCTTTTTAGAGAATCAAATAGCATTTATTCTCAAAAAATTATCTGAAAGTCTATATAAACATACCTTTGGCATTAATTGTTTTAAATGTAGTTATTGAAAACATCTGATAATTTTGTGAAAATAATCATTAAATGGAACCATTAACCTGTAATCACTGTTAAAAAATAGGAATCTTTAAATCTTTAGTAAAAAAAAAAAAACGAGCAGTTTTTAATTATGTGGGAGTGGAACAGTGGCATCAAAAGCATTCATGACAATGATTACCAATAATAATAACAAATTGTATGACAACATATCTGTTCTGTCAATATAGGAAAACAGTCTTACTGTGTAAATCAATGCTGTTTATCCACCTCATTATTAATTCGTGAAACAAACCATTTAGATTGTTATATTACGTAAATTACTTTCTGATATGAGATCATATATCAAAAAAACTAAAAATAGATATTTTTTAAATGAGATATTTTAAGCAAAAAAAAAATATATAATTCATCCATAAAATGGTAGATTTCACAGTGACCAATGCAGGTTAAACATGAAAGGAAGTTATTAAAATCTGCATGCTGCCTCCATGCTAATTAGTCTAATTCTGTACACTTCAACTGAAGATGCAAAAGGAGACATTTGCTAAACAGGATATTTATGCAAATTGTGTCTGCACAAGTGGGGGTGGGGTTTAAGAATTTTAACATTTCATTTGCATGGTAAGTTTTACATAATACACATTATTATTCTAAAGGGGATGGTAAGGGGGGATGGTGGTTTTACCAAGGGCATGCCTTTTTTAATTTTTTTTTCAACCAGGGGATGCCATCACCCCTCAATTCGAGCCCCGAATATGTATGTGTAAATAACACTGCATTTCGTTGCTGGAGGAAAGTGTATAATGTCCTAAAACCTGCAAGATGAAAGTATGCCAAAGGACATCTTGAATGTTAGGCTGGGAAACTTTAAATCCTGATTACAGTGTATGCATGGAAATTGGGAGAGGAACGATATAATGCAAGAGAGAAACGGAATAAAAAACAGCAGGTTCAATGCTGTAGAAATTTTATAAAAAGTCAAATTAAGCATGAAAGGCACAGAAAAGCACACAGGATTTGCCAGCATGTTTTCATGTAACTTGGTTCACTGCGAAACAATAAAATGGCAATTAATTCAGAGTTCCTAATGATATGCTTTGATTACGTTCCCATGGAGAGGAGTTTAAACAAACGCAAAAGAATATTTAGAATGGAAACAAAATTGCAAGGGAATATTTCCCTTATCAATAGAATTTTTTTTTTGCATATGATCTAGTCTATGCTCTTTTGGACTCTGACTAGATAAGTGCACTTTTTAAATGAAGTTTAAATGAAAAGAAAAAAAAAAACCTTGAGAAACCCTTTAAATGCATGACATAAAAACAAAACATGACAGACAGCAACTGTTTTTCACCACTTAAGGTCTTCTGCTTTTAAAAAAAGTGTCCTTGTACAGTGTGTGAATATCAATTACTATGTCAGAATTGCAACATATCCTTTCATCTGCAATCACAGAAATTAAAAATACAGGCCTTTGTTTTTCCACCTGACAATAAAAATGCACCTGTTGCCTCTTTTAAACTCCTCAGCTGGTTCTAGCTGTATGAGGTGTTTGCCTGGCTAAGAGCACGTTGCACCTCTGTGACTCTCAAATCAGGAGATGCAGCTGTGATCCCAGAGGATTCATCCAGCGCCTGACGGCAATTTTCCCAGTGTAACATAGCTAAAGTGCTTTCCCCGGTCTAATTTTATAACATACCACATCATCTTTCACACTCTTCTTATGTCTGTCCAGACCCCACTCCCCTTTCTCATCTCAACCCTGTTGTCCTCCTGTGTTTAGCGCTGTCTCTCTCAACAGACTAATATCTCTCCAGCTCGCTTCCATCATGAAAGAGGGAGGTTGATTGTCGAACATGCTGTAATTATAACTAGACTGACAGAGTTATCCATCAGACTAATAATTACCTTAGCGAAGATCAGGGCTCATCAGCCACACCTGATGGATAATCAACACACCGACAGAGCACACTGCTTCTACCACCCAGTGAACAGGAACACGTTCCAGCTGCTACATCCAACACACTGTATCCTAATTCATTTAAAACTGGAAACAGACATTCAAAACTCTTCACCCTAGCTGGAGACGGGGCACGACAGGAGGGAAAAATACAGAGCTGCAAATATTGGGGTCTGATGAATAATGCATTATGGGTATTTTAAGCCTAGAAGTGACACTGATGCTAAAAGAGCTAAACAAAATAACAACAACAACAACAAAAAATGCTAATTATGAAGCGCCAAAAAGTAAATAATTATATAGAATCTGAATGTATAAATGTAAATCAGAATATATGGTTATAAATATGACTATAAAAATGTAAATCCAGATATATAGTTATAAGTCTGAATAAATACAGATTTTAATATAAAAATGTAAATCATGAATATACAGAAGTAAATCTGAATATATAATTTAAGTCTGAATATGAAAACGTAAATTTTGCATATGTACTTATAATTCTTAATAGTCACATGAAAGTTGCCATATATAGAATATAGATACAAGTCTCAATATATAAATAAAAAACTGAATATATTAATGCAAATCATGAATGTGTATAGAAGTTAATCTGAATATATAGTTGAAATTCTGAATATAATTAAATCCCAAAATATTGTTGTATGTTTGAATATATAAAAGTATATTGTGAACATAGTTATTATTCTGACTATATAATTGAAAATCAGAATGTATATTTATAAATCTTGAGAATATAAATGCAAATCTAAATATATATTGTCCACATCTCTCAATATAAATATATCTTTATTATTAGGCATGTCAAAATAGGCAGATGTTCTTACTGCTTTTTTGTTATATAACCAGTATGCCTATGTATCCTACGTCCATCGCATACTGCTGAAATTATCTCAATAAAATCACTATTTGTACACAGATGAAGTTGTTGAGTTTCTCTATCCCTCCCAGCCATGTTGAATTGTGTAGAAAATATTAACACTGTCAAAGTGAGGACCGTTTGGTAGCACAGCCAGCCTTAAAGGAAAAATACTCCTTTTGGTTTAGATTAGCAAGATGTACTTACAATAATTTAGTAAAATAATTGCATTGATACCTGTATACAGGATGTATAGGCAAAATATTCCTGAGGCTTTTAAAAACTCCCAGCCTGGTTCATTACTCAAAACCGCAATCATGGGTAAGACTGCTGACCTGACTGCTGTCCAGAAGGCCATCATTGACACCCTCAAGCGAGAGGGTAAGACACAGAAAGAAATTTCTGAACGAATAGGCTGTTCCCAGAGTGCTGTATCAAGGCACCTCAGTGGGAAGTCTGTGGGAAGGAAAAAGTGTGGCAAAAAAACGCTGCACAACGAGAAGAGGTGACCGGACCCTGAGGAAGATTGTGGAGAAGGACCGATTCCAGACCTTGGGGGACCTGCGGAAGCAGTGGACTGAGTCTGGAGTAGAAACATCCAGAGCCACCATACACAGGCGTGTGCTTTTGAACCAGAAACAGCGGCAGAAGCGCCTGACCTGGGCTACAGAGAAGCAGCACTGGACTGTTGCTCAGTGCTCCAAAGTACTTTTTTCGGATGAAAGCAAATTTTGCATGTCATTCGGAAATCAAGGTGCCAGAGTCTGGAGGAAGACTGGGGAGAAGGAAATGCCAAAATGCCTGAAGTCCAGTGTCAAGTACCCACAGTCAGTGATGGTCTGGGGTGCCATGTCAGCTGCTGGTGTTGGTCCACTGTGTTTTATCAAGGGCAGGGTCAATGCAGCTAGCTATCAGGAGATTTTGGAGCACTTCATGCTTCCATCTGCTGAAAAGCTTTATGGAGATGAAGATTTCGTTTTTTCAGCACGACCTGGCACCTGCTCACAGTGCCAAAACCACTGGTAAATGGTTTTACTGACCATGGTATTACTGTGCTCAATTGGCCTGCCAACTCTCCTGACCTGAACCCCATAGAGAATATGTGGGATATTGTGAGAAGAGAAAGTTGAGAGACGCAAGACCCAACACTCTGGATGAGCTTAAGGCCGCTATCGAAGCATCCTGGGCCTCCATAACACCTCAGCAGTGCCACAGGCTGATTGCCTCCATGCCACGCCGCATTGAAGCAGTCATTTCTGCAAAAGGATTCCTGACCAAGTATTGAGTGCATAACTGAACATAATTATTTGAAGGTTGACTTTTTTTGTATTAAAAACACTTTTCTTTTATTGGTCGGATGAAATCTGCTAATTTTTTGAGATAGGAATTTTTGGGTTTTCATGAGCTGTATGCCAAAATCATCAGTATTTAAAACAATAAAAGACCTGAAATATTTCAGTTGGTGTGCAATGAATCTAAAATATATGAAAGTTTAATTTTATCATTACATTACGGAAAATAATGAACTTTTATCACAATATGCTAATTTTTTGAGAAGGACCTGCAAGCTGCAATTTGGACCTTCAACCAGTTGGCCACCATTTAAGTCCATAATATGGAGAAAAATCCTGGAATGTTTTCCTCAAAAAGCATAATTTCTTTGCAACTGAAGACAGAAAGAGGTGAACATCTTGGATGACATGGGGTTAAGTAAATTACCCTCTCGCTTGAGGGTGTCAATGATGGCCTTCTGGACAGCAGTCAGGTCGGCAGTCTTACCCATGATTGCGGTTTTGAGTAATGAACCAGGCTGGGTGTTTTTAAAAGCCTTAGGAATCTTTTGCAGGTGTTTAGAGTTAATTAGTTGATTTCAGATGATTAGGTTAATAGCTCGTTTAGAGAACCTTTTCATGATATGCTAATTTTTTGAGATAGGAATTTTGGGTTTTCATGAGCTGTATGCCAAAATCATCAGTATTAAAAACAAATAAAAGACCTGAAATATTTCAGTTGGTGTGCAATGAATCTAAAATATATGAAAGTTTAATTTTTATCATTACATTATGGAAAATAATGAACTTTTATCACAATATGCTAATTTTTTGAGAAGGACCTGTATATGGATCTACAGATAAACAATTATATATCTGTACATCTATGTGCAAAAGCATACTTTATATGAAGACACCTGCCATCACTCTTTAATGGGCACAGAGAGCACTACGTGATCAAAAGTCACGTTATGTGGCTAAACACCTTTCGTGGCATGGGTGAAGATTTTAAAATAAAGGAGCCTGACAGTTTCTATCATCATTGTATGATGCCACTTTATCCAAGTGCACCTTAACTGAGTTCGAAAATAGCAGACATTATCCACTCAAAAATGACAGATCCTGATAAAGAGCTGAAAGGTAAATGAATTCACATGCACAAGCCAAAAAAAAACAGCTTCTCTGTGCAGACCAAATAATCAGGCAGCTATTTATGGATCACATCATCACAGGGACATTATCAAACTGCCAGGCTGAGAAAACATAACAATTAGTCCATGCAGCAGGTATGTAAAACAAGTCATAAAGAGCATTTGGAGTGTGGCTGTAATAGGTGTGATATAGGAGAGAGTCTTAATGAAATCCCACGTTACTGCATGGTTATATACAAATGAAAAAGTTATAATTAATGCTTTCGCACCTCAATGCAACCACTTAGTCACATACATTATCATTTAAATTGAGTCTGGTGTGCAAAAGAAGCTCAGTGGTGCCAATTAATAACCTCAGAGTTTATACACACTACCTGCAATGTATCTTCATGACAGATTAACTGGTTTTAGTACCTATCCTTTGTGTCTTTCTACAGGAGGTACACTTTTTGCTACTTTAAAATTCAGTTTTCCCTCCCAATAGAATTCAAACAACAGAAACTTTACACACGTTACACAAAACAATCAATCACTCATTTTATTTTGCACATTATTATGCGCATTAGGCACAGTTACCAGGCAGAGCATGACTGATATTAATTTAAATAGACATCACACCATGTCTTGCAAGAGGTCATTTGAATACTCGGAAGCACAGAAATTAATAAAACTGCCAGTGGGTATTAGGTGTAAATCCAACAAGACAGGTTTTAGCTTTAAACATTTTCAAAAAATACAGTAATATTGTGAATATTACTACAATTAAAATAGAAAGCACATGTTTTAAATTACATTTTTTTTTAAATATCTGTTTTCTATTTAAAAATGCATGCTAACTTGGTGCTTCTTATCAATGTTGCAAACAGCTGTGCTGTTTAATATTTTTTTGTTGAAACTGATTTTTGTTTTCAAGGATTCTTTGATTAATATAAAGTTCTAAAAAGCAGCAATTATTTGAATATACTTTGTTTTTGTAAAACCGTAAAAAGATGCCATCAATCGCCAGTCTATATTCAACTTAATTATTGCATTATTTTTATATAATAATAATTCTTTTAAAAAAAATGTACGATTTAATGAATTTAATCTTGCCAATATTCTGCATTTTACTTTACTATATGCTGATTGATTTGATTAATCGGCATATCATTTAATCAATCACACAATTCATTTGATTTCATTTTCAACTGACAACCCTAATTAAAACCTTATCACGCTTGAACACATTGCAGTACTTTCATGCTTTTTTACAAACTCAGATGATGTGTGTAATATTGTTTGTACAGTATTTACCAGCACGTGGCTCCACCGTCCTGTTGCTACTAGGATCCATGAAGACAAACCGTCCGCCACCAAACTCCAACCCATAATCAGACAAGTAGAGCAAAGACGTGTAGTCAAAGGATCCATAAGTCTCCTTTCAGAAAAAAAAATGCTCATTTTAAAAAACACAAACATTTATTTTCCTTAAAACCTCAAATAAATCTCAGCATGAGCCTAAAGCATTAATTAGGAGGTTTTAATAATTCATCTTGGAATTTAAATGTTTAACTCGAGGGGAACAGGGTAAACAAACTGCTTATGAGCTAACACACATCAAGCTGATTTCTAATTGATTGACAGTTTAATTATTCACCAATTTATTTAGAATTGCTGCAATTTTTGTAATGTTGAAAAAAACACAAGTAAAGCCTAAGATTTCCTGGATTAACGAAAAAGAGTGGTAGAATTTAATAGCATCCCTGGGACTTTAAAGTCTGCTCTGCGTTATAAGGGGAATCTCTTTAGTGATCCCAAACCACATAGGCATCACTGCTTAGCATGTCAGATCACACTTTTACCTATTTTAATCAAATCTAGAATTTAAGACTGGCAGTCTTCTGGCGGTCACCTGTTATTTCCAGTGGTATATAAGAGACACACCTACCCCGAGGAGGTACATTCAGCAATCGAGACGCTTATTGGTTTTTATTACTCGACCAATGCCAAAATATTGGACAAACCCTACCAGCACTGCACATTATGACTGATTCAAGTGAATTATAAAATTGTATTAGCAAATGGCAGAAAACATTTCAAAAACAAACCAACAGGTGCAGCTACAAGCTACAATGACCTAATAATCTGTTTATTTTTTTGCCTCTCATGCAACATGAAGAAATCCAAAACACAATAGCAATTTACATTCGATGTAAACAGTTGATTCCTCTGATGTGTTAAAGCCAAGCATATAAACCTTGCCTGCAAAGTGAAATGATCACTTTGATTAAATCACCCTGATGGCCATTCATAAATGCACAACCAACTCAGAGATCAAAGCTGCATTTCTAAGACTGGACATAAATGAACTTGAACTGATTATAGATCCCCTGAAGACCTTATTTCAACAGCTCAAAAGTGAAGAAGGAACATTACGTTTTGTTTCAAAAATAAATCATGTCTTTTAAAGGCAACATTGTTGCGATAAAAGCGATTTTAGACTTGGCCAAATAAAGAGTTCAGGGCCTAACTGCGCTGTATGAAACATCATTGTTTTGGAGACAAACATTGGTGAGCATTTCCATCACTGTTCTCTAATGCATGAGAAATTTAGAGAATAGCCTCAAATATGCTTAAACCATATGGGCCAGTGGTGTACTGCAAGTCTTGGCCCCTCCTGGGACTCGTTATGCATGAATATTTGTATTTGATTAATACATACAGTTATGTTAAATAACTGACTTTTAAATAATTCTTTTTATTTTGCCAATTTGGTGCTGACATATTTTGTTAATGTAACAAGTCGGCATAAAATGTCACATAAATCAGCATTCATCTGCGCAAATCAGTATATCAATATATCACATTCAAGCGTGTGATTCATCGTTTCCTGTGATTATGATTCCAGTATAAATACATTTAAGCCGTATCTGTGCATCAATAAAAGTCAGTGTACATACCAAGTATATTTGTCACTTTAAAATCAAATTCAAGCATTAAATACTGTAACTGGTTCATGAAGCCGTGCACCACTGGGCTGTGGGGATCTCCCATACACCAGTTATTGAGGTTGAGTGCCAATTAATTTAATATCTGTAATAATTAGCTGATGTGTGGTTACATCATAATTATAATATTCATTTAGTTCCATTATTCATATCCAAATCCCTTTGCGTTTGCTTTAAAGATTTGCTTCCCTAGACAAGTATTTACATTTCTGCTTTATTTCAAGTCACTGAACTAATTTGACGTGAAACATTATTTATTTATTTATAAATTTCAACTTTGCAATAATATGGCCTATTAAAGATAGTTCAAAATATCTGGGTCC
This sequence comes from Cyprinus carpio, assembly GCF_018340385.1. NCBI lineage: Eukaryota > Metazoa > Chordata > Actinopteri > Cypriniformes > Cyprinidae > Cyprinus > Cyprinus carpio. The sequence goes on from NC_056583.1 coordinate 15,120,377, forward strand.
TTGTGCATGGAGATATTTTCGGCAAATGTTCTGAGGGAACCAATGTGATTGGTGTGTTTCAGAACACTGGTCATAAAGTAAACATTAGGAGTTCCTGAACATTCCTGAGATATGAGTTAAAAGCTAGAGGCTAAAGTGTTCTTGGATGTGTGTTACCTTATCGATATGTGGGTGCCAGTACTCATCATGAGTGGTTTTGGCAGAGGTGCTGTTGATGCGAGAGAAGAAGGTGGGCTTGGTGAGGTACATCTGTTTGGAGTCCAGACCAAAAGTCTCAGCTATTATCTTTTGAATTCGGCTACGGACATCCCTGGTTTAAAACAGAGCACATACAATTTCTTCATATAGTAGACATTTCCTTGTGGTACTTTTATTCACCAATATCCATAATAGGTATCCATAATAAAACCCACAGATTAGACCAACTAGTTGGTGGGCTGCCACAAGCACCAGCTGACTAATCGTTAAAAACGTGTAAAAAACAAAAAAAATCACGATCCACAACAAAAATGACCAAAGATGGCTGTATAAATGTGTTTAACTAAAGTGGCACAGCTAAAGGGATTACTACAATAAAGCACCACCACTACAAATATTAAAGGAATAGTTCACCCATAATTTGAAATATTTACAATAAACATAATAATAATCCACGTCTATCAATTAACGTCATGTGACGCAAAAACCTGTATGTTTTTCACTGAAGGAACCATTACTGTGGATAGAGAACTCACATTTTCGCCAGAAGCAACAGTTTAAAGTTTAAAAAAACCTTAATGATTAAACTAAACTTGATGAATAAACTAAAATAAAATAAAACTAAACTTAATGAATAAAACTAAACTACTAATGTTGGACTATTATTTGAGAACTGAATGATTTGGAATTAGTAGATTTTTAGTTACTTCATACATTTCCACATCACTCACCTGTACAGTTCAAAATCATCTTCTGTAAAAACATCCCTTATCTCATTCTTAAAATATCTGGGAATAAAAAAAAAAAAAAAAAAAAAAACAAACAAGATGGATTATTTTGAGATAAAAAATATAACCAATACCAAAACACACCACCTTAAACATTTGTAGGATGGCAGTCATTTAAAAACTGAAATGCTGCTGCCACATCAAAATACAGGCAGCAATAGATTCACACACACAGAAGACCAAACTATCACAAAGTGTCAACACATGCTAGCCGTGCGCATTAACTGCCAGCAGAGTACCAGCCTGTGTGTGGGCAACGAAGTGTAAACCCCATATAAAGGCATGAGGAAAAACTCCATGTGTAAAAGAAGACATGATCTTTAGCGGTTGAAGCTAGAAAGTCATTCCATCATTGCCTCCACTGATTTCTGTTCTGCTCCTCAAGCCCAAGGGTGTACTTTGATGTGCAGATGAAACACACCTTGAGAAGTCTGATAGAGCTGTGATTCGAATAAATCAAGCTGTCGCTGAAGTTCAGTTGGAGACGACTTGGAGATGACCGCATACTCACCTATAGATATTTACAAACTGCTTTCCCATCGATAACGCCCCAGAGTGAAGGTCCAGGATGGAGGCCTGTAGACAACAAAAAGGAATAAAGACACTTTTAAAGAGGAAACTGTCAATATTTGGCAAAAAAAGCAATGCTTTCCTTTAGGGCTGTGCAATCAATCAAAATTAAATTGCAAAGGCAATAAATTGCGATTAGGCAGAAGCTGCGATTGTCCCTAAGACAAAATCCAGGAAATGCCTATTGCTGCAGCTGAATAAACAGAAGATTTAACTGCTTTTATTAATTCAATGTGACTAACACATGATTTGCAATATATGGTTTTTATTATTATAATTTTCATCATAATAAAGTATATCTATAATGAAATGCTAATCGACATAGCCATTATCACTGCTTAGAATACAATGGAATATTGTGTGCCTTAATTATTCTGTTTAAGAAGCCACATCATCTCACAGAAGGATATATTTTAAACACTCGACTGACATTATGAAGTGAGTTTGGAGTAAAAACATGTCATTAAATGTGGTATTTTCACGTGCTCTCAGATGGAGCAGCATTTATTACACAGAGCTGTAGTTCACGGAGAAGATGCGCAAACAGCTATCATTATCGCAAACAACTTAGTTGATTTCATAATCCTACAATTATATCGTCTGCGATTATGAATGCGATTTTGCATAGCTTACCAGAGAACTACGGCTGTGTAGTAAATGCTGCTCCACCTGAAAGCAGGTGATAGAGATTTACTACTAATCACAGAACCAGCTTTACTGACAAAATGTGCATGACAATCGTGATTAATCGCGTTCGATTAATCATGCAGCCCTACTTTCCATAGTATCTCTGGTTTGAGTAATCTCCAAAGACATGCACTGAGGGCTTGCCATCTACCCTGAGTGCTGGACTGCAAAGCTGAGGCTGTTATTCATGCTCCATCATAAGGTCAACAGATGGACTCCTCTCAGTCCTGGTATTCCCTGCTCTGTCACCACACATTTCATAAATCATTATGATGAGGACGATCTCTCTTAAAAATTTAGAAGGAACCTCTGTTACGCCCTCTTTTAGTTCACTGGTCACACTTCATAAAAGGCCTCTTTGCCAGGTAAGATCTCAAGACTAGGTTTCTACCTTAAAAATTAATTTTATGTAACATTATACAGGTATCACCTTAGATATTCTCCATTTAATCCAGTGCAGTCAAAATAAAGTGAACATATCAGAAAAAAGAATTTATAGTCTTTATATAAGAGGGGTCTAAAAGTCACCACAAGCAAACATGGTTCAAACATGCATTATTGTAAGGTAACATGAAATGTGTAATAACAAATAGCATTAACAATATAATTTGGGTGAAAGGTTCAAAAAGTGCAAACTAAAGGTCAAAATTTTGGGATCAGTAAGATTTTTTTTTTTTTTTTAAGAAATTAATACTTTTATTCAGCAAGAATGAATTAAATTAAATCAAAAGTGACAGTCAAGACATAAATAATTGTACAAAGGATTTATATTTCAAATAAATGTTGTTCTTTTGAAATTTCTATTCACAAAAGCATCCTTGGTTTCCACAAAAATAAAGCAGCACAACTGTTTTTAATACTGATAATAAGAAAAAATGTATATAGAATGATTACTGACGGTTCATGTGACACTGAAGACTTATAATAACTGCAGCTGAAAGTTCAGCTTTGCACATCACGGTAATAAATTACATTTTATAATAATAAAACACAAAACAATTATTTTATTACCAGCCTTGGTGAGCATAAGAGACTTTTTAAAAAGATCTACAACCCCAAACCTTTTGAACGGTAATGCACATTAATTTTTTTTTTTTTTCAACAAAAAATGTTTCAACAAGTTCAAGGTCACTCCAAGCCACTGTACCATCATCTACAAATTAGTGAAGGAAACGCTAGCTGTTTAACTATCTCAAATGAAGACTGAACATTTTAAGCAATACTGGACCTTAGATTCAGTCTAAATAGTATCTGGTTCATTTTATTTTACAATATGGTTTAGGTCTCGGCACCACGTGTACTTTTTGACAATGATCTTTTCCAGTATTTTCCCATTAAGCAGCAAAGTGATGAATTGGTGAGCTGAACTTAATCCGTTACTAATGCAAAATGCAATTTCAATAACCACTGAGAATGTCACAAGTTCTTCCCATCAAATACATAAAAGCTGCTTCCAGAATCTACAACACGTCATATGTGAATTTTCTCAAATGCACTCTTAATGAGAATGCTTTCCTGTGGAACCTCAATCATACCAAAAAATATGGTGCCATCTAGACACATAATGGAAAAGAAGTTTGTTTTTGAATTCCAGCTAAAGTCAAAGCCATAGTGTGTACTGCCCTCTTGTGCTCTTAAGCAGCTGCTTCCGTGACAGACCCATATATCATTATTTTTAAACAAAGATGCAAGCATTGGGACTGAAAAGTGTTTACTTACACCACCATCTGAGCCAGCAAGTGATAAGCCCCGCTCAGCTAACCTGTAAAATAAGAGAACATGTATTTATGCATGTACACTAAAGTATTAATTAAAATAATAATAATACTTTTATCATACAAGAAACCATTATATTGCACCATTGACAATAAAGACATTTATAATGTAACAAAAGACTTCTATTTCAAATAAATGGTGTTATTTAGATCTTTCTACTTAAAGAATCTTGGGAAAAAATAAAACAAAAAAAGCAGCACAACTGTTTGCAACAAAGCTACACTGACTGCTGGTAAAATTCACAATTAGTTACAAAAAATAGCAAGTAACACATTGAAATAAACATGAAATGTCGAAAATGAAAGGAGAAGATATTATTTTTTTGTAAACCATACTCCAATAATCTGTTATATTTGCAACAGATTTTAATTTTTTTTTATAGTGTAGTACTCAGAAATTATATTTGAGCAGCAATCAACATATTGGAATTATTTCTAAAGGATCATGTTACACTGATGACTAGAGTAATGCTGCTGAAAATTTTTCTGTCAACACAGAAATAAATCACATTCACAGTTCACAATATTACTGTTTTCACTGTATTTTTGATAAAATAACTGCAGGCTTCATGAGCATAAGAGTCTTTGTACTTTCCCCCATTCATTCTCAATTACCCCCCACCAAACGCTTTAGATGATCTGTTAAAACTCAATGGGCTCAGGGGAGGCAAGAGAGACGTGGACTCCCGCTGTAACTTTAACTGCTGGTGTCGCTCCTGGTTTCTTTAGGAAAACTAGTGATTTATACACTTTTTAATGTTATATTTTGTAATAGTGGTGTTGTTTTCTCATGCCTGCCTTGCCTCCTCAGAGAAAACGTCGCTACATATACATACAATATATCAAGATGTTTGTCAGTGTGCATATGTACCTTCTAAGCTTCTGTGCCTCCTCCAAAGTCACAACACTGTCTGTAATGGCCCTGCCGCATTTTGTTGGGGTGCAACCTGAGGACAGAATGCATTAGCCTTTCATATTGATATGAAAACAATTAAAGTAACTGGCTCTATACCCCTGCCAAATTCTCTCTTCAAACTGCATATTCAGTGACACGTTCAGCAAGGCAGCTTGCCCTGCAAAATGAACTTCATAAGGATATCGTTCCAGTATCCTCTCAGAGAGGAGGTGCTGTAAGTCAGGCAATATTCACAGTGGGGTGTTCAACTGACAACAAAGCTGTACATCCAATCAAATTCCACAGTATACAGCATTCTGGAACAGATTCATATACCACTTGCTAAAATCTAGTAGGAATCCCTGAAGAATTTAAAAAGACCACAAACAGCTAGTTAGCTTCAGGACAATATATTTCCCTGTTTCCATTCTTTTTCCAAAAGCTTATTTACGTCTGTCGTAAAGAGAGTGGGATAAACTAGAGCCAAGGGAGTGCTTGTTAATCCCAGCGCTTTGCTTTGTTCGTGGTGCCTACAGCTTTTTGAAGCTAGTGTGAGATTCTGTAATGAGTCCTATGTGGGAGGCTTCAGACTGTCAATCACAGATCTGGGCCGCCCACCAAAAACCTAACTTCATGATTTAGACCGTTGGAATGCACAGGCGCTGACTTTGTTCAAGTAAAACTTTCTGGTTCTGGAAGTTGTTTGGAAACTGGTCTCCTCTGATACAACGCATTTTAGTTCAAAGATTGCCCCAGTTATATAACACAGAATTTTTGGAACAAAGATCCAAATAGCAAACTAATAGCTGGGTGCATCTTAACCGATGCATTTACACACACTCAAAAATGTTTAAAAAAAATATTCTCTGCATTTCTCCTCCTCCTCTAGCTTGCTTTATAATATTGCTTTATTATATTATTTAACAAATTGTTCTTATTTCAACAGGGTTTCTGCAGGATTTTTAAACTCAAATTTAATACTTTTTAAAATTAACACATCAGACGTGAAGTGCTGTGGCTAATAAATAGACAGACAGACAGATAGACAGACAGATAGACAATATTTAAATAAATTAGATTAACTACTTCAAGAGGGTTACCAACGGGAATGTTTAGGGTTAGGAGTTGGTTAGGACAATAATTAGTGTATAGCCTACAATTAAACAACTACATAATTCCTTAAAAATAATAATATACAGAATTGCATAGCAAGTGCTATAAAATAATACGAACTGCTAATACATAAATTTTATCGCATCATATGACCCCTTTAAGACCTCGTGAAATCATAATTAAGACTTTCTTGTACAGTTTAAGACTTTTAATGGCCTTGCATTTGATACAACTAAAATTAAAGACTGAAACCTTGTTTAAGTTGCTTTGGATACTGTCAGCCAAATACATAAAAGTAAATGTTCAAAGATCAAAGATCCACACACCAAAGCCATTAGCCATATTGTGATCAGTCTCAAGAGACCAAAGAATGTATTATTTTGAATAAATCCGATATGTACAACGAAAATTAGTAGAGTACACCTTTTTTTTTTTTTTTTTTTTGGTTAAGAAACATTTGATATGTAATGTTTTATAAAAACATGATCTTAGAGAGAATGTAGCTTACATCAATACCAAGTAAAATATTTTCACAAAGTTTTGGCAGTAACTGTTCCCAAGCGGGGAATTTATTTTTATTTATAACGCTTAAACTTTTTTCCCCTCTTCCACAAATTAATTTCCCTCTTAAATTTGATTTTATAATATAATACATGTATTATTACATATCATTTTTATTATTTTGTTCTATAAAATTAACAAGCAATACAAGTTAATGCTATTTTAATGTCACTGTTAAAAACTATAAAATACTTGCAAGATGTCAAAATAATTGTAATAAAAATACAGCTTAAGAAAGAAAGTGATAATTTGCAATAGAGAAAAATAAATTTGCAAAACATCATTTACAGGTCAACATGCAAATATCACAAATAAAATCATGTTTGTAAGGTATTATACATTCAATCTATGTAAATCAAATGATAACATCTATGTTCAAGACAAAAAGGGATTTAACTTTTCCCCCTCTTTATATATATATATATATATATATATATATATATATATTTTTTTTTTTTTTTTTTTTTCCTTCTTCTTCTTCTTCTATAAAAGTAACAAGCAACACAGGAAAAAGCATTTTAAATGCCACTATTAAAAACCAGAAATATACTTGCAAGGTAGCAAACGAATTGTAAAATATAGAGTTTGATAATAACATGCAGATAAGACCAATTACAGTTCAATATGCAAATACCACAAAAACATGGTTGTAATGTCACTTTCTATCAGTTTAAATCAACATGCAATTTAGAAAATTCCCTATTACATTTGTCAAAACCAAATGCAATACTGTAGTTTCCTATAAATATAGCAATATTTGCTGTACATTGAGTGAGTGGAGTTTAATGAATTACCACCAGCATACCTGGAAAGAATTTGTACTTCTTGTAGTCTTCAGAGCACTCGACTGTGAACACTCTAGGCTGAGTGAGGATCTCGCCTCTTGAAACCATTGTGTGTGTAAAGTCATCAGCCCATGTGAAATAAATCCAGCTCACTAATCCAGTGACTCCTGTCAGCAGCAACAGCGTGATCACGTTACCTCTCCAAGAAGAGGCCTGTCTCTGCGCATTCCCCCTGAATGAACACACACACACCATATGAATACAGAACACAGGTGCGATGGACTGTCAGGTGTGTATTGCTTTCATCCATTCATTTGACTGCCAGATTGCACAACGAAACGAAAAAGTGAGATATACATTTATTCTGACATCATGTAGGGATTATTATGCATGTAAACAAGGATCTGAAGCAGCATCACTCATTAATTGCAGCAATGCAAAGTCAACGTGGGCTTATAAAGTTTCAGAAATTGAAAATCATTACCTCTTAATTTTCTTTTCAATGGCGCTACTTTCAGGGGTTTTACTGATTCCTCGTCGTTGAACAGTCATGTTTCTTAAATTTACCTGTCTGCGTGCATCAGCATAACACGTGTATGGTTTCGTTTCATTCAGTGGTCTTCTTCGTCTTATTCTTCTCCTTCTGTGGATTTATTGGCGGGTCGCATAACAGCTTTTATGTGCATACCGCCACCTCCTGTGCTGGAGTGACAAAGTCTTTGGAAGTGATTTGAGTCTAGGGATATATTATGATAACTATAACTATATTCTATTCTTAATGAATTTTAAAATTATCTTTATTATTTTACCAGATCCTTGTTTTGTGTTTAATATATTGCAGATTGAAAATTCATTGCATCCTAAATTCTGTAATTCATTCAGTGTTTGTCTAGGACTCCCAGTGTGAAAGCGTCCACAAGAACGTCGAGTCAGCATTAGACATTTAGAGTGTCAAAATAAAAGTCTCGCATATTAATACAGAACAATATTTTTCAAATGTCATTTCTGGATGCTACTGGATGTACTGTGTAACGGTTATTCATAAAATTATTCATATACTTGATCTGTATTATTGAATCTATTCCAAAGATTTCAAAACGTTTATTATCATTATTATTTCAGGAGTATATGTGGATTTAATCAAAGACAATAGAATAAAAGTACTTTGATTTAATGTACCTGACGGTTTATTTCAAAATAAAGGTTTACACCCACAATTATTCATGCATAAATTGGATTGTTTTTATTTATTCTGTTAAAGTCTAAATCAATATATTCGTTTCAACAAACTGCTGAGATTACTAAACCCAGTTGTTCAAATTATTATAGAAGCTCTTTAAAATAAACTGTAAAATGGAATGGAAGAAGAGAAACATAGATACTTATCCACTCAACTAGTTAGGCTGTTCAATTGTTTTATTATAATTATTCATTTATTGTTATTATTTTTAGTCCCATCAACTCTGTCTGCCCTCTGTGGTCATAATTATAAATATTTATAACTAGAGAAACAAACTAATACATAAACTCTTTGAAAAGTGGAACTTGGAAGTCTCCAGCTTTATGCATTAACATTTAATATAGTCATCTGAGCTAGTCTGTTTTACTAAAAAGCTATTCCAGTGTATAAGATCTGAACTTGTCTGAGCTTCAAATAAATAATGAGGTTACTGTTTTTCTACTCTGATTTAATATTGTTTTAACCACAGCAAATAATACATTGGTTTTGGTTCTCATGAAATAATGTCCTTGTGATTTAGCACTCAATCCTAATGTATTTGTTGCGAAAATGCCTAAATACTTTTCATCACAAGAAAACACACTTGCTTCCACATTAAGGAAATTGCCCTTATTATATTCATGTACCAACAAGGGATAAGGATAACTTCCCTCAAAACCAATAAATGTAATCAAAACACTTTAATAAGTGAACAGGCCAACTCTTACAAAAATAAAGCATTTTCCTTGAACTGAAATCTGCTTATACCAAGATTTCAATCATTGAGAACTTAAGCTCTGGATAGAGGACTTTTGTGGACCACTTTTCAATGTTAGGCACAAAAAAAAATTAAAAATAAAATAAACATTACTTTCCAAAGTGTTTAATGTCTCACTAAATGCTCAATGTCAATGATCAATGCTAGATCATCACTACAAATCAATCACAATCACATGCAGGAAGCTCTCAAATCAACATTTTCATTTAAAAACATCATTCTCCCACAAGAAATTACTTTTTTTGTTGTTGTTGAATATTTATAATTGCACACTAAATGGAATAAATGAAAAATTATTTTTGCAAAGGATGTGTGAGCATTTACATTTACAGGAAAACAGTGAGATTAAAAAAAAAAAAAATTGTACAAAACACTGAATTTTAAAATAACAACATTGATGGTATTTAACTTATACAATGGTCTATTGCTGGCAAACTAGAAATGGAGATTGCATTGAGATACTGATCCGAAAAGATCAGAAAAAAAGAAAAAAAAAAATCACAACAAACAAACAAAAGAATGAAAGAATACATTTCAGTGCAGACATGAATGTGTGTTGGAGAAAAGGTTAATTTAATCAAAGAGGACTGAACCTTTGTAGGACTGGGCCTTTAATATAACCCCCCTACTTGGCAAACAGTACACTGTAAATACAAAACTGTAAAGACGGCATACTGCAAAAGTAAACGGCAAACAATACTCTTGATCATACGAACTTCGAAAATAATTTTCTAGTGTGTGTGTGGTAATATGATTGGCAACTGTGCTTATTACAGAGCCTCTTCCTTACAGCCAAGTTTCTTTGAATCTCTCATCTAAAACAATCATTTAGAATGTGCATCCATAAAATGAGGAAAAAGATGTGCACTTCTTGAAACAACCGATGAACCGCAGATAACCAAAACCCAAGAGTCTGTATCACAAAGTTGCTGTAATTAAAAAACTTTAAATGTAGAAGAGCTATACAGTTCTATATGACATTTTAGGATTTATTGTAGTTGTACAACATTCCCTGATGGCCTGTGTTGGCCGTTGAGATACAGAGAAAAAAAAAAAAAAAAAAATCAGAGGATCAGAAAGATGAAATTGTCCATTCGAAAGAAGAAACATTAAAAACTCTCAACTGGGGAACAAGTAGATCTTGCTCAATGGTGTCCCTTTTTGCTGTGAGAAAAAAAGTTCCACATGTTGGCCATACACACAGACACACTCACACGCATACAACCATTTCACACCGTCGCAGCTTCTGATGTTTATTCTGCAGGAGAGAAACATGAAGACGTGCTTCAAAAATCAGATAAATGAATTACAGATAAAGATTTAACCATATTTCATAAAAGCATGGATATTTAGAGAGCAAAATAACTTGTGTGCACTTTATTTTTCGAAATGCCTCACCTATGTTAACTTCTTAGCCTTGTTGTACAGTGAATCCACAACTTTGCTCATGTTCTGTATGGTTTCAAGAGCTGCCTCGTAAGTCTTGTCCACAGGGGGCTCTTCGAATATGATGAGCACTCCTTCACCTTGGTCAAGAATGCCTGCAATAGTAGAAATCCATCAGACCATGAATTCAAGATATTTTGGGGATTTTGCCAAAAGTTTACAAAGCTCATAGTCTCCCACAATATGGATTTATTCCATCTAACAGAGAACACCGCTCCAGACCTGCCTAAAATGAAAGACTGAAGTTCAGATATTACTTCTGTAAACGTCTACTTCATACGTTATGGTAATGCCCACTTAAAGGCACATGCAAAGACAGAGGGAGAGACTTTACAAAATAAAAACTTTCCACTGTGAAACGTTTTGCTCAAGTCAATCTGCATTTTCAGGATCTGACTTGGGATAGAAATGATATGGTAAAACCAACACCGTTATTAACGGTTTGTGGTTGCAGCTGCTTTAGAAGTTTCAGCAGCTGACTGTGGTAATAAAAACAAATCATTAACATATCATTAATCATTAAGTAAGGTCTCTGAAAACATAGTTAGGTATATTATATTGCATTTCTGTCAATAGATCCTCCTAAATATTACACACTGCACCTTTAAATAATATTTTATAATAAAAAAAAAAGAAAGAAAAGAAAAATCATGACAAACCATGAAACTTCTTGTCCAGAATCATTTGTGACAGTTTCCTCTCAACATCATCCTGTAAGCCACAACAAATAACGGAAAGAGATGTCCATTTTAGTGATCATGTATACATCATAATATAGTCATTGTTCATTTCATAGCTTTTGTTGTTGCTGTTTTTTGTAGTGACATTGAGTGTCATTATGATTAAAAATAATATCAGTTTTTAAAACATTAAAGCTATAAACTATTCACTTGTTAAGTCATGACATATCGACCATCCAATAATACTGTTTCCATGTCTAATCCTCTACTCTGTTTCAAGTAAGAAAAGATTACCTTAAAGGGATAGTTCACCCAAGAATTAAAATTCTGTCATTATTCATATCATTCTGATATGATTACTCTTGAGCTATTTACAAAGCTCATAATTAGCTTTATTATAATTAGCTCCTCTATGTAAATATGCGTTAGATGGATATATTTGACCATTGCGCCACGCAGCTTTTTGTCGCACTTCTCCATTCATCAGGGATGCGACTCTGCAATTGGATACCATTTATGCGCGTCTGTCTATAAGAGAAAAAGATTCTGATTGGCTAGTAATGTTAGTTTGGTTGAGAGTGAAAGCTGCTCCTCTCATACCATTGGCAGGTGAACTCATGGACTCAAAAGTGATATCAATCAACAAGATTTTTTTTAAATGTAGGATTATTTTTTTCCGCAGCCAAATTCTGCACACCGGAGATCCGGCACGGTGCCAGAGAACTTTAAGCCCTAAATCTCGTAGCTTTATAAAATTACAGTTGAATCACTGATGACACATGGACTATTTTAACAATGTCCTTACTACCTTTCTGGGCCGTGAACGTGGTAGTTTCCTTGCTGTTTATGCAGTGTAAGAAAGCTCTCGGATTTCATCAAAGTTATCTTAATTTGTGTTACAAAGATGAATGATGTTGTTTGGAATGACATGGGCGAACTATCCCTTTAACAGCTTTTTATGAGCACAGTTTATTTTTATTGCACACTTTCGAGTAAGCTTTTAAAAACATGATTTTTTTTTTTCTGGTGGTATTGTGCACTGTGAGTGTATAATAAGTGGAAACTCTGTATGAGAGTCAAAAGTATATGAACAGAAGAGAACAGTTCGTACCTTTGATAGTTTGATGAGGCCTGCTATGTGTGTTATCTTGAAAATAGAGAAAAGAGGGGGGGAAGGCATAAAAAGGTTGTAGGCTTTGGTTCTTTGTAAATTAAATCTTATGTTTTCAAAAAAATTACATTCACAAAAAAATAAATAAATAAATGACACACTTTAGAATGAAAATATCTATGCACACAATACCTGTACTCTGGAAAAAGGCTCAATGACCCGAATGAGGTTCTGTTCCAGCAAATTGTCATAAAGCTTGGCCAAATGTGTGTTGATGATGGGGTCATCTCTCAGCTCTTTAGTGTACTCTGTCAGGGCCCATGTGTGAAACAGCGAGCAGAAAGCTGAGCATGACATCAAAGACTTCAATTACAAATATATTACAGACGGTCAAAACCTCACCTTTTCAAAATCTGCTAATGATCTGTTCTTGCTGGCTTGTGCTATACATCTCAGTGCATCGGTCTGTTGAAGAAAAAATTACAGGGCACAACTATAAATGAGCACTTGCTCAGAGAGAAAAAAAAAAAAAAAGTCTAATGTGTAGTAGGTTGTTAAAAGCAAACATAAAAGCATGGCGCACGAAGAACCATGAAGTGCCACTGCAGAGCATTTGTTTGTAAGCAGTAATTTCATCTATAAAAAGACACTGGAATTTTAATGAGCTTACCTGTCGCCCTGCATATCGCAGAGCCAGTTTGCCACTGATCAAGGCCTGTACCTCTTCTGGCCTGGAAGAAAAGAAATTAATACTTTTATTCATCAGGGATGCATTGTATTGATCAAAAGTGACAATAAAGACATTTATAATGTTACAAATAATTTATATTTTCAAATGTTCTTTGAACTTTATATTCATTGAACAATGCTGACAAAAATGTATTACTGTTTCCACAAAAATATTAAGCAGCAACTTAAAAAAAAAAAGTTTTCAACACTGATAAGAATAAATGTTTCTTAAGCACTAAATCAGCATATTAGAATGGATCATGTAACACTAAAGACTGGAGTAATGGCTGCTGAAATTTCAGCTTTGCCATCACAGGAATAAATAACTTAAAAATTAAAAATATACCAACAAAGAAAACAGTTATTTTTAATTGAAATAATATTTCACAATATTACTGTTTTTTGTTTTGTTTTTTTTTTACTGTATATTTAATCAAATAAACACAGCTTTGATGAGCATAAGATACTTCTTTCAAAAAAAAAAAAAAAAAAAAAAAAATCTTACCAACCCAAACCTTTTGAACAGTAGTGTATAATCTAGCTAACAGATAACTAACACAATGACTGTTATATTATTCTGTGTTGTATTATCCTCCCACACACAAACAGGGATCACCTGAAAACAGTTATCTCACTTACAAGCTGAGCATGATCTTGCAGAGAAGCATGTATTTCAGTGCAGTGACTGCCCTGGGGTTGTCGATGGAGTCATAGCCCTCAAAAGCCTCAAAGAAGTAAGAGTAAGCAGTTTTCCAATCTTTTTCCCCAGCTGCATGGATGATACCTGGAGTAAAAGGGTGAAACGGTCACCTACCAATAAGAAACAAAATTCCAATCTTAAATGCACTTGAAGATCATTAAACTGAGAAGAGAGACTTGCCTGACTGCATATCGAGAGCTGCCTGGAGCTTTGGGGGACAGTAAATGGCATTGGCGGTGGTCCTGGCTGAGGTGAGGGCAGCCCTGGCTTTGGGAAGGTTGCTGAGAGCGTGGTAAGTTTTACTCTCCAGCAGCTGAACCTCCACCAGCAGAGCTTTATCATCCATCTTCTTCAGCTCCTGCAGCAACTGGGAACCTAAAGAGAATGAACAGAGAACATTATCTTAAATAATCTTAATCATAAAGTTTCAAGCACATCAAAAGTACTACAGTGTACTACAAATTTACACTTATACGACAGAATTCATTAGTGTGGAAGCTTATATTTTGCAATTTTCTAATTAAAATTTCAGTTTATTGCAAATCATAATCTGAGCAAAAAGTCAAATCATTGTTTTTTTTTTTTTTACATTGAATAAACACGAATTTCTTATTTGGCTCAGATGTTTGAATCCCTATATATATATATATATATATATATATATATATATATATATATATATATATATATATATCTATATATATATATATATATATTACTACATGACATCACTCTTACCCAGCTGAAGGGCTTCTTGATATCTCTTTGTGTCAAAGTACAGTGAAATTAGTCGAGCCTGGTGAAAAAAGAGAAGGGATAATAATGATAATTATACTGTTGTCGACTGCTAGTTAATTTAATTCATTATTTATTTATTTTTATTCATTTAATATATATAGATATATATATATATATATATATATATATATATATATATATATATATATATATATATATATATATATTTTAATGTGACATTAGCAATATTAATACTTCAAGTTCAAATAAATGTTCCTTTAAACTTTTTATTCATCAGAGCATCTACTCAGATCTTAGAGTTGGAACTACCGATTTTATATTAATTACTGGCCCATGATTAATTACTGGCTGACATGATAGTCCAAAGCTGTTAATGCAAATTTTGTTTACCTCTAGGGCTTGTCTGAGGAAGGTTCTTTTCTCAGCTTTAGCCCATTCGATGCATTCCAGGCATAGCTCTACCTCCTGGCCCGTGGCAGCCTCCATGTCCAGAAATAGATCCAGGAGTGAGCGCACCAACCGTGCTGCCTTTGCCTTGCTTATGGAGATCAGGAAAGGCCTTACAAATTTCAGCAGGCCACCGAGCTCTAAAGTAACATGCAACAGTAATGATGATGTGTAAAACATTCCTATAGCAGGAACAGCACCCCCTCCACCCAAAACACTGATTCCAACCTGCAGCTTGTCCCGTTTTAGCCAGGAGAGTGCCCAACTCAAGGATGCTCTGCTCCTTGACACGAACAGCCTCTTCATCATCATCCTGGACATCTCGTCTCACTGAAAATGCCAGATATTATATATTATAATTTAATATAATATATGCTGCTGTTAGAATTTAAATTCTTAAATATTAAATAAAAAAAATATTAAAATAACAAAAATTAAAAAGACATAAATACATTAAATGTGATGAATGACCATTTGTATAATGGCCGTAAACTTTAAAAACATTTGTAAGTAGCACATCCATGAAACGAGACAAACAAAACCCAACCCAATTTCTGAAAAGTTGTCTTAATCTCATGTGAGTGTAAACGACTTCAATGATATGTCATGAAATACTTTCAACAGCTTTCCCTGAACACTCCCCCCATCAGCCATTGGTAAAAACAATACATAATCCCGCCCCTAAACTACTGCCATTGCTCAGCCATTGTTACCGTGTTGGGCTTGTCAAGGTGTTCAAAATAATAGAAATGCTGTGATAACGTCCCAGTGTTTACGCTTTTCCGGGAAAATCAACCTACCGATTGCTTGCTTATACCTGTCTCTGCGTATTAAACTGGATTAAGTACTTAAAATTCTAAGAAAAAAAAAAGTACACTTCACCTTTAAGAATAATTTAACGTAAGCCAAGTCCAATGCATAATTATTTTGTTTAATCTAATATGAAACCAACTTGTCATTATGTTACTCATAGGAAAAATAATAAGAAGGAAACATAATAATAAGAAAAAAGAATCAGGCTGACATAAAAAGGTCTTGGAGACGACTAAAAATGAACAGACAAAATATGGAAAATAAGCACAAGTTTTAATTAGTCAAAAACAACCGCTTTAACTCTACCAAACTATTTAACGTTAATCTAAGACTGCGTGTTATGCCCTAACTAGCAAGCTCAATTATTTATTAAAAAAATAATTATGATTTCAGCAGCCAAACAGAGAAAGAAAGAAATCTCAGCCAATGTCACGACAGCAAAAACAGAAATGTCAAAGCTTGCTTTAAGGATGGTATGAAACACGTCAATCAAGTTAAGATTGTCAAAACAGGCCAATCTCAAAATAAAATGTCATCGGTGGAGCTACGATTAATACAAAATTAAAACAATTCCCAACTGTGTGTGATAAAATGCGCCTTGGCCTGGAAGGGTGGCTAATTTTTCAGGCTAACTATCAATACACACTGGTTGTGTCTCAAACCGTAGTGAGCTGCCTACCTAGACAGTTTTTAGAGAATCGGAGGTGCGCTCCAACGTTCGATTGAAATGTTCAAGCACGCCTAAGAAGCACAACAAGCTGTCTTTGTTCTATGGTCGATTTGAACTTTCGAACGCGGCCATAAGGTACAAAAATGTTGCCTACGGAGGCAGCTTACTAGGTTTTGAGACGCGCGCGCACACAGTACAGTGAGTCAGCACCGGCTCATGGCTCCCGATTCCTCCTAATACTGAAGCACTAAAGTAGCCATGCTGAGTGAAAAGTTAAGTTCTACCGAAGGATTTGAAAACAGTTTTACCTATTGAATGTAAAATGTCAATAGAAGCGTTTCTGTCTGTGCTGATGAGAGACTGAGCTCTCTGAAACTCCACCACTGCCGCAGCTGCCATCTTCCCTATTCAAAAATCTCACTGCCCACAAACACTTGCGAGCCCAACCGGAAGTGCGTTCATACGTGCGTGCGTGCGGAAGCAGTTTGGGTTTTGTAGTCGCATTTACTTTTCTAGTGCACGATTGAGTAACTGAAACGTTTCTTTCTAAAACATTGTATTATTATTTTCATATGCAAGTCATTGTGGATAAAAGCGACTGCTACACAAATAAACTTTCCATTATTATTATTGATGTTGTTGCTGTTAAGAATGTAACCATGCTACTTAAAGAATTTGTACAGATTTTATTATTTTTATTTTTATTACATTTTTTGTTATGGTCAGTAGGTGGTGACAAAGTGCTCGATGTTTAAATCTCCTGTTAAATGCCTCTATAAATAAGGCAGCTTAGTGTACGATTATACTTCTATGCGACTGACCATTCTACCTTTTGTTGTTTATGGGTCCACTGCCTTTTAATGAATGAAAACACATACCCAGCTAACAAGGAACGTTTACAAGTAACACTTTCAGTTACTTAACGTAACCCGGTTCCCTGAGATAAGGGAACGAGCGTTATGTATAGGAAAACTCCTTTTTTCCTTTCTGCTGAAGCCTGATTTGTTCACGTTTGTGTAGCTGCACAAACCAATGGCGCTTCAGCCCGCCAGAAGGGGCGGGGCCGAGTGCTATATAAGTCGGCCCGTATCGCCATTCATCAGATCATTCGGCTGTCTCGGTTTCAAAATGACCTTGCAGTCATTGAGCCCAAACTCAAGACACGAAGCGCTGACTGACAGCGCTTGTAAGTCACCCACACGCTTAACCGACGCCAAAGCAAGAAGAAGGGCCGTTTTAAGTGATAAGGCCCACAAGTCAGCCAAACTGAGCGGCTCAAATGTGGGCCTTTTTAGGGCCCCTAGGACCGTGGATAAGTCCCAACACCGCACAGTCTGAGGGCAAGGAGGATTAGGTCTCCTCGCGCCCTTCAGAAATTTAACGACCAAGTTGTTTCTGCCTATTGAATGACCGGCCTCGAGAGAATGATTCGCCGCGATGGCTGCCACATATACTTTGAGTGTGGATGGGGCACGCCCCTTATCCAGCAACTCTTGCAGAAAGGTCAGCACACAGGACACGTCACATGAAAACGGGTCCAATTGCCATGCAGAGCACGTATCTCTGTATTGAGAAAAATGTTGGGCAATGAGAGTTGTCTTCCGAGGTGAAGAGGTCGACCTCTGCCTTCCCAAAGACCTCCCAAATTCGCTGCACCGTCTGAGGATGTAGCACCCAATCGCCCGGGGCTACTTTGCCTCTGGACACCATGTCCGCTCCCAGGTTCAGCTTGCCTGGCACATGAACCGCCCTTAGCGAGAGGAGTTCCTTCTGTGCCCAAAGAAGGAGGTGATGAACCAATCTGTATAAGGCGTGAGACCTGAGGCCGCCTTGGTGATTGCTATAAGACACCACTGTCATGCTGTCCGAATGGACCAGGACATGGTGGCCCTTGATGGCTGGAAGGAAGGATTTCAGGGCTAAAGAGGCCGCCAACATTTCCAGGCAGTTGATATGTATGCATCGCTGCTGAGCTGTCCAGGAGCCGAATTGCGGATTTCCCTCCAACAGTGTGCCCCACCCGGAATTTGACACGTCTGTTGTGATCACCTTCCTTCTGGAGGTCACACCCATCCTCACTCCTGTCTGAAACAGGTGAGTGGTCTTCCAGGGGGCCACAGCTTCTATACAGTGGTGGTCCACCCTGACCAGAAATCTCTTCAAGCACCAAGCGTGGGGCAGGACTCAGGCTTTTAGCCAAAATTGGAGGGGCCGCATGTGGAGCAGGCCCAGCAGAGTTACAGAGGCGGCAGCGGCCATAAGGCGAGCAGCCTCTGAAAAACCCTCAGGGAGTGTGTCGTCCCCAGTTTGAGGGAAGCTGTCAATAGCTGAATCATCAGGGATCAATCCGGCGAGATCCATGCCCGCATTAGGGCGGAGTCTACAACCGTTCCCAGAAAGACAGTTCATCGTCTGGGCAGCAACTGGCTCTTGCGTGGGTTGATGACCAACCCGAGGCTTTCTAAGTGACTGAGCAGCAGCCATTTGTGAGCGGTCAGTTCCCGTTCTTATCTGGCTAGAACAAGTCAATCGTCGGGGTAGTTCAATAAGCGGATTCCCATCTGCCTGAGAGGGGACAGAGCTGCGTCTATGCACTTTGTGAAAGTGCATGGGGCCAGGGACAGTCCTAGTGGAAGGACTGCATACTGATAGGCCACTCCCTTGAACACGAATTTCAAGAACGGCCTGTGACAGGGGTCTATGTGGATGTGAAAGTAATCATCTTTCAAATCCACGGTCAAAAACCAATCCTGGGGGCAAATATGCGTGAGAATCTTTTTGACCGTAATCATCTTGAACGACCGGCGCATAAGCGAGCTGTTCAGGTGTCTGAGATCTAGAAGTATGGGGAAGTCGTGGCCTAACGGTCAGAGTGTTGGACTTGCAAGTTTGAGTCTCGGGCTGGCAGGAATTGTAGGTGGGGGGAGTGAATGTACAGCGCTCTCTCCACCTTCAATACCACGACTGAGGTGCCCTTGAGCAAGGCATCGAACCCCCAACTGCTTCCCGGGCGCTGCAGCATAAATGGCTGCCCATTGCTCTGGGTGTGTGTTCACAGTATGTGTGTGCACTTTGGATGGGTTAAACGCAGAGCACGAATTCCGAGTATGGGTCACCATACTTGGCTGCATGTCACATCACTTTCACTAAGAAGGGGTCTGAGCCCGCCATCTTTCTTTGGGATGAGGAAATAGTGGCTGAAAAAGTCTAACTCGCTGTTCACTGGGGGCACTATTTCCACACTGCCTTTTGCAAGCAGTGTTTGCACCTCCTGCCGGAGAACAATAGATTTGTTATCTATGACAGAGGTTTGAACAACGCCTCTGAAGCGGGGCGGTCTGCAAGTGAACTGTTGCGAATAGCCTCGTCGAATTGCCTCGTTGAATTCCTCTAGTAGGCTAACGTTAACCCATTTAATCCCCCTGGTGACCGTAAAGAAGGTTTTCATTTATAAACTCTAAAATTGTTTCTGACTGGTGTTTTAATGCATTAACTGCAAATATGGAAACAAGAAAGGGTATCAATTAAATATGTGCAGTCTCAACTGGTTATTGCAAATTGCAGGGCAGTTTACTTAATGTTTGCACCATGAGAAGATGATGGTTGCATCAAAGCTCCAAAATAAAAGGTTACTAAAGTATGTTATCATAAAGATATGACAAAGATTTTTGGTACACTTTATCTTTAAGGTGTCTAGTATTAATATATGAATTCACAGTTGTTCAGTTTTGTTGAGTGTGGTCATAGAATGAGTAAACATGTTGATGGCAACAATAGTGACCGCTGGGATAATACAGTATGCTGCATTTATGTATACACATACATCCAATTGCAGTTGTTAGTGAAGGTCCCTCTAAAATGTTGCAATGACAAGGTTACACTGAATATTGCACTAAATTAAGAGTTCAAATGTTACAAAAGTAATATAGGCCTAATATAAATATAATATTGATGTTTTTTTATTTTTTGATATTGTTTAAAATTGTTTTAGTTTATGTTTTGATGTTTTAACAATTTTGAAATATGTTGCTTTTTTTTGTCTTTTATCTCAGTATTCCTATCAGTGTTGTAGGAATACAAGGGCTTTTATGTAAAATAGTAATCCTAGAATGTGATGAAGCAGAGTTTAAAATGTGTTACTACTTGGGCTGAGATATATAAGAATTTTGATGACTGCAGAAATATGTTAATTCAGTATACACATTATCCCACCAATCAAAATTGTAACCAACCATAAACATTTTCACACACTTTTCCATAAAAAAAAATAAGAAAAAACAAATAAAAATAAGGTATGTATATATTATTATTATTATTATTGTTATTATTATTATTATTATTATTATTATTATTATTATTGTTATTATTATTATTATTGATTATTTCAAAGGGTTACCAATGATACATTTGGATTTATTGGAATTAAATGGGTTAATAGAACGTATACACATAGACCTATACACATTTCTTCTGATGACTTTTCTACAAGGTGAAACAAAAATAAAAAATAGTGATCAAATTCAGAAGGAAATGACAAATAGTCTGCCCATACTGTGAATAAACCTGGGTGTCAATTATTTGAAACATTAGCCTCAGTCCTTAGCAACAATGTTATTAGAGGCATTATATAAAAACTTAATTAATAGTTGTTGTTTTAAAAAAAAAAAAAAAAAGTGTATACATTACATTTAAATAAATAAATATTACATTAAAACAATGTTGGTTATAGCTACCGATGTATTTAAATGCATATAATTATAAATAGCCTACATATTATTTGTCTCTTTATTCTGTTAATTTTTAATTATTTTTCACTTTAACCTAAATGACCTTCAAGTCTAAATGTTTGTTGTGATTGTCAAGTGCTCAAAGGCGGGGCAGTGGAGCAACATCCCGAATTACGGACAAAGACACCGAGAGGCGCTCTAGCACAGGTTTTCTGATAGTAGTGCGCAGTGCGCGCGGCTCTAAACATCAATCTAAATCCCGTATCTGCTGGTGTGGACCAATAGCACAGCTTCACAGCTCTCAGCATCACCAACCAAAGGAGACATCCAGCATCCCCAGACCACTGGAGCGCCTACAGAGACCTCCGAGAAGACGTGAAGATTGTTTTGTTAGATTAAAAGCCTATTATTTCATTGGAATCTAGGCTTGCAGACAATCTTAATATATAGATAGATTTTTTTTTCTTTGGAGTGGCTGATTTTGCATCTCCTTGATGCGCAGTTTATCAAGGATAAACCCAGACAGCCATTACTGCGGCTCTTGTTTTGCCAAAGCATCGTGGAGGAGAGCAGATTCCTGTAAGTGAGCTGCATTTAATCGAAGCTTCTGTATCCATAGATGTTAGATTTGCTTAATTGTTGGTCATATTTTCAAGGCTTAATTGTTGGTCATATTTTCAAGGTATTGCAGTATTCAAAAAGGAATTATAAGCTGGGTCGGTTAACATTTATTCTGTTTATTTATTTATCTTTCTTTATTCTAATTTTGTTGACATGATGATGAAAATGAGTGTCAATAATCTCTCGTGCTCATGTAAACATCGCAGGGAGGATCACACATTTTCAGAACCTTGGACAGTGGCTGATATTTTTGAGCAACGTACGTTATAGTAGCAAAACAGACGTTTTTATGTGTTTTGTGGTTTGTTAAATCATCTACAAACATGCATTGAATGAGAATGACTAATGAGAATATTAAATGCAAATTTACGGTGAAACGGTGGAATCAGTATTTACAGTCAGTATTTACAAGAGGGCAGTAAACAGTGCAATCAATTCTGCAGTCATGGCGATGTAATGGCGAAAGAAAACCGTGCAGCTGAAAAATAATGATTTGATTATAATTGTAAGTGCGTGTCAAAGAATAAAGAATTCATGCCTCTTTGTTGGATCTATGACATAATACCATTATAACGCCTGTTTTCGACTTAAAAAACAAAACAAAAACAAAAAACAGTAGGGTACTATCGTCACAGATTACATAAATATCAGTAATATATGCACATTTTTGACCTAAGATAATAATTATGACACCTGAGAAATTATCTTGGATATAGAATAAATAATTTAATATTATTTTTATGAAAACAAAAGGCCTAATTCCAAAGCAAGCATGCAGTATTAGGGCACTACTACAGGTTGTGTTGATAAAAAAAAGGGTTACATTGCTTAAATTTTAACATAACAAAGACAAGAAATATAAAAAGGCAACAAATAGATCAATGTCATAAAGATAAAATGTGCTAGTATAAGGTATCTTTTATTCTGAAGAGAGACTATATTTTTGCACAGTTATAATGCATACATTGTGCATTCTGCAGCATCAAATGTCTGTGATGCTAGAATGCTAACAAAATGAAATACACATTTATATTATTGCTGTATTAAAATTATAATATTAAAATGTATATATTAAAAATGTGCCAGGAAAACACAATTTTGATTAAAAATAAATACAAATTATGTGTATTTATACAGTATATGCTCTTTTGTTTTATAGGCTTTGCCGCGACAGAGCTCTCATCTATCCCGACACCATTTTGCTTTAAACAGAGCACCAACCTAAGATTGGATGTCTAACACAGATTGAACTAGTCTCAGGAAGCAGTGGGGCTCCAGTTTGGCACCTTCTTTAGCTGACCCCTAACCTTGAGATTCTGATAACCCACTCCTGGCATCATGGGAACCGTGCTATCGCTTTCACCAAGCTACAGGAAGGCCGCCCTGTTCGAGGATGGCCCGGCCACCGTGGGCCACTACACGGCGGTTCAGAACAGCAAGAACGCCAAAGACAAGAACCTTAAACGGCACCCACTCATCAACGTACTGCCTTGGAAACGAATAGTAGCCGTCTCCACCAAGAAAAAGGGGTCTAAGAAGGTGCAGCCTAATACCGGTTACCAGAACAATGTTTCTCACCTCAACAATGAGAACCTCAAGAAGTCGCAGTCTTGTGCAAATCTCTCCTCCTTTACACAGGACCAGTCAAGTCCATCAAACCAAGGCTCCAAAAACTCCAACAACACAGCTTCCTCGGTCAAGAAGGCACCTCTTTCCAACTCTAACATTGTTCCCGGGACACCCAAGAGGGTGATAGTCCAAGCCTCCACCAGCGAGCTGCTGCGCTGTTTGGGAGAGTTCCTCTGCCGGAGATGCTATCGACTCAAGCATCTTTCTCCCACCGACCCCGTGCTGTGGCTCCGTAGTGTGGATCGTTCTCTGCTGCTTCAGGGCTGGCAGGACCAGGGCTTCATCACTCCGGCCAATGTGGTTTTCGTCTACATGCTCTGCCGTGACGTGGTCTCTTCCGAAGTGGCTACGGAGCATGAGCTGCAGGCCGTGCTGTTGACCTGCCTTTACCTGTCTTACTCTTACATGGGCAATGAGATCTCATACCCTCTCAAGCCGTTCCTGGTGGAGACCTCCAAGGAGACATTCTGGGACCGCTGCCTGTCCATCATTAACATGATGAGTGCCAAGATGCTGCAGATCAACTCGGATCCACACTATTTCACCCAGGTCTTTGCAGACCTCAAAAATGAGAGCCAGAAGGAGGAGGAGAGGAGTCGTCTGCTCATCGGCCTGGACCGGTGAGGGGGCTATGGGTATGTCTTTGGTGGCACTCTCGTCTAGCATTTTTTAAGGGATAGTTCACCCAAAAATGAAAATTCTAAGAAAACTATTCACCCTGATGTTTTTCCAAACCTGCATGCCCTTCTTTCTTCTGTGGAACACATTTTGAAAAATGTCTCAGTGTCTCTTAGTCCAGGGACAATGGGGTCCAACAGGTTGTTTAACTCTCATTGTAGACTCTTAAAAATAAAGGTTCCGAGTGGGGATTTTCACAGCGATACCATAGAAGAACCATTTTTATTAGTGTGAAGAACATTTTAAACATCTTAAGAACTCTTTTCCTCTACAAATAACTTTTTGTAGAATGGAAAGATTCCATGGTTGTTTATGGTACATTGTGGAAGAATATATATATTTTATCATTGAAAACAGTATATTGTTATGTCTCTTCTTCTTTTAGAAGATAGAAAAGAGGGTGAATAAGTAATGACAACATTTTTCATTTTTGGGTGAACTATCCTTTTAAATAGTTCCTACATGGGTGGAATAAATAATGAGACATGTTTTAGTGTATTATTCGCATTCATAAATTTTATAGGAAGCACTAGGTGATGCTAATGTTGTTCTAAAGGAGTAGTGAGTCTTTCAATACCTTTAGCAATGGCAATTTTGGAACTGAATACAAAGAAATGCCAGACCTGAGTGGACCAAATGCTCTAAAGAAGTGAATATTTAAAAGCACTGACAAAAAAGACTTCAAAAGACACAATGAGACAAAAAGAACAACACAACTTTGAATGTGGACAGGAATCCAGCTGTTGTCTAGCTGACTTCTGGACACTTTGCACCAAGATCCTTGCCACCACTGTCAACAGAACTGAAGACTGATTCATAATCAACAGACACTTGTTCTCCTGTGTCCACAAAACTGGACACTCGCTGAATGCTAAACACCTAGCTGTTGCAAATTCAGTTACAGCCAATTGCAAAAAGGGAAGAGGGGTGTCTGAGCGTTAGGTTGAGTGTATTTATGTTTGCAAGCCACAAACAAAGAAAAAAGGGAAATGACTTTGAGGCCAGCGTTGCACAGTGGCTGTTAATATAGATGGTGAAAGGAGAGGTTGTCAGCACATTTGTTAGAAAGACCTACTTTATTTTCATCCATGATACAGAGTTAAACAGATCCTCTCCCGTGGTTTATGTCTCTGAAGCTTTTTCATTTTTTAAAACAACTGTATTCATCTGAATGCACACACAACCTGGATGATGTAAACTACTTTGAGTTTTTTGTAAGCCGACTACATGTGTTTAGGGAATGAAATACGGAAAAAAAAAAAAAAAAAAAAAAGTTTTAAATAATTTATATTGCTATGCCTGCTTCAAAGAGCCATTGTTTTGTCATTTTGTTTTGTACTCGGACTAGTTTCAACAGGGGGCTCTGTACAGAAAAGTCTGTAAATGTATCAAAAACAGTGCCATACCTTTGATGAAAATCATGTAGGTCTAAAAACACATACCAAAGGCCGGCAAACTTTGGAACAGTAGGATTGTCATTAATAACAAGTATCGGAATCGTAATTTATTGCTATTTATTATTTTCACACACTTCTTTCTTGCATTTAGAGATTTTAATAATGTTGTACAAAAAAAAAAAAAACACACATGCAGCATTTAGATCGATGGCTACCTTTTGGTGGAAATGAAGATTACGGTTAATGCACATTTGCATTCGAATGAATTATTCAAGGCGATAACTCATGTAAGAGCTTGGTTTAAGACCATTTTCAGATCTGAGAAACACCAAGGTAATTCATCATAGTGACAGACGATCGGTTTCAATCAAAGCTAAATATGTGAAACCCATTCCTCTCTGAAGTACTGTTGGGATGTTCTACATATCAGCACTGCAAAAGCAATCATGAGTGATTAACCCATGACAACGCAGATGATAACAAGCTCCAGGCATTAAACTGGATGAGATGTTGTGTATTTCTGGAGATAGGCAGCGATTTTTTATCAAATTTACATAGAGGAATAGTTTTCAAGTACCAAACAATATTACAAACTGACATTTGCAGCCACATTGATGACATCAATCAAACTGGATCTGGGTTGTTAAGTGAAAATGTGTTTTATATGATCTATTTGCCCGCTTTAAAACATCTCAACAGTGCTAAATTGTGCATGCTTTCTTTCAGTAGTTATGTATCTCTTTCTTTATAGTCAAAAAAGAAGAAGAAGAAAAAAAAGAATGTTACAGTCATATAAGCAAACATTATTATGTCTCTGTTAACTCATGCAAAAGCCTGTTTTTCTTATGATATGAAAGTGGGATGGATGGATTCTGTGTGACTGCTTGCCCTGCTGCATTGCTTTATGTGACTGAAGGTCGAGGAAGCCAATAATTTGCTCAGAAACGTGCCAGGAGAGGTTTGGATACAGGACTTGCACTTTTCTGTAAGCTATTTGTCCAAGGAGACCGCAGGGGTTTGAGGTTGTGGGGGCTGAATTAGGTGAGCTCTTCTTCACTGCTTACCTGATATTATTTGCCCCCAGCCCACAACAATGTGCCATTTTTTTTCACTTGCATCACAGAGTAGTCCTTTGAAACAACCACAACAACAACAACAACAAAACTCTTAAAAAATGATAAGAAAAGATTAAACTCCTGTCAAACTCTCTCTGTATCTCTTGTGTAATTCTTTGTAGAACTGAAAACAGTGTTAAAAAAAGGATTGCATGAGTGTGTGTACGCGAATGAGTGTATTTGTATAGAAGAATGTGATGTGTGTATGTTGATTTTCTAGGATCAGAGCATGGCCGTGCTTATTAGAGGATAGGACTCTATAATCGGGCTAGAGTTTGACAGGCAGAGGGTTACAGATCTGTTACTCTTTTGTTCTTTTAAAAAAGACGAAAATCTGTTGCTGTAACTTTTTGCAGTTTGTTTCTGCTTATTTTTATTTATTTTTGTACTGTGATGACAAATAAACTGATGCACTGATCGTTAAAGATAGACCACTGTGTGGTTGTTTCAGGAAGGTTTCAGCTGACAACGCCTAAAGAACACTATTATTCTTGACTGGACTGTCCAAATTGTACCTAGTCACATTAGGGTGCAGGGCTGTTACATAAGCAGCTTAGCAACCCAAAAACTGGCAGGTTACCAGTATAACAATCTTTTTTTTTTTTTTTTTCAATTATGTAGTCTCACATTATCACAGATCAGTTTATTTAGGATAATAGTAGGTTCTTAAACAATAAAATATCCCTAGTATACCTGTCAACACTAAAATTAATAGATGATTTACAGTAAAAACATAATATTTTAAAATATTATAGAGCCACAAGTCTTAATTAAAATATGCCATTTTAACTGCGCCAATATAACCATAAATAATACCCAGTAAAGTGTCACTCTTCCCAAACTAGACTATTGTGCACATATTCAAGGCAAGTGCCAATGCCAATTAAGTGATATAGGGTAGACTTTTATACATAATTACATGTGGGTTTTTGAAAGAAATAATCATCTTAATTAGGGTGCCAGTAGAAAAGATATATTTATACTAAATATAACTAATAATAAAAAAAGTGTATACTTCCTAATTTATGTAAATGAGTTGAAGAAAAATAAATAAAGATATGAAATGCCATGTAAGGATACGCTGAATCTTTCTGGAATATGTTAATTTACAAATTCAACAGAATGAATCAGCTCTCTGAAGATCCACGTCAGATGGGACTGTTTAGGACTAACCGTTTCATTAGAACGAATCAAACTTTCCTAAACTACATATCAAAGAAGACAGACAGTTTAACACAAACCGACTTACTAAATGAATTCACTAGAATTACCAGCACTACTTATGAGTGAGCCTAATTCCTTAAAGGCACAAAATACAGGTATTAAGTTATGTCTTTGTAAAAATGCTCTTTAATTATATATACACACACAACAGATCTTATTAACTTATTCTGTAGTTTCGTTTTATTTCCCACCATTAGTAGCTTTGATTGGGTGGACCAGTGACACCCTGCCCTGTAGCATCGGCACTTATTCATGGTGTGATTTAATGCATTTTAATTCAGTACAATAATAAAGTATGATCATTCATACATAAGCTAAATATCCATGATGAACTCTAAAGCAAACATTGAAACAGCCATGTGCGAGAATAAACTGTGAGAAAATTGATACTTCAACATTGCTGTCATACAGTTCCCAGCGGCAAACAGCTGCTCACCCTGGATTAATAGCAGTACAGTATGTGGCAAATCAATTAAATAATGACAGTATATCAGTGTGATGGTGCAAAAGCCTTGGAGCAGACACTTCAAGGGCTTGTTTATTTTCAGGAGCAGATATTTGGTAAAGCGTTTATTTGATTATTAAAACAAAACAAATCAGTAAAAGGTGTCTATGTAATATAATGATTTGAAAGTGTAGTATGTTTCCATATAATAATTTTCATTACTAAATGCATAAATGCAGGTTATTGCATTAATATACACATGAAAAAAGCTCTTCTTAAAGAAACACACTATAAACTGGATTCCCTTTTTGATTTGGTCCAAGCACGCGTGACATCTTTTAAAAATGTAAAACATCATTTTAAAATATATTAATTAAATAATAGAAGTATAAAAGTAGGCACATCGTTTGATCGGATAAGACTAAATCTCTAATATTAACCAAGATGAACAGGTATAATTACAACAAAGAACATCAAAGACATTTACCTGGGAACTGGAATTATTCGGCACTTAAATGGAATCACTGGGGTTCAAGAAAAGAAAGAAAGAAATTATTTTATATTATATAATAGTATATAATGATCATGTATCATATAACTATCTCTGCCAGAACACTCCACATAATGGGATTGATTTTGTGCAACTGAACAATCACGTAACTCCTTTTATGAAGGTATAAACGCATTCACACACTGTCAGTATTTTTCTACTGAGGGCCAGAAAAAGTCTAACTGACAATCAGTGTTTGATTCAAGAAAATAGATCTTTAGAAAATGCTATAAGTCCATTTATTGCACTTCCTTGCTTTTAAGAATTGTTAAGCAGAAACTGGATTAGAGCGTCTGACATTATTTTCTTGAATACCTGTGCATTCTTTTACTGACACACTTTACCAATCCAGGCTAATACTCAAGAGAGAGTACAGGGACTGAGGAAGAATATGAGAGAGTGTGCACCTATTTGAAGCAGACATGATCAGTGAAGCAAATAGAAGATTATGTGATCAGCATTCACATGTAGCTTGAGGCTCTTTAAAAACACACTGACTGAGCTGCATCACCGATCACTGCTGACTGTCTGACTTGGATGGATCAGTAGTCGTGGCCCACAGCTCACTATCGAATGCACTTTCCCTCAATTTTATCACACAGTGATGGGAGCTTAGTGATATTTTTGGCCACCAGAAACGATCCTAATTAACTGATAAGAAAAAGATCTCTTGCTAGAAGCCATGAACAAAACAATGAAACAATTATGGAAAAACAGATTAATGCAAACACCTTAGGAATGAAGAACAGCAGTCAGTTTTCAGCTTGGCACTCTTTTATGAGTTACGAAAGTTTCAAACTGGGTCAGACATCTTGGGAGTTTCACTCAGAACTCTGTTGATTTTGTTCTATGAATCAATACCGCTCTCTTTCTCTCTTATTTGAACACATTTCCACACATAGATGCGCAAAGTTTGTAATATAAACACTTGCTGTTTGCAGTGTTAATATTTACAAAATATTGAAATATGACTAGATAGAACTAGCTGACAGAAGTAAAAACGGACGCTAATGGAACAAATGCATTTTTGGCTCATGTAAAATGGCGACACCTTTGAACAAGGTCTTTGTAAACATGAGAGAGCTTCTTTTTAATAGCTTTATCATCACAGAAGTGGTTGGAATCATTTTTGGCTATAGGCCAGTGATAGTGAGTGAAGGACTAAAGGGACCACTATTGTTGGCAGGGTCTATTATTTAAAAAATCGAAATAGAAAATATCATATCACCACCATCACCTCCTGCTCTGTGATTCTACTCCAGGAAAAATGTGAATAAATGACAACTCTCGTCCTACCTACATATATATAGTGCATACAGTACTTTATATAAGCTATCCATTATGACAGTTTCTGTATACAATATATGCTATAAATGTCCAGCTATATGCAGAAAAATAGAATGGTTTAAATTACAAGAGAGTTTAACGCTCCTCTCTGAGCAGTTAATGAGTTTAAGGATATGATCAACACATCCTGCTCAAGAACATCAGATTAAATTCAGCAGCAACCGCAGGACTGCTTATGATCTGTGCAATATGTCGAGACACAAGCAGAGCTATTCTTTATCCCATATGAAGCAATGATCAAAAACCAACCAATTCCCTTTAAAGGAAAAACCTCAAAACACAACTTAGATACTTTACATCTTGCGTTTCCTCTTCCTTATAAATATTAAATTTATGATTGCCCTTCATTTGGTTGTAATGTTTAATAAATAAACAGCGCCGAGTTTGGTAAATCTTGGTTGAGGGTATATATCGCTACCTCCTTGTCATCTTAAAAAAAAATCTAAACTGAAGTTTGGAATTTATGGACAAACTTTTTTCTAAATTAAATTTTCTTCCTTGCCTGTCTTCAGGCAAATTTGGTATGGCTTCATTTCTATGGTTCAACTCAAAAGTTTGGACTAGAACAAAACAGATACTCTGCTGTCAATGTCCTTTTAAAGGGGTCGTTCTGGGATCCCTGGTCCTCTAGTTGCCTGGCACTGAGAGAATGAATCCCGATCGGCTCTTGGTGAAGTCTGGCTGTGATTGGTTGATCTTGGTTTCCACAACGACAGTGCACTTCCTTCCATTCATACTGCAGTGAATGGGGCTGATAGTGTTTACCTGTAGCTTCCTCTTCTCACTAGAAACAGAGAGAGAGAGAGAGAGAGAGAGAGAGAGAGAGAGAGAGAGAGAGATTGTCATTGAAATATTCCATATGCTCTTGTTTTTGTTCTGCGAGTTCTGTGTGCTTGTCGCATCTGGTTGGTTGGTTCTGGGTGGATGGGCATTTTATGGCAGACTGTCTCGCTGAGGGGATCAATGAAGCACAAGAGTAATTGGCTGAGAGAGCGGCTGTGTTTTTAGAGAGGGGTAAATGGAAAAGTAAAAGTTCAGCTGCATCACACACAGTCTGCATTTGAAGTCAATAGATAAAACCACTAAAAGCCTCGTTACACCTAGCAAACCTATTAGCTCCATTTATGCATATATATCCTCACATTATATCAGAAAGCTGTTTTGATAAAGCCATTATGAACATGAAATTATATTATAATATTCCGGGTTCAGTAGTACACATTAGGCTCAACTGACACTTAAAGCATTGAGTTACCACAAAGATGAATTTCCACTTGTCTCATTTCTTTGAAAAGCAAAAATCTGATTTACAATGAGGCACTTACAATGGAAGTGAATAAAGGTGCGGTCACATTTACCGTTGCTCTGCAAAAATTTTGTGCATGAAATCCAGTCATTTCAAAAGGAATCTGTGCGATCAGGAGTTTCAAATGAGGGCAAAAAAACTTCTTAAAAAAAAACTTCTAGGTGTCTAACTATTTTTTAAGAAAATGAGGTACGAATTGAAAATAATTTGTCACAAATGCTGTCGAGTGACTTTAATGTAATGAAACCAGATCATTGTTTATACCCTTTTATGAAGAATCCTATCTTCCCAAAACTAATTTGTCTGCTCACTGAACATTGAAAACATTATTAAAGATTTTATGTGTTTATTATAGTAGAACCATGACAACTCAATCATTTTTTAAATCAGAAGTCTGATTTAGAAGAGCGACCTTCACCAGGCAGCTTTTGTAAGAAAGTGTGCAGATGATAACCCCCCCCCATTAAAAGCTCTGGCTCCATAAGTTACTGTACCAGCAGGTTGCTGCACCAGACGTTTCTATGGCAACCCAATGAACCCATCATGTGGTAGGGCTGCTCCAACCAGCATCAATCTCTCCCATCATTCACAATCATTTCAAAGGGTTGGAAAACCCTAGATTTACTCAGTGCATATAGTATACAATTCCTTCATGTTGAGGCAGGAAT
The DNA here is from genome assembly GCF_018340385.1 of Cyprinus carpio. NCBI lineage: Eukaryota > Metazoa > Chordata > Actinopteri > Cypriniformes > Cyprinidae > Cyprinus > Cyprinus carpio. The sequence goes on from NC_056583.1 coordinate 15,152,808, forward strand.
AAAAGGTTAGTCGATGAATTGCTTGAGGTGTATTTGATTTTAGCAGCAGGGAACGGCATGAAAACTGTAGATTTTCCCATACTGAGAGTCTCTCTGTGAACAAGACTCTCTCACACAGTGCTGGGGAGCAGACAGCTCTGCATGGCCCATTGGAAAATCAATTCTTTCCAGCCCTCCTCTCCCCTGTGCCTGTGCCCTTCACGCCAACTGACTCACCACCTATGAGGCCTGCTCTGCTACCCAGAATAGAAGGAGTATAAAGGGAAGGTAAAGGGGGAGGGGAAGTGAGCACTCAGGAGATGCAGAGGTAGATACCACGGAAGTCCAGTTGTCTAGTGTCAGACAGCATCACGACTGTGTCATATATCTCTATATTCTCACACGTTATTGTGCCATTCATAAATTTAGGGGAAATTTTCTGGGATGAACTGGATAAGACTGCACCTTTATGAAGACAGTTTCTGATTTCTATACTTGTAAAACGAGACTAACATAAAAATATATGAGTATCGTTGTATTATACAACAAAATTTCATGCATAATTTTAAAGAACAATTCACAAGCATGCTTTCCAAGAAAATACTGCACAAAAATAAGGGTTATATTTAGAAAGTATTTAATTTAAAACAAACGTTTTTGTATGTACATGTCAAACATTTTAGGTAAAATGAATAAAGAATAGATATACTACTGTAATAATGTACTACACCTGTGGTTATTCTGATTGGGAACTAGTTTGTTCTGAGAGAGAGAGAGAGAGAGAGAAAGAGAGAGAGAGAGAGAGAGAGAGAGAGAGAGAGAGAGAGAGAGAGAGAGAGAGAGAGAGAGAGCATCCAGCATCATCTGTTCATAGATGTCACTTGCTTTAATATTTTATTTCAGGGATTCACAAACTTTTTCGTCATCTAAACCCACTGACATGAAGAACTCCCTAAAATTAAAGTTAAATAGTTTTATTTTTTCTATTTTTCTTAATATTTATTTTTATTTTTAATTATGATTTAATTAATTATTAGCTTTTCATCAACTCACAAATCCCCTGAAGTTCTATTTAATGCAATCAACTCCATAAGTTTAAAGCATGATTTATGTATCCAAATACTTTTTCACAATTTTAAAGAGAGCTGTTAAGGAGGAGATTACAAAATAGGTTCTTTAGAAGCACTGAAAGAAAAGGCTTAGCAAGAAGAAATATTGATCAAAGCTGGAGCTCTTCTCAGAGAACAGCGGGCATGAATACGGAAAAGGGAAAGGAGGAGGATGAGTGAGGAGAAAAAGACTGAGGGATGAGCAAGCAAATGAAGATGAGAGTGCAAAAGAGGAAACATTGTAAGACGCATAAATTTTAAATAAATAAATAATTAATTTTTTTAATAATGTTTAATCATAAAAGTTTTAAAACTGAGAATATAATTATCATTGCCAATCTTTTATTTTTTTTGACAAAAGATATTTTAAGATGATCATAATGATAACAAACACAAAGTTAAATGTATAATGTGTATATTATTATATTTCAAATAAGTAATAATAACAAAGAAAACAAACCTCTTGGATATACTATGGTCAAAGGTCAAATCAATCATGATGGTTTGAACATATTACATAATCAGATCAATGCATGAAGCTGCTCCATACTTCCTATGGAATATCTGCATGTTTTCAAGGTTAAGAGACAACTGCAGGTCTGCTCCTTGACTAAATACAGACCCCTGTGTTCCCGTCAAGTTACCAGGAACTGAAATTATTATTTTTTGGGGGCAATATTTTAAAACAGTCTGGGTCAGTTTTCTGGTCACTTAAAAACATAATAATCCTGACTGATATTGAGAGACACTTTTTAAAAAATGACATGTTGACATTATTAAATGATGGTCTAATAGGAGGAAATCAATAGTGTAAATTCAGATTTCTGAGGAGTACAGCAAGGACAGCCTTGCACTTCATTTACAGCAAGAGGCTGTTACTGAAGTCAAGCATGACTTACCAAACCTCCAGATAATGTCTATATACCCATCAAGCTCTTTGCTGTCATTCATTACTGTCTGAACAGCAAAGCACAGAGCAGAGCCTCAGCAGAGGATCACTGCAGGAGGATCAGTGTATGTAACAAATGAAAGAGTTTGAGTAATGAAAGACCAGAGATGTGAAGAGAGAGAGACGATAGACTGGAGAGCGAAATGGAGAGGCTGAGTGAGAATGAAGATGCCATGATTGATTTCAGGTGTTTTTCTAACTCCAAACCCAAGCAATTCACTAAAAAAAATAAAAAATAAAAATAAAAAAGGTTATTTCTCTAACTAGTGTATTTTTAGCATATACACTACCATTCAAAAATCTGGGGTCGCTAAGATAATGTTTTTGAAAGAAGTACTTTATACTCACCAAGGTTGCATTTATTTGATCAAAAATACAATAAAAAAACAGTAATATGATGAATCACTACTAAAAAGTTTTTTAAGGATTCTTTAATAAATATAAAGTTGAAAAAAAAAGCACTTTTTTGATATTGTTTTTGGTATCAGAGCATGTTAATGAGTACGAGAACAGGTGCGCCAGTATCAGTATCATATCTGTGCATCCCTAATATATATATATATATATATATATATATATATATATAGTTGCAAAATAGTCATAACAGCAGCAGTAGAAATAGTAAATGTAACTGTATTAGTAATAGTAACAATAATAGTAGCAATTACGAAGACTGTAATTATGGTAGTGGTGGTAAAGACAGCAACATGTAGAAAAGTATAAGCATTTGATTATGTTCACTTGGAAGAAATGAGAGGATTGTAAAGAAACAGGACGGTAGATAAAATGGCTGTGGAGACATTTGACGCAGAGCAGGTGCACAAGAGTCACACAGACAGAAGGGAGGGGGGTTGTACATGAGCCAGCGAAGCATCCTCCCATCATCACATCTCTGGCTGGTTAGAACATAGAGAGAGAAAGAATGTAAGACACAATGGCAGAGGGGGTGGAGCCGTGTGAGAGAGTGAGACGCAGCAATGCAGAGCTAGCACAGGAGAAAGTAGGTCAGATTCATCCACTCCAATTTAAACACACACAATCACAATATCATACCCATCCACCTACACTCCAACAGCCAACCTATTCTACAGCTAAGCCTTTCTCTACAGCAGTTCAGTTCAGAATGACTAAAGACACAAATACACCCTACTCATAACAGAATGCTGAAAAACAATTAACTTATTCATTTATTTGATGTGTTTAAATTCTAATCACAAAGTAGTTGGTAGTACAAAAATAAAATGAGATAAATGTGAATACTGAATGTATACTGTATAAACCACTAATTTATTTTGAAACACATTGTTCAACAGTGACCCCAGTGGTCAAGTTTATTCCATGAGCTTGTTGTGTTTTGGAATGCTGTGTTCATTCATGGTGCTGGTAATGCTGCATCTCTGTGTTAATTAATTGTTCTGATTAACTGCTATGTTATGGCAGCATTTAGTGTTTAATTGCTTATTTTTGGAGTTGTAATTGCACCACCTATTGGACTGGATGGTGGAGTGCTAGACAGGGCATATGAAAGCAATGACAGTTGCTTCAACTTTACTGCAATAATAATAATAATAATTAATAAATTGATAATACAATAAAGATTATTGTACTGCTATAGGTATTACTTTTGAAGCAATGCAAAAAAAAAGTTTAAAATAAACTTACAATACAGTACACAGTATGTTAACATAAACCATTGTTCAAATGTTTGCATTATAAATGTGACATTATAAAATGATTTTTAAAAGATTATAAAAAGATTTCTATTTTATGATAATGGTTTTGTTTTTTATTTTATATTGATTTATGTATCCTGCAAAAATGTTAAGCAGCACAACTGTTTTCAATACTGATGTAATTTTTAATTGTTATAATATTTCCACAATACTACAGTTTTTACTATATTTTTGATCAAATAAATGCAGCCTTAGTGAACAGTCTTCTGTTTGTAAACATTAAAAATCGTATCTTCTCCGCATTTGAACAGCCATGCAAATAATACACAAAAATATCATAAGAAATGTTTCTTTTGTATTGATAGATTAGCATAAAAGGTTCCACATTCCTTTAACCAGCAAACTGTGTAAAAGAGTTTTACCTCTGCAGGCTACTGTAAGCAACTCATTTACATGTGAATGTCAGTGTAATCACTGCAACAGGCAATTTATAGCAGCCTTTACCTTGAAAGGGCAGGCAAATGTAGCTATTTAGAGAATCCTCTCTCTCTTTCACTCATTAGCATTCTAAACCGGCAGGCCAACTAATGGACTAAATATCAGATAGACATGGATCGTCTAGTTGCTATGGGAACTGCATCTGCAGCACCGAGAGTGAAGAGAGGTGAGAAATACAGAGGAAAAGAGAAACAGATAGAGATGGAATGAGAAAGAGAAATAGTAGAGGCTGAGAGAAATAATAAAGGACAAAACAGAAGAAGAAAAAATAAATAAAAATAGAGAACTAGAGCGACAAATGAGAGGAGTCTAAACTTGACCACTTGGAACCTGTAAAGCATTCAGCATGAAGGAGGACCTTGCTGAAGGACACAATGATTGCAGCCAGCACTTCAACACAAAGTCACTGGGAAACAGACTAATGAGGCCTAAAAAAGCATTTTATAATCCAGCACATTAGGAGCAGAGCAGCTTCCTGCAGCTCTATGCTGTATCATGCCCGCCTCTCATTACACTGACACTTTAACACACACTTAAGCCAGCAAGCGTCTTTGGAAATAGAAATCTGATCCCATCAATGAGGAAATTCACTTATGCCCATGCTCTAAAACTCTCCTCTCAAAATTATTGATTTATAAAGAATGAATGGTGCTGCTGCACAAATTACGGTCTGTTGTGCCATATTTGGTGTTTTCTATCTATCTATCTATCTATCTATCTATCTATCTATCTATCTAGCTATCTAGCTATCTATCTATCTATATACAGTCGTGGCCAAAAGTTTTGAGAATTACATAAATATTGGAAATTGGAAAAGTTGCTGCTTAAGTTTTTATAATAGCAATTTGCATATACTCCAGAATGTTATGAAGAGTGATCAGATGAATTGCATAGTCCTTCTTTGCCATGAAAATTAACTTAATCCCAAAAAAACATTTCCACTGCATTTCATTGCTGTCATTAAAGGACCTGCTGAGATCATTTCAGTAATCATCTTGTTAACTCAGGTGAGAATGTTGACGAGCACAAGGCTGGAGTTCATTATGTCAGGCTGATTGGGTTAGAATGGCAGACTTGACATGTTAAAAGGAGGGTGATGCTTGAAATCATTGTTCTTCCATTGTTAACCATGGTGACCTGTAATGAAACGCGTGCAGCCATCATTGTGGTGCATAAAAATGGCTTCACAGGCAAGGATATTGTGGCTACTAAGATTGCACCTAAATCAACAATTTATAGGTTCATCAAGAACTTCAAGGAAAGAGGTTCAATTCTTGTAAAGAAGGCTTCAGGGCGTCCAAGAAAGTCCAGCAAGTGCCAGGATCGTCTCCTAAAGAGGATTCAGCTGCGGGATTGGAGTGCCACCAGTGCAGAGCTTGCTCAGGAATGGCAGCAGGCAGGTGTGAGCGCATCTGCACGCACAGTGAGGCGAAGACTTTTGGAAGATGGCCTGGTGTCAAGAAGGGCAGCAAAGAATCCACTTCTCTCCAAAAAAAACATCAGGGACAGATTGATCTTCTGCAGAAAGTATAGTGAATGGACTGCTGAGGACTGGGGCGAAGTCATATTCTCCGATGAAGCCCCTTTCCGATTGTTTGGGGCATCTGGAAAAAGGCTTGTCCGGAGAAGAAAAGGTGAGCGCTACCATCAGTCATGTGTCATGCCAACAGTAAAGCATCCTGACACCATTCATGTGTGGGGTTGCTTCTCATCCAAGGGAGTGGGCTCACTCACAATTCTGCCCCAAAAACACAGCCATGAATAAAGAATGGTATCAAAACACCCTCCAACAGCAACTTCTTCCAACAACCCAACAACAGTTTGGTGAAGAACAATGCATTTTCCAGCACGATGGAGCACCGTGCCATAAGGCAAAAATTATAACTAAGTGGCTCGGGGACCAGAATGTTGAAATTTTGGGTCCTTGGCCTGGAAACTCCCCAGATCTTAATCCCATTGAGAACTTGTGGTCATTCCTCAAGAGGCGGGTGGACAAACAAAAACCCACTAATTCTGACAAACTCCAAGAAGTTATTATGAAAGAATGGGTTGCTATCAGTCAGGATTTGGCCCAGAAGTTGATTGAGAGCATGCCCAGTCGAATTGCAGAGGTCCTGAAAAAGAAGGGCCAACACTGCAAATACTGACTCTTTGCATAAATGTCATGTAATTGTCGATAAAAGCCTTTGAAACGTATGAAGTGCCTGTAATTATATTTCAGTACATCACAGAAACAACTGAAACAAAGATCTAAAAGCAGTTTAGCAGCAAACTTTTTGAAAATAAAATCTAGTTCTGAAATAAATTCATATTATTAATATTTATATAGCAAAGATGCATTAAATTAACAAAAAAGTAAAATAGCTGTTTTCTCTTTTAATATATTTTAAAATGTAATTTATTCCATTGATGACAAAGCTAAATTTTCAGCAGCCATTCATCCAGTCTTCATTTATCCTTTAGGAATCATTTGAATATGTTGATTTGGTGGTCAAGAAAATTGTTTTATTATTATTAATGTTGCAAATAGTTGTGCTGCTTAAAATGTTTTGTAGAAGCTTTGTAGAGACCATGTGTCTCATGTGTTTGTTTGTTTTTTAGATGAATTAAAAGTACAAAATAACAGCATTTATTTGAAATAAAAAATATTTTGTAACATTATAAATGTCTTTAAAGTCACTTTAAGCATCCTTACTATATAAATATTAAAAATACTAATTTATTTCAAAACAATATTTTATTTTTATATTTTTATTTGCATTTTAATAATAGAACATGATTAGCTCTTATTGCAATTGTCAAATTGAACTTAGTGTTCAAGGACAGCGCATTGTCCTCACACTTATTAATGTGGCACACGACCTTGTCAGTCTGTCACACATGAAGCATGTCAACTCACATTTAATTAACCAATTTGCTTCCCTCTCAAATGTTCATGGGAAGGACAAAACCATGTCATTTTTCAGCACAGTTTAAATGAATATATCTCTATCAGTGATTTAACTATGTCTTCTGGAATCATTCTACAAAATCTACAGCATGTTAACATACAGCATAGTTTAGTTAAAGAAGAAACAAAACTGGGGTTTGATTTAATTTGTTACTTGTCATAAAAAGGGAAAAGGAAGTAAGGAAGTTGCCAGAACTACCATGATCATATGCCATCATGCCTATAGGCTATAGCAATCAGGTATCAGCCTCAGAAATATTGCTGGACAACTGTGGGGATTGATGTAAATTCCCCCTCTCTCTCACACACACAAACACACATATACAGACTCTTCGTCTCCACTCCTTTGCAGCACTGCACAGTAACAATGTTACAGAGAAGTGCACATTGGAATCTGGCCCAGTTTTGTTAGCGAGGGCATGGAGGTCATTCTGAGGCACTCTGGGTATTAAGCACACAGAAAGTGATCAAAGAGCAAGTGATTTTGCTGAGTTGAGGAAGTACAAAAAGAGACAAAAGTCTGATCATCTGGATTTTTAGCAGTGCACAAGGAAGCAATCAAAGCAAAGCCCTAAAGCTAAAAGAAGACCAAACCTGAAGGATTATTTAATATCGGTAAGTGACTGCTGTCAACAAGTTTTTCAATGACCTACTGACCTTCAATATGCATGTCAATATATAATTACAGTAACAGGAAGATGCAAAGCCCCCCACTTGCTTTCCTACTGCCTGAAGCGCAAATCTTTGAACCCGAATCCTTAACGCTATAATGATGTCAGATGTTCAGAAACGACACACACACAGACATCCAAACTCCTGCTTACTCTCCCAGGAGCTTTGAAACAGGATTTGAGTTTAAAAGGCACCATTCATTCCCACAGAGAAGTGTTAAAAGGAGACAGACTTAATGAATTCCTGTAGAGAACACTTTCATTTAATTTCACCGAGCCTTTTAGTTCAAGCCACAGTGATCAGTTGAGACAAGGGTCCTTATTCAGATGAGACACTAGCTGAGCTGACACCAACACCTTTGTTTCGTGCACAATTTAAACAGATTACACAAATGCACTAGAGTTGGTGTCTCACAGTGGAATTCCCTCTTTTGAAAGAGTTACGTTGGCCAATAATAGAGACTGAGGACTTTTCTTGCTGCAACAAAGTAGTCAACAGAACCTCAAGACTTGAAACAGTCCATCTAATCCTGACCCAGGTCTTCACACGTTCCGTTTAGTGCATGAGTGAAGCGCTCCTTGATAACTGGGACAGGATGAGTGACAGCTACAGTGATACAGACAGATTTGTGCGAGTGTGTGCGCATGTCAGACTGAGTATGTGTGGGTGTGTATCTGTCGGGCTGTAGTTTGAAACTCTCTGAATGATGCTTAAAGACAGGTGTGATGGCTGGAGCGATGAGGTATTCCCTCTGTAGAGAGAAATGGGTGCAGTGCTTCCTTTGTGCTGTGCATGTCAATGAAGAAGAGCCCGGTTAAAAATAGAGCTGCAGTCACACAACCTTAAATATTTAATCTCCTACATCTCTACACTGGAAAAGAAGAGAGAAAGTAGGGATGGATGAAAGAAATATTGAGACTCCACAGGCAGTATTTTAAAGGGATAACTAAAATTTTTTAATTCTGTTATAATTTACCCTGATGTCATTCAACACTTAGGCTGGGCTATGTGGCCAAAAATATTATCATTTATTTATAAGGATCATTATTCCCCTCCACAGGCAGTATCAAGAATGGTCTAATGAGCTGAATTAATAAAACTTTAACAACTTCATCTTTTAAAATGTAACCAAATAAAAATCAGAATATATATAAACATATATAGACATCTAATTAGGGATATGCCGGTATCAAATTTTCCTGTTGCGATTAATTGATAATGTTTTGTCACGGTATGCGGTATTATCACGGTATTGAAATTAAGTTTTAAAAAAAGTGGTCATAATACAGTATAACAGGTTAAATAACTTTTTTCTTATAACAAACATAACTGAACAGTTAAATACAATAAAGCAATACAAAAAATATATTTAAAGTTACAAATTTTACACCGATTAAAGTGCAAAAGAACTTTAAAGACCCATAGGTATCACTTTACAATAAGACCTCATTAGTTAGCCTTAGTTAATGCATTAACATTCACAATGAGCAACATTTGCTACAGAAGTTACTAATCTTTGTTAAAAAAATACAAGTCTTAGCTCATGTTAGCTCATTAAATAACAAAGTTGCAACTTTCGATTTTAACAATGTGTTATTAAAAATTGGAATACCTAAGATTAATGAATGTTCAGAAGAATTTTTCATTGGCAGTTTGTTAACTAATGAAGCCCTAATGTAAAGTGTTAATGAACAATAAAGAATCAAAACACTTTCAAACAATATCTAGGACATGTTGTAGTCCAGATTAAAATGGAAAAAAAATTATGGAAATATATAAATATTATTTTATATTATTTCAATTTTTAGAAAGTAGCAGCTGTTTTTATTTATGGGGTTTCCAGGGTAAGGGCTGCATTTTCTGCAGTTTAGCGCCATCTGCTGGCAGAGAGTGAATGTGCTTTCATTCAGCGCATCTCTCACGTGTTCCTCCATGTGCTTTCTCGTGCGTTTACATCAGGGTTCACATGCGTCTTTAAAGCAGCATAAAACGGTGTTGTGCATTTTGACCAGTTGATGGGAAAAGTATTCTTAAAATGCATTTCAAATTCTGAATAATTTGTAATATATATTTATTATCGGTATTTGGAAGTGCCCACGATAACAATATCGTGCATATTCATTACCGCATATTATATCGCATTACCGAATACCGGCACAAGTCTACATCTAATATACATTAGACCATTCTTGATGATACATTTGTATTAAATCATAACACAGAATCCAAAAATAAATGGAAAACATTGAGATTAGGGGAAAATAAAACTGATTTACAGTAATGGTGGTCTAAATTAAATGGTAGTTTACTCTGTGCAGTAAATGATGACAGAATTTTCATTCTGGAAGTGAACTACTCTTTTAAATGGAACTTTTATTTTGGCAGTTTGCTGTGAGGATCTTTGAGTTTTGAGTTTGTATTTGACATTTTTTTTTTCCTCAAATGAAATAGTGAAAAGCTTGTAAAGTGACTCTCAGAGCAGGTCTGGAGATTAAATTAATGTGTTCATGGCAGATGCTGAAACACCATGAATATCACGTGTGTTTGAGTTTGTGTGGTCGATAAAACTTTGCCACTCATTCACACAGAGACATGCACTAACTCGCTTGTTGTTTTGTTTATTTATATGATAGGCTGTTAGATTAATCCATATTAAGTAAAAATGTCCAGAGTCACAATTCCAAGATCTGCACGACTTTCTCTTTTTTTTTTTCTAAGGAGTCCAAACAGAGTATTTTTGATCAATGTATTAGCTTTATTTTCCATGCAACTACTTCAATTAATAGTTTTCGTTTCTTTTTTCTTTTCTTTTTTTAAAAGGATTTTATGGGATCAATTTTCAGCCAAAAGTATTACAGTCACAGATAAAAAAAATAAAATAAAATAAATAAATAGGTGTGAAAACAAACAAAAAAAAAACAGTAAAAATATATTGCACAGAATTTTAAAATGAAATTTAAGTTTTCGGAGTTGTTCACAGATCGAAAAATAATAAGCATAAATCAAATATTTAATTGCGCATTAAAAAAAATAATAACCATGAATCAAAACTTTAAACATTTAAAATCATATTGCACAAAACTGAAATATTAATGCAAAATTCGACTTGCACACAAAATCATGACACAAAATCATCAGGGCAGGCTTAAGCGTCACCATTGGTTCACTAGTTTTAGATTGACAGCTCCTCCTTTTGCCAATCAGTCGAAGAGAGGAGTTGACATCACTCCAATGCACCTCATTAGTGACAGGCAGGGACATATAACGGTGTCCTGTATGGAAAGATGTTACCCCAGCTGACGGTTATCTGGTTTCACCTGTACAAGTGAATACTGAACATTGGCAGCTTATGAGGCTCACTGGAGTGACGTCAACTCTTCTCTTCGACTGATTACGCGTTGCGTAAACATAAAACCATGTCTGCATTTGTGATCCGAGAAACGACAAACAACAAGCACTACTCTGCAATGCTCAAAACTTGCATTTGGATCATCAGTGGCAAATTCTTTAAATATGAAAACGTACTTACAGACTGTGAGTCAGAAGCGCCAGATTGTCCTTGCAAAGTTGGAATTGCCCCACTTTATAGAAACAGACACTGGCATTGTACTCTACTCTCACAGGAAACAGTCCTCTTCCTCCATAATATGGGCTGCACACATCTGAATATTTGGGTTGAACTGTTCTGGAACAGTGTTGTAAACACAACTTAACCACTGATTTCTATTTGTGTCTTCTTTTGGAAGGCCAAATAAATTGTTTTCACTTTCACAATGAAACACACAGTGTCTCCACAACATGGCGGCGGTGGCAACAGCAAGAATAAAAGTAACACCTTCTTTCTTTGCGTTAACATTTGGGTGGCGTTATGCAAATATTCCCACATCGTTACGTAGACATGTGGGGGCGTGTTAGAATGAGCTGTTTTAAGAGGGTGTGGTTGACTCTTAACTTTCATAAAGAATATCTCTTTAGATTTGAGACTTTAGTCTTTGCAACTTTACAGATCTTCTTTCAGACTTTGCTTTCATCTTAAAATTTTATGCAGTATATTTTTACTTGTGTTTTTTTTCATTATGGTTTCACGCTTATCGTGACTGCAATACTTTTAGCGGAAAATTTATCCCATAAGGTTTTTCTCATTCTTTTGCAAGGAATACATGAAAATTCACAAATATTGAGAAATGCAGACTGAATTTAGTTCTAAAACTATTAAAACATTTTGTTATTTGAAATAAAACTTAAATAAAAATGAAATCTAAATAAAAGTTGAAAAACTAAACTGAAATTTAGAAATGTTGCCTTGCCAACTAACTGACATAAGTATCAGCTGAAGCACTGGAACTGTAAATAAATAGAAACTAAAACTGAGCTCTAAAACTAAAGCTGAAATAAAAATAAATTGAACTTAAATAGTAATATAAAAAAGCCTATTTTATTCAACATTTGCATCTATATTTATGATAATTAGAGTATGGCATTGGTAGCTTAGCAACATACTTAATAAATCAATCATCTAATTAATGATGAGTCAGGTCATCTGTGTACTTCATGTGCAGGGTGCAATTTGTATGAATAGGTTCAATGCTGCCTATGTAGACAAACAGTGAGACATGATGAATGATTGTGTAAGATAAACAAAGCAAATCTTGAAGAGAAAAATAAAATATCAAGAGATAAAAAGTGGGCACTTTGAGAAATAATCCTCTCTATTATGTAGAGTTATCAGGACTTTGTTGACAATGTTCTTAATGCAGATAAGAGGGTTATGATTTTACTTGCATGTGGCACAGACTGTGCCAGTCAGATTGATTTTCAATGCTTGGGATGTTCTTCCGATCTATTCATAGCACAGGAGAAACATGTCTGCAGTTTTCCCATAAAGCCACTCTGGCAGAAAAGTCAAAGCAGTTCAGTGTCAAACCTCAGCGTAACGTGCCCTGAGATCCTAACTCACTTAACAACAACATCAAACATGATGTGACAGGTTTAGTAAAACTGAAAATGATTTAAACAGACTACAATTTTTTATTACTAACTCTCAAAAGCAGCTATATAAGACCTTTCCTAGGTGTCACTGTTGAAATCGCAATAGGAAGTGAACTGGGCGAGGAAGAAACAGTCTCTCTGCGAAGGCTATTGCTCAAGGCTGCTGTGCGGGACAGCAGAGGAGAGATAAAGGTTAAGTACACATCTACAGGGAGAGGAAAGCAGCAGAATACAGCAGCCTCAGAGACTGGCCTTTTGTTCGGAGAATGGATCATGCTGATGGATGGATCCAGAGAAAGCTTACGGCTGCAGGTCATTAGCAGCGAAACGTAAGCAAGGTGTTTTCTAAAAAACACTCTGCTCGGGGGATACAGGGGCTTTATTTACAGAAAAAGCAGTGAAGCATCCTTTTAAGGCAAGTCGATTTCACTTAGTATGTTTACATGCGCTGTTGTGTTTGTAGTAATAGTCTTCATCTGTCTGGCCTAGGACACATGATACAATGCGTAATCGAATATTTGAAAGATTAAACACACATTGAGCATCACCTCTGTATTTTGGAGCCACTGCACAATGATAAGGGTGATGGTACAAAGCTAATGCATATACATTCTGGACAAAGCTGAGAAACAGTCACATTTCTAATCTGTTAGACTACAGGTTTGACAAAGTACTGTACTGTACGATCTGACTAAAAACAAACTTTTTAATATGCATGTAAATGGGGTCAGGTGTTTTTTTTTTTTTAAGAAATTGATTCTATTCAGCAAGTTTGCATTAAATTGATCAAATATTCTATAATATTAGAAGAGATTTGAGTTTCAAATAAATGCTGTTATTTTGAAGTTTCCATTCATTAAAGAACCCTGACAAGTATCATGGTATCATACAAACTGTATTACAGTATCCAGAAAAATATTAAGCAGCATAACTGTTTTCAACTTTGATCATAAAAAAGAAATGTTTCTTGAGTACCAAATCAGCATATTAGAATGATTTCTGAATGATCTGACACTGAAGACTGGAGTCACGCCTGCTAAAAATTTAGCTTTGCTATCACAGGAAAAAAAAATCATTTTATAATACACTGCTCAAAAAAATTAAAGGAATGCTTTTTAATCAGAGTATAGCATCAAGTAAATTAAACTTCTGGGATATTGATCTGGTCAATTACGTAGCAGAGGGGGTTGTTAATTCATTTCAGCTGCTTTGGTGTTAATAAAATGAACAACAGGTGCACTAGAAGGGCAACCATTAGAAAAACCCCAAAACAGGAATGGTTTTACAGGTGGAGGCCACTGACATTTTTTTCCCTATTCATCTTTTCTGATTGTTTTTCACTAGTTTTGCATTTGGCTAGGGTCAGTGTCACTACTGGTAGCAAGAGGCGATACCTGGACCCTACAAAGGTTGCACAGGCAGTCCACTCCTCCAGGATGGCGCATCAATATGTGCCATTGCCAGAAGGTTTGCTGTGTCTCCCAGCACAGTCTCAAGAGCATGTAGGAGATTCCAGGAGACAGGCAGTTACTGTAGGAGAGCTGGACAGGGCAGTAGAAGGTCCTTAACCCATCAGCAGGACCTGTATCTGCTCCTTTGTATGCAAGGAGGAACAGGATGAGCACTGCCAGAGCCCTACAAAATGACTTCCAGCAGGCCACTGGTGTGAATGCCTCTGAGAAAACAATCAGAAACAGACTTAATGAGGGTGGCCTGAGGGCCTGACGTCCTCTAGTGGGCTCTGTGCTCACTGCCTGGCACTGTGTAGCTTGATTGGCATTTGTCATTGAACACCAGAATTGGCAGGTCCGCCTCTGGCGCTTTGTGCTTTTCACAGATGAGAGCAGGTTCACCCTGAGCACGTGTGACAGATGTAAAAGGGTCTGGAAAAGCAGTGGAGAATGTTATGCTGCCTGTAACACTGTTCAGCATGACCGATTTGGTGGTGGGTCAGTGATGGTCTGGGAAGGCATATCCATGGAGGAACACAGAGACCTCTACAGGCAAGACAATGGCACACTTACTGCTATTAGGTATCGGGATGGAATCCTTGGACCCATTGTTAGACCCTACGCTGGTGCATTGGGTCCTTGTTCCTCCTGGTGCACGACAATGCCCTGCCTCATGTGGCGAGAGTATGCAGTCAGTTCCAGGAGGATGAAGGAATTGATACCATTCAATGTCCCCCATGCTCGCCTGACCTAAATCCAATAGAACACCTCTGGGATGTTGTCAGGCATGCATAGAAGCACGTGGGGGCCATACAAACTACTGAGTACCATTTTGAGTTGCTGCAATGAAATTTTAGCTTAATCGACTAGCCTGCTGCATCCTTTTTTCACTTTAATTTTGTGTCTTCGAATTCAGCCCTCTGTAGGTTGATAATTATAATTTCCATTAAACAATGTGGCATCTTTTCATTCCTAACAAATTACCCAGTCCATATCAGTATAGATATCCTGCATGATATTTTTCCCCATTGAGATCTGATGTGTTTTCAAAATGTTCCTTTAATTTTTTTTGAGCAGTGTATATTAACATAGAAAAGAGTTATTTGTAACAGTATTTCATAATATTACTGTTTTTTTAACTGTATTTTGATAAATGCAGCAAAGACATGCAGCCTTGGTAAGCTTAAGAGACTCCCTTCAAAAACATTTTTTAAAATCTTACCGACATCATACTGTTGAACAGCAGAGTAATGATCTGGTTTGAACACCTTGAATAAGTGGAAATTAACTATAGTCAAGTTGAAATCTAAAAATAAATACAAAAATAAAATAATATAATTAAAAAATGAATAAATATACAATTGCTAAATAATGACAAAATTGATAGATATAAAATTGAAAGTTCATCAACTAGATAACTGTGCATATTTTTAAAGGCTGTAGCCTTTTATTATGGTGTGTTTGTGTTTTAAAGAATAATCAACCCTGTCAGCTGAGCTCATTTGGTTATAAAACAAACAGATACACAAAATGGAAACTTTCATTTAGACTGCCTTCATCTTACCCGTATCTCTTGGCTTTCCTCTAATCTCAGCGCACAGACAGACATTCACTTTATATACCCCCAGTTAACCTTTAGAGTCCATCTAATTTTTCTGATTCATAAGCCATACAAAATCATCAAACGGTCTGTTATAGTGTCTACCGCCTGTCGATTTCAGGAAGTGTACCCCCTCAGCCATCACAGTATGACACACCAGGGCATAATTTAGCAAACATCAAGCAGAAAATATTGTATCTCCTCTCTGTACCATGCTCAGCTCTTGTGCAATAGTTTGGCAGATTCAAGGGAGCTTAAAGTACCTCTAGAAGACACAAATTTTTCTCCTGCTACATATAAAGCCACAGGGGGTATCAGTCCGACAGGGATAAGCTTGCTGCACTGTCCTTAAATGCCCTGAAATGGCACCGCAGACAAGAGAGTGGATGAATTATCATGGCTGGCATGGTTAGCCTTATGTGCCCTGGCCCCATCCCCAGAGTCCTGCTATCTCTCCCAAATAGCTCTCAGGAGCGCCCCCTATTGGTGTCACCTTTTGAAGTGGCTGAGCAGGGTCCCAACAAGCTCTCCGATGCGGCTGTCCCCTGCTGGCACCATCCCCTGCAGGCACACGATTAGATCCCGGTTGTCTTTGGTGTGGAAGACAACCAGCTGGTCTTTCCCAGGGGAAATGCTCACTCCGGTCACCTGAGACAGGAAGAAAGGGAGATGTGAGTTCATACAGAAACACAGCAGGCCAGCATGCACTAATAAGCTCTGCCATAATTTAGTTGTCATTACTGCGAACCTGCAAACAAGGGCCCTGGGCTTTGGAAGTGGACTCACAGGAAACATTACACATCTGTTGGCATTTCGAGGTGTGGGAACAAATCATATTTTACTGTATTACATCGAACAAGGTGAGACACGTATGTCCAGAGCAGATGACCTTCAGAACCAGTTGTATTTAAGAAAACTCAAACTCAGCTTAGCAAAATGGAAAAATACAAGAAAACATCAATAAAAACATTCATTATTGCAATAATTCATGTTTTTTTTAGTTGCTCTGAAAAATATGTTTGAAAATGAAAAAAAAAAAATATATTAGGCTGCTTGTTTACAGTCATGAGCATTAATTTTCATGGTCACCACTTTGAAGAATGTATAAACATTCTTCAAAAATATCTGAAACCAACATGAATAAAAAGATTCAATTTCCAAGACCTCATTTTAAATCTAAACTTCCAGACATCCTTATTTGATCCCAAATCAATAGCATGTTATGCAAATAATAAACAACTGATTTTATCAAGACAAAACACCTCAAAATGTGAAGCAGTTTCCTTGAGTTTAAATTTCTTTGTCTTCCATCCCCTTCATCTCTCTCTTATTCACCCAGATAACGGCTAGGGTCCAATGAACACAGTCTGGGCTAGGGTAAAACAGCTAATAGCTAGGGGGGAATCGAGTGTACTGACTCCCCTGTGGATCAGTATGCTCAGGCAAAAATCACTAGCTGAATAGATTAAGGAACCAAGGACTCTACACCACATTGTCAATACCATTTACCACAACTAAGATCTTGGTGATGGTCTCTCAGGAAAAAAAAGATGCAGGATGGCTACAGCTGGTGTGACCAATTTAGGACCAAATGATAATAGTCACTATGAGATGCCGGATATGAGCAATTTGTCACTTATGAGTAAATATTTAAAGAACAGTTACAAAAGACAAATGTGAGCAGTCAAACATGACACTGATGACCAGGCCAGAACAAGCTGTGGTATCCTCATATCCACATAATGCTTGTGGAAATATGGATCAGGCACCCCTGGTCTCTCTTATCAGTAGGGAATGAGTCACATTACCACTGATTTCCTGTGTTCCATGTGATTGTAGAAATTGTATTGCTCATGCTGTTTAGTCAAATATTCATTATGCAAGTATCATGCAGTGGGATTTTGTGCACTATAAGGTACGTATCTTCTTTTTCCCTTTCTATAGTAATACCGGTTAATTTATTATCATTTCTTATTATGCCTATAAATGACCCAAACAAACAGGATTCAGGAAAATAAAGCAAACATAAAGAGGTCTATGACGAGCAAACAGAGACTTCAACAGGAGAGAAGAGATGAAAACAAAGAAATCCTACAAAAGTGAGAAGACACACGCAAGCCCGAGCAGAAGGAACACACCAAGGAGGCAAATTTGTACACATGCCGGAACGATACTAGACATCAGCTGATCTCCCCTCCCGCTCCATCACCATGACAACCCCATCCCCTGGGATGTTGGCATGACAACAGTGGAGAATGAGACGGATAAAGGAGGAGGAGCAGCGTAGCTGAGTTGCAGAGTGGACTGTTTTTTTTGGGGGGGGGGAGGAGGAGCAGCGTAGCTGAGTTGCCGTTGTTTTTTTTTTTTTTTGGATTATATCTCAGTAATGTTTTTTTTCTAGGACATGGTTCCAGCCCAACCATTTAATAATGCAATAAGTGTTCTTGATATCCTTTTGTTTTTGAGGCATTAGCTGTCACATAAATCATTTTATCCTTTCCCCTGACCTGTGCGTTCTGTAACACAGGAGCAATAAATAAATGTGAGGGGCAGGAAAAGTTCAACTGGGCTGTGACCTTTCCCAAATCAAGAGATGTTAACTGCTCTTTTCCAGCATCCAGAAAACAATCAGAGACTTACTTACATAGGCTATTTCTTATTCTACCCACTGTACATAGCAAAAGTAATAAAAACCTTTAATGTTTCTGCTGTATGAAGATTTTTTTTATTATTATATAATTGAACCATGTCAATAAATTTCATTTTGTGTCACTTTCATAACTCAATTGTCCTACTACTAGAATTAAATTTGATTATTTACATAAAAAATAAAAGTACAACGGTGTTTTATTGCCACGTTACGAGATTAAAGTCAAAATTTCAAGAATAAAGTCAAAATATTTTGAGAATAAAGTAGATATTATACCTTGTGCCATATACTTACAGGGAAAGTATGCTTGGAAATAATATTTCACGTCTTTGAATGCATTCATCATTTGTAATGCACCAGCCACCCAATAATAGCAATTAGCTTTGTGCTTTTAGTACTTTTAATATAATAAAAAATTAATTTTAATATAGTCACAGCTTTCAAATTCTGTCAGTTTTATACTGAAATACAAACAATATCTTACAATAATGTGTTTTTCACGCTCTTCAATGAGACATTCGTTTCATTAAATTATGTGTTTTCTTTGTGAAAATTCCACTACCTACTCCGCAAAAATGTCTTTGGCATCTAACCTTTAATTTCTCACATGTTTTTAATTAAAAACAGCAATAAACCGTTCTAAAGGTTGAAGCGGGCTCCAATTCATTAACTTAAGTTATATTGTTGTCTTTTCTGAGATAAATAATGTTACTATTCACAAGCTATTCACAGTATAATAAATAATTGGAAATAATATTTCACATCTTCAAATCAATTCATTATTTGTAGAGCGCAAGCCACCCAGTAATCACAATAAGCTATACACAGCTCAGCTTTCAAATTCTGCCAGTTTGATCACAAAATACAAATTATAAATGTGTTTTTTCTCTTTATTACAAGTTATAGCACAATATAAACATGAAGGAACATCAGAAGGCATGAAAAAAAACAGTATAAATGAATGTCTCATTGTAATCGAAAAGATGAAAAACATATTGTGAAAAATATATTATTGTAAAACATATTGTTTGTATTTGCTATAAAACTGACAGAATTTAAAAGCTGAGACTTTGTTTATACTAAAAGTACCATAAGAACAAAGCTTATTGTCATTATTAGGTGGCTGGTGCACTACAAATAATGAATGCATTCAAAGACTTGAAATATTATTTCCAAGCATACTGTCCCTGTGAGTATATGACACACCCCACATATATAATCCCACATATATTCAAATTAGTTGCCAGGCCACCGGAATTTCTCCAGGTGCTCTCAATCCAGAACATCTGCATGTGCAATACAGGCTACACTCTCAAACTATTTTATCAACTATTTATAAATATTATAAATATTGCTACCACTTAATTCTCATAATTTAAACTTCATTCTCAAAATATTTTCTCTATATTCTTGTAATTTTGACATTATTCTCGTATTGCTAAGAGTTTATTCTCTTAATTTTGACTTTTTTCTCAAAATATTAGGACTTTAATCTTGTAATCTTAGATTTTTTTTTTTTTACGTGGGAATAAAACGCTGCCATACTAAAGTAAGAATTTTTGTAAAATACATTAATACTTCTATGCTGCAAGGATGCAATAAATTGATCAATAGTGACAGTAAAGACTTACATTTTAGTAATACATGAGTAGAAAGTTCAAAAGACCACCTTGACCTGAGCCATTTCAAGCAAAATGGAAAAATAATTTAGTGTAAAGCTATGTTATGTAAAGTGACCGTGAATGAAAAGACTAGATGTTCTACAGCTTTAGCTCAAGATTAAATGTTTCAGGTTTTAAGATTAAAATAGACTTTATCAACCCTGGAAGAGTATAAACAGAATCCAGTTTGATTAAACTAAGAGGAAAATATTTTATTTATATATTTGAAATAACTGTATTACAGTACTACACTCTGTATAATCACCAAATAAATTCTTACCACTGCTTTAAATTCAGTTGTGAATTATGGAAATGAAGAATGTGATTGTCACTCTCTTTAATCACCAAACTGTATTTGCACTCCAAATATGACTGACAATTATATTCTGCTCCTTTGTGAATGCAACTTATGTTATAAAAAAGGTAGATATTTACATTATAGAGTGGGATGCTCTTCATGGGCTTGTACTGCTTGACAGGGTCCATTTTGTAGAGGTGGCGATCAGTAATGAGCAATGCTCGGTCCTCTGCTTTATTGAAGCGATTGATCTATTGACAATAATATTGCATTGGTTAACATTACATGCAAAGCAAATACAGTATCTAACACTGGAACAATGATTCACATACAGTAACTGTCAGTCAAAGAAGACTCAACTGAATATAATGAAGGACATACTTTGCGGACATTGCAGGAGAAGAGGACTCTCATGAACTTATCTTTCCTCTGCAGGTCACTGGAAACAAGAGTAAAGGAAGACGCTGTCCCAGGACTGTCCTTTTTCTAAGATCAGAAAAAACTTTGTGTTAAACATTGTGGACTAAATGTATTAGTTACATTTATTTTAAACCAGATGGTTTTCAACACTAACCAGGTAGTTGCCCTCCCAGGCTCTTTGCAGTCCGAGATCTGCTCTCTGCCCCTTCAGACACTCTAATGTGGCCACTTTAGCCCTGATCTGCACCAACTGCTCTGGAGACAGGTCTTTAATAAGCGTCCAGGCCCACCATCTAAAATATATTTTAATAAATATCTTAAACACAAAGCCATTGCCTGCAACATAAGTTGTAATTGTTACAGCACAATGCACATTGTAGCTTAAAAAGTCCACATAAATATACTGAAACCAATTTGGAAATATGGGATTCAGAACTTTTTTCTGGTTTTAAAAAGTGTAAACAAAGAAGCATTATCCCAAAAAATTAGTAAAAAAGTACTTTACAACACATATTTGCATGTTCACGGTTGTCTGATATATGCTAAAGGAATAGTTTTCACCCAAACGTTTTCATTTTTAGGTGAACTATTCATTAAATGGTCACATGACATGCATATAAAATAAATTAATGTGTTTAAATATGTGTGTTTTAAGTGCTTTTTTGTATTTTAGGGTTTTTATTCTAAAATGTGTTATTTATTGTAATTTTACATCTTCATTATTTAATTAATTGTTTTAACATTAAAACAAAAGGGGAGCGAACCAAATGCTGAGAAATAATGAAATTCATGTTAATTTCAGGTAGATTTTACACTCAAGTTGTTATCCTGATTATATAAATTGTATTGAAAAAGCTTATTTAAAAAAATAATAATAATTTGTAAAGCTGTAGGTGTCATACATTTACTGTGTGACTTGAAATTGAAAAACTGGTAGTGTTATTTTGACTTTCGGGTTGTTTTTTGCATTGTTTTCAGGGTCAGAGCTGTGTTAAGGCTCATGTGAATAGATCTCCAACATTACTTTGATCCAAAGATCAATAAGTGCTTCAGGAAACAACAGCAGCCCTGTTGAACTCAAGAGAGCCTTTCCTTACTTAAACACCCCAGAGATACACAAGCCTATAGCAAAAAAAAAAAAAAAAAAAAACACATTTCCTTGTCTAACAATGATAAAGAGCTGAAAGCATTGGAGTGAGTCAGAGACATTACATTGTTATGGTAACATTTGGCCAGACTGTGTTCCCCACCACATGGCTGACGTTAATGCAGCACAGCTGGAGTCATACATGACTACCCCATGAGTCACACAGCGCACCAGTGAGCCTGTCCACTTCCTGTCCTCTGTAACTCTGACCTGTTATAGATGTTCCTCAATGCGTCCTCAAACTTGCGCAAGACCTTGGGTGGTGTGGGCCACTTCACATGTTTGCCGTGATCCTTCATGCCACGGACATTTTTGAAGCGCCGGTTGACCTCGCGGATGTATGACTTAACCTTGTATCTTCTGTATGCCCTGATGATGATGTGGGCGGCACGCATGCGGCGGTAACGCTTTCTGGCCAATGTCCCACGCCACACCTGTTTGAAAGAGTGAGAGAAAAAGAGTGTGAAAGATCATAATTAATATTGTAACCTAAATTGAAATGCTATTTAACTAAAATAATGGATTTAAATAAATATATACGACATGAAAAAAATATTTGCTACATTTGAATTTTAGACGAGCCAAAAAAAATAAAAAAAAAGGTTTTACAAAATGGTCCGTAACCTGATTAAATATTTTTTTTAGCTGTAACTGAATACAGTTACTTTTTTTTCTTGCATCCAGATGCATAATATCATTTCAAGTATTTCCATTACTTCAAGTCTAAATATAGCAATTTTATGTTGTTTATTTATGTATGAGAATACCCCTGGTAGAGATACAGTATACCATGATGACATATATAACACATCTGCTCCCATGTGGAACATAGCTAGACTCTCTGATGATACATATAATCTGATCTGTGGCACCCAAAGTGCACTTCCGAGGTTGTAAGGCCTGTCTTAGACATCAATAATAGATGATAATGGAACTCTTGGGAGCTGTTTGAGTGGCTCAGTTCTCCCCACCATATGTTGAATCCACTTTACATTGACTCAGATGGGAAAAAGTTAAAGAAGCCTTATGTCTGGCAAATAAGGCATCATAAACGTGTGGTTGAACTTGAAGTATTGTCGAAAGACATCAATTCAAATGTCCTTTTCCATAATACTGTCTTAAATATTATGAGGATGCATATTTTTGGTGACCTGAACTGTCACTACAGATGCCTAAAGCATGCATTACACTGTATTCAGTTTAAAATTGGGTGTAAAATAAAATACATATCAGTACTGTAGTGTGGGTGAGTCTCCCCTACATGGTCTCTAGTCTTTGCCTGTGTGCTAACACTGACCTCAAGGAAGAACTTTCTTTGAGTTGATGTGCTACTGTGACTGATCCCATTACATAATTTAACAATATGACTAATGCAGAGTAGTGTAGAAACAGCAAGTCTCCACATTCATACTCAGCAAATCTGCTCCCAGAGGTCCCACATGCCCAAACTGATGTGACGTTCATGATGTACACTAGTCATTTCTAAACACAAACCCAAACAATCAGTCTGAAAGAAATATAGCACAATTCACAGAATAACTTACTGATATTATTGATTAGGCATTAATTATAATGTATTATTGAGTGCATAATGGTAATTAGCTTTGCTGATTAGAGGTTGAAGGGTCAATTTCAAATCTTTACAATGCTGCATGTTTCCCAGATTTGCATTTTGGGTTTAAAACACTTTGAAATGTGCTTTAACTACAATTACCTTTTTTTGGTTCAAGTGGGTAGAAATGAAGCTGTTGATAATTAGCAATTTTAATATCAAAAGGTATTTACATATTACATAATGAAGAAAATGCTTATTGCATAACCTATTGTTTTTGGTTAGGCTAAACATCCGAACAGATGTTTTTTTATTGTATTTTTATTCTTATTTGTATGTGTGTGTGTGTGTGTGTACATATATATGTACGTATGCATGTATTTATTGACAAACTGAACTATAATATTTATAATTTCAGAGTAGCAGACAACTGTCATGATGTCAAATGAACAATAAATGTTGCAATTTATCAATTTTAAAAAGTCTACTTCATTTCGATAAAAACCAATATAGCAAAATTTTTGATTGAAATCAGAATGAACTGTTCAAATTGTGTTTATGGTTATTAGAGAGTTGATGACCGCACATTCGCACTGTCCATCCTGACGACTTTGGAAATGCTTAAACAGTTGGTCTGACAGACAGTCTGTGTTTGTTTTTAGAGAGGATAGTGGTAGTAGACAACACCCGGGGGAAAGTGGGTAAATCAGGCCAATAACAGGATCTCAACTAACCCCCGCCCCCCAGCCAGCTTGTCTGATCAACGTTTAACAACCCCAGCACAATACCGCACTCATCAAAGCCAAACTGGAAAAAGCTAAGACAAAGAAGTCTTATGTAATAAATAGTTAAAGCATAAATCTTTCAATCAAACCCTATTGTTTAGCACTTTGTCTTTTTTAATTTTCTTTTCAGTGTTGCCAAAAAAAAAAAAAAAAAAATGATTAAATAGAATGAGTGTGACAGGATAAGTTCTACAGTACGTATTGTAATGGCGGTAACTGCTGTGCAAACAGCTTCTTCATTGAAGTGAAATGTAAAAATGAATAAAAAGAGGCTGTTTGAATCTCTCACCCTGCAGAAAACAGGACATAGAAATTCTAGCAGAATCTATTCAGATGTGCCATCAGGTGTCAAAAGGCAATTACAGATGGCTGAGAGAATGTGAGGTGACTTATCATTAATCAGAGAGGCAGGTAGGCAGGCAAATCCCACAATCCCTCAACACACACAATTTCACACACTGGCAGGACAGAATCACGGTCAGGGTATGTGACAGAGTTAAATGTATTCACAAAAGATCCTAACCACATACAACCCCAAGAGAAGGCATGAAGGAGCCATTTTCATAAATCAATATCATGTGCTTGGCAAACCACTGACTTGGTGATGGAAGCCTCCATCTTCTCTGTGTCCTCTGGCAAATTGTTGGACTAGTGTGTGTGTGCGTGTGTGTGTGTGTCTGGGATAGACCTTGGGGTGCTGCCACTTTCTCAGCCAAATAACAGTATGGCTCCTTTTGCAGCTGTCACTGGCTTCACATTTGACTACTGTAATACTTATCAAATTTTTATATATTCTGAATAAAATGCGAGTAGTGCAAAATTAGGGTGCTGTTATACATTTGCTAAAATTTTCGTAGTGTTTGCAGCATTTTGTTATGTGGTTATGAAGGTTTTCTGGGTGGCTGCTTGGTGGCTGCTTACTTGCTTAAGACAATACTTAATACGAGTTATACTTAGAGTTAAGTAAAGTTGTTTACTGTGGACAGTAGCAAAGCATTTTATTTTTATTTTTTTCATCTGGGAAACTTTTTACTTCACTTCACTCTAAAGCATAATATATATTTTACTAAATTTTATAAAAACATATAGTTACTCATTCCAAAATGAAGAAATCAATGTTGCAATTTGTGAATAAGCTGATTGTACTTGATTCATTTGCAAATTTGACTAATCCGATTACAGCTGTTCTCAGGAACGAAATATTGCTAATTTTGTAGTTCTAAAGTGATTCTGAAGTACTGTAAAGATATATATAGAAGATGTTTTGTTTTATATGTCTTTATTATTTGCCCAGATGAATGACCTTGAGCACATCTGAAATAGCTCTTTTCAAGGACAGATTGGTAAAGCACCTTCATTAGATGCAGTAAATTTCTATTTCCCATTTTGCCAGTGGTGGCATGTCCCCATTAACTGCTGTCTTGTGAGCCTTCAGGATGGGGATATTGCAATCGTACATCACAGAACCAGGCGTACATTTCACAAAAAACCTATAGTATGACATGACAAGTATAAAATGGAAAAAAAGACCCAGCTGACCATGCTGAGTAAAAAAAGATGCTTCGTTTTTCTATAAAACAGTGTTTGCTTACCACTGCAATCTGACACAGCAAAAGGAAGAAGATGCTGCAGAAAAGATCTGAGCAAAAACAAATAATCCTAGAGGAGGCATAAGGGATTTATGGGAGAAAATATAGGAGATTTATACAGGGAGTCTGGCATTGAGTGTTTGTTTGCCTGTTCTATTTGTTCTATCATTCAGAAATTAGTGATTCAGAGAGCTCCTCTCACAGCAGAAACCACAACTAACATGGCAGATGATGTGGATGCTGGGGCTTGAATGTATTAAATAATAATTAAAAGGAAGGAAATTCATGAATAATATAGTCACTCAATGTTATTGTTTTGTACAACAGATCCGATTTGCTTCAAATTGCTTCCATTCAAAGGCACATCTTGCTGATGAACTGAACAGAGGGTCGGACAACGAGAGACAGCACGGCATCTTGCATCTGCCCAAAGGAGCTTGCTGGCAGAGCAGAGGATCCTGGGTATTTTTATCATACGGGAGAAGCGCTAAAGCGTAACGGCTTAGAAATGACAGTGGAGTGAGGGGGTGGAGGCAATGGCACAGAAAAATGGCTGGGAATCTGTGAAGGAGTGATGGGGTGAGACATACAGGAAATCAGTGAGGAGAAAGTGGGAGGTGAAAAATAACTGATTGAGGGATTGTGGGTTCTTTTGGTTTATGAGCTTAAAAAAGATCAAAGATAAATGCATCCCCATGAGCTATGCACTGAGAAATGAGAGACAAAGAATAAGGCGAAGCAGAACTCAGAGGCCCACAAACAAGGAGATTCATAGAGATAAGCAGTAGCATTTTTAAATTGGGTTCACTGGTGGCCTTTGGCACAAATGTTGGAACTGGCAGACTTGGCATAAGTCAAACTAGTCTGCCATATGCTGATAAAACCTTAAGAGCTTAAGACACACATCTGAACGGTTTCAGTGTTTAGGGACAACCATAAGTTGGTTTTTGTGCAAAATTACACATTAGCGCCTGCCACTCAAAGAAGATCGACTCAAGTGATATCAGCTCTGCTGGGATGCTCAGTTATTGCTTGGAGGTATACAATGTGATTAATACACTGACAACATTCCCCCAAATAAGTTTTTCCCCCCTTAAGGAAACCGAGATAAACCTGTGTCAGGATGACACTTTCATCCAGCTCTGAATCCATACATAAGATCAAACAATCAATCTCTGATTTAGGAAGAGCACAGATTTAACACTTTAATGCGTGCATCTGCTCATGAATGTAGAAATCCAGAGACTATGAGACAGATATACTGAGCCTAGAACTGAGAGTTTGAGATTGAGTGCAAACGTGGGGGAAAACCATGTCATTTTGTGTTTAAAAGCATCTCGATAAAGGGTACCCCCTGATAGCAAATAAGATCTTGCAATGGAGGAGTGGTTAAAAAAAAAAAAAAAACTCAATGCGCAGTCAGGAGCTGACAGAATATATGCTTTGATTTCTAATAACTGTCAGTCACTGAAGACAGCAAAGCGAGAGTGGGGAATATACACTAAGAACCCACAATCATTTTGTGTGACAGTGAAATGACACTGGCAGTCAATAAATCTGCCATTCAAAGTATTCTCATGCTCCTGAGGAAAAATAAAGCTAGAAAACTCCCTGCAAAAATGCCACAAAGTAATATGTGTTGTGTATTTACACAGATAAAATAAGAAAATGCTGTGAGGCGGAGGGATTTGGGTGCCATATTGTTTTACTCTTGCCTTGTTGTTCAGTCTGCTGTGGTGTGAGGACTGTTGTTGAAAAGTAATGGTGTCAATGAATCACAGGAACGCAGGGTGGTGCGGATATGGCACCTTGCGGTCTCTGAAGCTGATTAAGTGCGTACATGACTGTGTGCCGTAATGAAGTCTCATGAAATTCCTGATAAGATTTAATTTTTGAAATCCAGCTGAACACCAAATGAAATATGATGAATGTCTTTTGAAAAATCTGATGTTCTCCCATTGTGATTTGGAATTTCAAATACACTATCATTCAAAACTGTATTAGTGATAGTAAAGCTTTTTAAGAACTAACTTTACTCTTTGAGCATTTTTGTCAATTAAAAGATGTATGATTTCCAAATACAAATACCTCTTTTTGTAAAATATTTTGATTTCAAAGTATTATATATTTTTTAATAAAATAAATGAAACTGGGCTGATCTATTTGTTATATCATGCAAGGACATTCATGTATCCAAATAGCCACTGTATATGTTTATGTAAGTTCACAGCAAGCCTAAGCTACACATAACATGTCTGAGGTGTTGAGCTCGAACCTTCTGCAGAAAGAGGACGATCCTCTTCACCATCTCTGCCCTCTGCTCCTCCAGGCTGAAGATGGTTCGCGGGGTGCGAATAAACACTTTGGTCTTGCCGTAGGCCACGTCGTGTTCGAACCCACAACCCTGCAACAGACGTTTCACCGCCTCCTTATCAGACGGCAGGTCATGGTTGGGCCAGGTGAACTCGGAGATCATCTTATACCTAAAAGGTGAAAAGGAAAGGAGAATGTTTCAAGGATAGAGCAATACCTCATATTGTTATTTATAAACATCTATATTTATTCAATTGTTTTACATTTGTATCATTATTATTGTTATTATTAAATTTAAACAGGAAAGAAAGAGTTAGAAAATCGGACTAAACAATTCTTTCGTCAATGTAATTTTACACATTAATATAGGCTTTAAGCATATCTTATCCAATCAGAATACAGAGTCTGAACTATCTGTTTCATAACAAGCATTATATAAGACAATGAGTGCTTATTTAAGAGTGATGTGAGGCCAGACCTTTTGGATCAAATCCTCATTTGTCCAGTCTCACCTCTAAGTAGAACATTAGATTCCATGCACATCTGCAACCGTGACAGACACACAAATCGCTCCTGTGAGTGCTGTTAACACTGCATTCTCAATTAGATGAAATTCAGTCTAACTCTTGCTCAGCGACAGACAGTTTGTCAACTCAGGTGTTGAATCTAATCAACTCATCAGATTTGTGGCAAGTGTGTTTTTTAGGGGACTATTTGTTTTGAGCAGTATACAGAGGCCTCAGACACACTTAGGACACTTCATCTTAAAGAAAACTGAGACTTCAGGAGACTACGTTACAGGTTTTTGCTCAAGGATTCTGGTCCCTATATATCGAGAATCATTGTTTATTGAGTGACACAGTACAATGTATGCGCTATTAACTCTCAAGGCTTTTGAAAAAGACTCTTGCACGTCATTGTTACATAAAACCCTTTAGCAATTATAACACTTGGTGAAAAAGGGACTCCAGAGGATGACAGCTTTCACACCAACAGACGTTGCATAAGATCTTCACAATCTGATTGATCAATCTGTAGTTTCAGATGTCACTAGCAACCAAAGACGCAACAGTCTCACACAAGCTGTCACAAGAGCATTGAGTTGCAATTCATGAGCTGAAACCATACACAAATGTCAAATCATGCAGAACATCAAATAAAAAGACTATTGAAACATAAAATAAAAAACTAAATGATTAAAACATTTTTTGAAATTGACACACGTTGGCCATACAAATGGAAAAACGTAGGATGTTCACCTCTGAAGGAACCGTGGGTAGAGTTGTCGGTTAGCAAAACCAGCTCTTCGCACCCGGACGTTCTCCAGGAGGCCCAGGTACTCCACTTGGTGCTTGCAGCGCTCATGCTCAAACAGTAGCGGTGACTTAACATCATTCGGCTTTATGCAACGCACGTAGTATGGCTCCTATATGAACCAACAGAGGGCGATGGTGAGTGCACATCTATAAAGTGCAACAGTGCCCCTAAACTTTTTCAAAAGCCTTCTCACTAGGAACCCCTCTGATGAACACAATTATTTAAATAATTAGTTAAAATAATGCTGATGGCTTCAAAAAAAGCCATTGCCATTGATTGCCAAACACAGTAGCTCTGTCTTTAAAGGCTTATAAGCTATTGTTAAAAATCAATTCTCATATGGAGAAAATAAATGGGATTTTAATTCTGGAACTTGACTGTTGCACTCTAATAAATGGTGTTCTGCAATACTTGACTTGACTGGTTATTCACAGCCTTCTGCATGAAAATATTTTTTTATAATGATAGATAAACCATGCATTTTGCCAGGTTACTCAACTTCCAACACAGTTTTGCTATTTCATCTCACATAATTTTTTTTTTAAAAAGTCTACTGAAATCAATTCTTAATGTCTACATGTGTATTTATTTGGTAAGTCACCTTGTAAAAAGCACAATAATGAGCATTTGTTGGTCATTATCGCAAAAACTCTTTATATTGCAATGACTGTTTGACTTATCACTTATATATTATATAAATCAGTCATGGTCTACACAAAAATGCTTCAAACACACCCACCTTCCTGGCCAAGTTCTCCACAAGAGAGATCATGGAGTTTTTGAAAAGCGTGGCAGCAGTCAGGGGTCGTTTGGTGACCTCTGTGATACTCAGCTTGCCCTCTGGCCACATGGCTTTCAGCACAGGGTTTGAGCTGTGAAACATGGAAGGAGAAGGACAGATATAAGTCACGGAAGATCAAAGGGATATACTTTTTGGTAATACTGACCTGTTGTAAAGTAATCTCTTGAAGTCCTGAAACAAGGTGTCCTTGTTCTTGTCAATAAAGCCTACAACAGAATAACTGAAACAAAACACAACCACACCGACTGAATTACACAAATATACACAGACAGTCTACACATGGCAAATTTCGGACTTAAAGGTGAATTTTTCAATTTCTTTGCCTATATCAAAACACAAAGAATTTGAAAAATAATAATTGTTTTTAAACAGGTTTTGTTGAACACTCCTTCCATCTGCAAGTCCAACATTTGAGTTCCAGAAGTAAAAATGCAATTGCTTTCTTTCCACAGTGGAATTGATTTTAAAATGGTCATATGATGTGATTTAAATTTTTTTTCTTTCTTTTCTTTTTTTTTTTTTTTTTTATTATGGAAATTAATACTTTTATTTAGATAGGTTGCTTGTGTTTGATAGAAATTGATTTTTTTTTGTTTTTTTTGTTTCGTTGGTTTTCTATTTTAGATAAATACTGTTTTTCTGAACTCTCTTTTCATCAAAGAAACCTGAAAAAAATCTGCTCGGCTGTTTTCAACATATTAATGAATGATTTTTGAGCAGTAAAAGAATATTAGAATGATTTCTGAAGGATCATGTGACTGGAGTAATGATGCTAAAAAAATAGAGTTTTGAAATCACAGGAATAAATTGCATTTTAAAATATTTTCAAATAGAAAACAGTTATTTTATATAGAAAAAATATTTTTACTCTGTTATAATTTTTAGTTTTTGCTGTATTTTGGATCAAATAAATGCAGGCTTGGTGAACAGAAGGGAATTCTTTAAAAACATTAAAAACCTTACTGTTCAAAAACTTTTGACTGGTAGTGTATGTTAGTCTATAGTTTGGTGTTAAAGATATTAATATTAATTAGGTGAGTCTGAGACGATTATTTGACAGTGATTACACATTTCTTGTTTGTATGAAGGCTAAATACAAATAAAAGGTGAACATTATTTGTGCTGTTTTTTTCTTTTTTTTCTAAAATATTATATGGTTTTATATTCACTATTATAGGTGTCAGACTTGGCAAGTTAATTTTTTGAGAATATATAATTTTAGATATCCTTGCCCTACCCATTTCTCTCTTTCTTTCTCACACACACACAAAGGAGTCTGAACATCAACAAGGCGTTTCAGTGTGGTGTCACATCACACCTACACCCACAGAACTTTAGGAACTAACTGACAGCCTGCAATCTGGCAAACCGCTGAAGTGAGAAAATAAAACCGCATTCACATTCGGAATCAACTTGTTTTGGTAACCGGCATTTACATCATTCGGAGTGATTAATATGCTTGCGTCATTCAAATGTTTATTTACCAAACCTTTTCAAACCCAATCTGTGCCCAAGGGAAGAACTAAATCTCTTTCCACTTAGTTAATCCTTCTGTGGGTTACTAACAGTGATTTTTTTTAATTACAGCATTTAGGGCTTATGGTGCAAAACAGCAGAGAGTGCACTTACGCCACATTTCCAGCATAATGGCGGATGCGGAAATCTCTGTCAAACTCCAGGTTTTTGTCCGTGGGGGAAAGCTGTGGAGATAAAGATGGGAAATTAGAGTTTTTTGTTTTTTTAAACAGAAAGCAGACTTTTGAAATAACGCTTCGAAAGCAACTGCAAATTTTTCCAGTAAGCAAGCCTGCAAAAGTGCAGTAGTGTCAGAGAAAGAGCGAGGCAGCTCAAAGACTGGGAGGGAGCATCTAAGTAACTCTGCGATTATGAAAGATAGATGAGCTGCGAATTTCTATCCATCATAAGACGGTGAAGCTTAAAAAGCTGTGCTGAAAGAAGTTCAGTGAAAGACTGTGAAAGAGATGTGCCCTTTAAACGACAAAATTTAGTGGCATGTGCGCCTACTTTAATTATAGTTATAAAAAGGATATTTCTGACTCTAAATTCTGATTTCTTGAGCTGCATTTGAAGCAGTAAAATGTACATCTGTGGCCACATGGTTTGCATTGATGTATCAATGCTATGCAATTGCTATGCAACCAACAGCCTATACTTACAGTTTTATTAATATTTTACCTTCTTGGATAATTGTTAATTCCACTTAACTTGATTAATAAAAGCAATATTATTAATAATATTAATAAAAAGCAACTATTTACTGAACAGTAGTGTCTTTTGTCTAATTGCTGTTGCCAGTCATGCTATTTCTTCCTAAATTTTTGAGAGTAAGAAATGTCCAATTTTACAGAAAACGTTTGGGCTTCTTCTACCCAAACTTTTAAAATTCCCCTCTATGATAAATACAATTTTAAAACAATTTTATCGTTTCATTTTTTGTTATATAAAATTTAAAAAATTTTTTATTTTTTCATTTTTTTATGATAAAAAGAATTTTAAAACTTTTTTAATTTTTTAATTTATATATAAATATATAATTCAAAGTTAATTAATACTACTATTAATACTGTTATCTATCTTCAAGTAATCTTAAAGACCCACATGTTTGATAATGCATACATAAACCAGCCTTTAAATATATTTAAAAAAATTGTAACTCAGTGGTAAAATTAAAATTGCTCTAAGCCCCTGTTATCAGTGCCAGATCACTGTCCTCCTTGAGAAGCCTGTGCCTGCCGTGTGAGGGCAGCTAGTGCAGTTATATAAGACTCACTGTCATTCATAAAATACAGCAGTGACATCAAAGGCAAGCAGCCTCAGCTCTCATTAAGATGCAGAATTCTGTTGATCCACTGCATGAATAGGAATGCCTGTTTCTTATAAGCGGATTAGGGATGAATGTTTCTGATGAATATTATGTATAATTATAGAATAAAGCTATGTTTTGTTCTAGCCACAAGCCATCATATGCCCACACGCCAGATAAATTAAAGGATTTATTTTTGTTAAGTTTTATTTTAGAGTAGGCGCCAGCATCTCTATTCTGTGTCGGTTGCCAGTTTATGGGTCTCTGTTTGGTTTATCTAGGTGGTGACTCACTCAGCTCATTTTAACTGCAATACAGATAAAATGGCTCTCTAAGGGAATGGATGAGAAGTTACTATCTCTACCAGAGAGGACAAACTCTGAACACTTCATCTGAAGTGTGATCATGTGACACTGAAGGCTGGAGTAATGGCTGCTCAAAATTCAGCTTTGCATTCAAAGAAATACCTAGTATTTTTAAATATATTAAAATAGACAAACAAATGTTAACTATATTACTCTTTTTTCTGTATTTTTAAGCCTTGGTGAGCATAACTGATAAAAAAAAAAAAAACATACACTTTTTTTTTTTTTTTTTTGCTGAACTAAAAAGAAGTTATAACGCAAAATAATTGTGATGCATTATTTTAATCTACTTGCATCCTTATTAAGATGAAAATGATGTTCAATAGGTTTAACAAAGCAAATTCCCTATCTTCCCCAGTACATGCTGGAACCTGCTTAAAGGGGTCCTATTATGATCTTTTACCAAGTCTTTATTTTGTTTTGGGTGTGTACTAAAACAGTCTCTCATACTAGGTTGTTCGAAAAACACATTATTTTTCACATATTTTACATTTATTACAACACCTCTCTCTCAGTCTGGCATGAACGGCTGGAATAGTTCCTATATTAAATGAAGGCCTGCCTTCTGAAATACGAAATGTACTGTGATTGGTTAGCTGGGCCAGTGTTTGTTGTGATTGACAGCACTCAGCGCTGGTCGGGAAATGTCATGCCCTTACCATATCTGCCTGCTGTGAGCTTCAGTTTAAATATTGCGTCAAAATCAAATCAATTTGAGCATGATTTAAACCCGGATGATTGTAACTACTCTAAGCTCGTCTGCCTTGGGAAAGCTAGCGTGTCTCCGACATAGTGATAACACTCGTTGCCTTCTCTAGTGCAGCTCAACCAGGTCTTGTCCCATTCGTCGATCTTCGTCATATCACAAATCCCAGAAAATATGCGTTGTAGTCCAAACAAGTCATTCGTTGTAGTTTTTGAAAAGTGATTTCTGCTAAATAAAATATGTCCTTTAGAATTGGACTTTGAGCTTTGCAACTTTGCAGATCTTTTTATGCTCGAACAGCAACATTACAGACTAACTAAAGTTAAAAAAAGTGAAAAAGCATAATAGCACCCCTTTAAGTAGGATTGAACCAATGACATTCCAATTAACAGCCTCAAGCTTTAACTTCAACAAAAATAATAAAACAGATCAGATTTAGCCACCAATACTGCTGCCCTAAAGCATTTTTTGGCATGTTTACAACTTTTATTTGTACAATCTGGATTCAAACTCACATCATCTAAAACATTTGGATTCACCTGTGCTAACCTCTAGGCCACAGTTACAAATTACAAGCACTCCAATTCTACCAGAATTTGCAGAGTTAAAAAAAAAAGAAAAGAAAAGTGTTTTACTGTACAGACAGATTTAATCCCGGATCCTGCTGGTTGCACAGATGCCTCCCAGCCCTCCTACCTATCACCCCCCAGGACGACACCATCCTGTCTAACACCTGTGCTTCTCAATACAGAGCATTGTTTAAGCCAACCAAACAAACAAAGCAATGGCAATGGCACCTGCCAACAAAGCCAATAGTAGCCAGGTATCCAAACCACAGTGGACTCTAGACATCTAGATCAAACACATAGGCCAACATAACAGTAAACTGTGAAAACATTTATTTGAGTTTATAAAAAAATTTTAAAAATCCTTGCAACTGCTTAAATACAAAGCCCAAAGAAAAACAGGACTCATCAAATGTGGTTCACAAAACCTTATTGTTGAATTTAAATAAGTTCAAGAACTGAGGAACAATGACTGAAAAGAACTCTGAAAAAAAAGAAGAAACTAAGGAATTCGAGATCTCTTTATATATTTTGAATGTTATTAAACTTTTCTTGTTTAACTGCACTCCAAAATACACAAGGCATAAATCATGGATACAGGTTGGAAAGATAGATGCACTTCGAAAGGTCAGCAGCAAGCAAGGTCAAAGTTGAAATCACTTTGTGCTTGACCAGCACTGTGGGGTAAAGCTGAAGCAGAGTTCAATGTACTGGTCAATGCTAACATAGGTCATGTGGAAAGAACCTCAAGAAAAACAACCTAGCTAATGTTAAACTTAAAAAGCTGAGTCCAAAATCCTGGTCCATTGACATGTCAATGCACATCGCACTGGGAATTCACTGTCTGTGCTTCACACGTCACCACAAAAACAATGCAGTTACTTCCACTAAGATACAAACAAGTCATGATCTCGTCCTAATGAACAGTTCTGCAGAAGAGCAGGTCACAGAGGCTACCGGAGCTCTTCTCCAGGAACAGAAACCAACAGGCTAATTGGCTGGTTCCTTCGGCTAACACAAGCCTGATCGGATAATGAGCCTGCCCTCGCCTTCACACAACCAGGCATCCATGCACTCCCATGGCAGCATCAGCTCACACAGCCACACCTGTAATCGGCACGTGATGAAGAGAGGGAAAACAAAGGGTGGGGGAATTGGGATCAAAGAGAAAAACAGGAGAAAGGAACAAAGCCCCCGATGCTTACCACCAGACAGCCGCTTGTGTCAGCAAATTACAGTAATTAAAAGCTGATGGGAAAAGAAGCATTTTTATAACACACATCTGGAAAGATCAAAGGCATTTTAAGGGTGCGATGAAAATGTGGGAAACACGGAGAACACCAAGAGCCTGCGAGGCACATGAAGGAAGACGTAAACAAGCCGATAAAGCACACAAGGCGAAAGTGGCTGTAAATGAAGCACATTATTGAGATGGATATGGCAGCTCGAGGCTAGATCTGCCATTACATCTGATGTTTTTATCTTAGATAAAACATGAGGCAAACTCTTTATTCAAGCTATTAGAAATTAAAGTGAGGCATCTGCCATCAAAGCAACTGTTTTCCAACTAAAGTTTTTGTTTTATGACATTTAAAGAGGGGAAATTCTTTTGTATAGGAGAATCAAATCATCTCCATCATGAGAACCAATGCTGAATTTTCATAACATGAATAAAGTAAATTTTTAAATATATTAAAACAGAAAACAGTTACTTTAAATTTGAATGACATTTTGCAATATTCATGTAGTTTTTCTCAAATGAATGCAGCCTTGGTGAGCATAAGAGAGCAAGTGTAGTATTTTTTTCATAACATGTTTGTATTTCTATTCTACACTAGTCTGATGTCACTAACCTGTCCATGATTTTAAGTTAAATTAAAATGTTAAAGATATTTACAGAATGTTTTCAGAATAAATGTGCATAAAGTGTTACAAGTCATTGCTCTCCCCCACTCAATATTAAACATCTATGTTCTATACCCTATTTATAATCACTAGAATTTTAAAACATATCATCCACAAATCATACATAACATTTGAATTTAAAAGTCCAAAAAGAGTGAATTAATGAAATAATAAACCATTCATCTATTCCTCGCTGCTACTATGTACTGTATGTCCAGTGCAGCTTATGGCAGAGCAAGTTTCACGTTTCCCGTAAGGCCTAAGTTAAGAGAAAAGAACTACAAAGAAAGAACTCCAATCCATAGAGTATACATTTCACACTTGAAATTAACCTAGGGTAAAAATATCCCTCTTAAACCAAGACTGCAGAGGAAAAGAGCAAAGCGAAAAGGAAAAAAAAATCACAAAAATTCACAAGAGATGCAGCCACAGATTTTTAACAAGCAACCATAAATTATGCTGTTAAAGCGGCCTGCATATTTTGTGTCTTCCAGAGAGGATGTCTATCACCACAAACACACTTTAAAACATCTCAAAGGTGGCTGTGAAAGAGGAAAGTGTCACAGCCTAGATCTAATATGTGTGAACACACACTTGAATATATTAGAGAGCTTTCCTTATTCATCTCCCCCTACTGACCCATCACTTTCTCTTTCATATGCTCATTTCACATGTTAAATGTAACGAGAGTGACCTTTACATAAATGGATTAGCCATATCTAAAACATATACTATGAAGTGGATACATATATGTAGATTTTTGTGCTCATGCGCAGCAGGAGAAAAACACATCATCTATCTAGCTACAGGCCTGAGATTCCTCCACAGTGAGGAGTCATCCTCTGCATTACAAATGAGCTCTGAAGGACACTTATTATTCCTGCATCCAGGAATTATTCACACAGCCTGAAGTGGGGGATTATCATGGGGGCAGGCGATACCTGTTCACTTCTCCTCCCCCTGTCGATGTAAATGCAGCATGTGTGACAGATTCTGAGCAGATTTTGATAAAGTCATAGCTAAATTCACCCTCAGCTGGGTCTGTTCCCAGGGCACTAAACGAAGGGCCAGTTAGTGTCCAGAGATCCTCTCTGTCTAGAGCTCTGCAAGGTGGGTTATGTTTACATTTTCTTTCATTCACTGCCTTTTGGTCTATCTTTATCTCGGCCTGTCTCCATCCATAACTCTCCCACTCCCTCTCACTTTCTGAGACTTTGCCAAGACAGTGAGACATCAGTCTTACTAGCTTCCATTGGCTGACAGTGACATCACCAAAGGCTCAGCACTGAGAAATACTGGAAGACATTTTTTCACTGACCATTACTGCCTCCCTGTGTTGGTTCAGGGTAATGCATACATTCAAATCAATTAAAAGCTATGTTCAGAATAGCATACTATCATAGTACTTTTTCTAATTCTATAGTATGTTCACTGTGAAAAATAAATAAAAAACACCTGAATGACCTACTAGATTTGCAAAATGTGCATTATTCAACAAAGAAACTGGGTAATTCTACTCCACTAGGTACTGTAGAATACCGTTTAAAAATTGGGTGTCAGTAAGATCTTTTTTCTAAAGTAATCACTTTTATAATGCAAGAATGCAATAAATTGATCAAAATTAAATTGATAACATTTTATTTATATTTCAAATAAATGCTGTTCTTTTAAACTTTCTATTCATGAAGAATCCTTTACAAGCATCACAGTTTCCACCAAAATATTAACCAGCACAATTGTTTTTAACATTGATAATAAACAGCATTCTGAAGGATCACGTGACAATAGCCATGTTTACATGGACACTTTTTGTTTCAAATGGAATGAAATCATTCTGACTAATGAATCTAAACACAGTGTTTACTTGAACGCTAAAAGAAGTTCCAAATGTAGGCTTGGGAGGAGCCTAAACATTCAGTCCTACCAATCATCATTACGAGCCTATATAAGCAGTGGTCATTGCGCCGTCCCAGTGATAATTCTTCTGGCATCCCTCCACCTCCCCATCTCCTCCTCTATTTCTGTTATTCTCCTCTATGTCATACTGCAATAGGGGGGTTGAATTTGTGTTGAAGTTCATTTATATGTCACAAGCATCAAGTCAGATATAATCTTTTGACATGCACACACTCCACAAATATACAGTTTCCCTTTGTTTTTGCATACTAACCATCCTCCTGTTCTTTGTTTTAAAAAGCAGACTTCATATTTATCTATCTCAGGTCCTAATCAGGAGACGACAAGCACATGAAGCTTTGTTCAATGATGCTTATATTAATCAAGCAGTAAAAACACCCATTCCCACTCCCAAAACAAGACATCTGCAGATGAGAGTTTGAAGCAAGCACTTGTGGCATGATGTTATCCTGCAGCACTTTGCAGATGATGAGTGGAAAGAGAATTTTTGATTGACTCAACAGTCATTCATTATATTCAACAACAACAACATCAGCTCGTTCTGTGCATTATGCATCATTTTGCCATTTCTACGTCATTGCATGTGCGCAAAACTTTCCATTTTTGGTTTTCAATTCAATCAAGTGTTTTGACATATCCTATCGAACGGATTAAAAAAGGTTTATCCCACACCAAATTTCAATCGGTTTGGGCATTTTTATTCTGCAAAATTTCAGAGCATTTTAATTCAGATTGGACTTTTAAACCAATTGTAATTGGAATACAATGCTCCATGTAAATGCACTTGCTGAAGAATGGAGTCATGGCTGCCGAAAATTCAGCTTTGCCATCACAGAAATAAACATCATTTTAAAAAAATATATTAAAACAAAACAGTTGTCCTGTATTGTAATAGTATTTCACATTTAACTGTACAGTATTTTTGATAAAATAAATGCATCATTAGGTAATTAATTGGCATGTGTTATTTTCAATACCTTGCGGCTGGTGTAGTGGGCATGTTTCGCCAGTTTTCCATTAAGAGCCTGCAGGAACATCTCATCCGTCACCTTCCCCACATTCATGCATGCCTCATCCAGGACTGCAAAAATTCCCTTATGCTGTTGTTCCACCAGATCCACGATGATCTGATTGTTGAAGTAGTCAATCTGTTTCCATGAACACATAAACACAAATCACAACAAAGCTTATTTAGTTATTGCAGTAAAGTCAGAGAGATTCATGCAAATTGAGTTTCTTTTTGTATAATATAAACAGTAAAGACGTGAAAAGTTTCAGAAGAAACAATAAAATGAAACCCACATGTTTCCAGGGGATGCCCTCTCTTTCATATTCTTCTTGCTCTTGTTTCAACACCAGCTGAATGAAGAGCTGCTGTAGTTTCTCATTACAGTAGTTTATACAGAATTGCTCAAAGCTGGATAAAAAAGGAAGAAATTGGAGAGCATTATTATTCTAAACGGAGCAGAATAATATATCCGACTAAGATCCCCATATCTGTATGGTAAAGCACATGCACTCACCTGTTATTCTGAAAGATCTCAAACCCATAGATGTCCAGGACTCCAATGACTGTGTTCTTCCCATGAACCCTGGCATCATAGTTTTTCACCTCAATGATGTCATTGATTCTTCCCACAATCCAACAGAAGAGCCGCTCATAAATGGCCTGTGAGAAGCAAATAAAGATAAATGGTCCATGAAGAAACGTAGATGCGAGCAGTTTAGTTGGTCAATTAAGTTTGTCTTGGTCAAGCTTTTTATCAGAATTGTACAGCTACAAAGAGATTGTTTTC
This sequence comes from Cyprinus carpio, assembly GCF_018340385.1. Classification (NCBI taxonomy): domain Eukaryota; kingdom Metazoa; phylum Chordata; class Actinopteri; order Cypriniformes; family Cyprinidae; genus Cyprinus; species Cyprinus carpio. The sequence continues at coordinate 15,193,291 of NC_056583.1, forward strand.
ATAGCAATTGAGAAAAACAAAAAGTAAAAAAAAAAAAAAAACATACATTTGCAAGCATATAAATATATACACTACCTTTCAAATGTTTGAGGTTGGGTAAAAAAAAAATCATGTTGAAAGAAGACTCACTAAGGCTGTATTTATCATCATTAAAAACAGTAATTTGTGAAATGGTATTACAATTTAAATAAAATTTAATTCAAATATTTGCTTATTTTGTGTAAAGCATGATAATTTTTGCAAGAATATTTGATGAAAAGTTTAAAAGAATACCATTTATTTGAAACTGCATTTTTTGTAACATTATAAATGTCTTAACTTTTTCATTACAATTTATAATTAGTTAAATATACAAGAGTTCAACAAATAATACAAATTATTTAGGGCCTTTAGAAGTTTTAATTCAGACATTGGCATGTAGTTCATGTGCGATTTTTTGGTCCAACGGTTTTATTTACAGCTGTGTTACCACAGTTTTGGTAATGAGTCCCAATTCATACCTTGGCCAAAGCATCACGGCCATAACTGGCCTCTTGATGAGTGTGCTGTTTGTCAATGACATCACGGCCGGTGGCCACAGTGCGATAGAGCAGAGCTTTTTCTACATTTTCATCTTTGGTGGACAGCAAATCCCCCAGAACCGACACTAGCTTAGAGTTCTCAATGAGAGTCACATCTCCATCACTTCCAAACTTTAGATTCCCCTGGAAAGATCAAATAATTTATCGATCAATGAGTTTGGGGTACAAAAACTAGCTGCAGATAATAATACTTTTTAAACAAGCTTAGGAAATACTAAACCAGATGCAAGATGGTAGCCAGGATCTTGTAGACCGTCTGAATCTCTTCTGTAGTGAATCCAATGACCTTCATGGCATCAGTGACAGCTTTAAAATCAGCACTGTCATTTATAGACGACTGCAAGATTGAAAAGACAATCTAAGTTTGTGAGTTACAGTCAAAAACAAAAGCTGACAGATCCTGATACATTAAATAAAGTTTAAACATCCTTTTCCTGACATTGCTTCTAATTCCTGACATATGCTATTAATTCAGCTATAGGGATAACAGCCTGGTTGGTCTTTACCTAAATGTAGACTGGCTAAAAGCTCTTAATTTAGTAAAGCTATATCAGTGCTTTTGAAATGGGAGGTCATTAAACCTACTATTACATTCACATCTAATTTATAGCTAAGCAATTAAAAACTAAAAACTGCTGACACAGCAACTCAATCCCCAGACTTCCTAAAACAGGAGTGCAACACTCAAAACACTAATTATTCTGTCATGCTTATGGCTAAAAGCTCCTGCAGAGAAACATTGATTTCATACAGCAGGAACCTTTTGCAGCCACAGTCTTGCTGGAAAGAGTGTGAAGTTAGCCAGCATGTACACCAATAAAAGACTTAGGAACTGGCATGAAATGTTCAAAGCACTCCAGGCTGTTTGTTTCAGACCTCTGTGAGCTCAACAATCCAAGCTGTTCCATGACGACACCTTGTTTGTTGCTCTCAATTTGTTTTTGTGCCTGCAGATTAAACTCACTGCAGAAGCAATGGAACAGTGCTCAGTCATCTCACCTCTTGACTCAACAGGCTAAAGATATGAGGTAATTGCAAATAGGTTTTAATATGCACCAGTGTCTACTGTACCCATAAACAACTATAATCAAATTCCCTGCACATGATGTGTGATTGCTCCCCAATGGTTTTATTTTCCAGAGATGCCAAAGGTCTTGAGATCCTTCAGGACGTTTGTAAAAACCCAACAAAATTTTTCATATAATATTGCACAAACCTTAGCACCCATAATAGTCTCTTTTCATTTGTACATGATACAATACCTTTATCTGGCCTCCAACTTTGATGTAGGTGTATGCTGTGGGGTCTCTTTGAATGTGCAGGGACCGCAGCTGAGCATCTGGAGCTCCTTTCACCAGCTGAAAAATACATTTAAAAACACCTTTGACTTTCCCCACAGGATCATTTCTCCTGTGTTGATATGGAGAAGCATGTAAATTATAGTTTTGATAATAATGGATGGCAGAGCATTAACAATCAGATGAAATTTTTCTTATATTTTGCACATGTTTTAGAGCAACAGGACATTATTTTGTGGGAGCAATAAACGTGAAAGATGATTGGGCTTTAAAGGCTCTGACAAAGGACTCATAAACAGGTTTGGTAGGATTTGTCTGGTGTCTGGAATGGCTAGCAAAACAAAAACAGCTTTTTCATGTCTGTGGTGAGTCCTTCACTCACCTGGTAGAAAGAGTGGAAACTCCTCTCTCCTTCCTGCTGAAAAATGACTCGGGACTATGGGAGAAATAAAAAAAAAGGTGTTAGATAAAGATAATATAAATTTATAATATGCAAACATGTCACAGCCTCTCCAGCACACATTATATTAACTAAATATTCTAAAATGCTTACATTTTATTTTCACATAAGCTTACCCCATACCAAAATCATAGATCTTTCTTATCTTTTTTACAAATGCTTAAACATTTGACAGAACAGAAACAGCATGACAGAAATTAAGACCTAATGTTCCAAACTTTAAATATATTGTAATGCCTCTACTTCTGCAACAACAGCAACTCAAAAGTATTGAAAAAAAATCTCTATATAAAATATTGTAACAACTGATAAGCATTTTAAGTAATAGATCACTAAAATATTTAGAAATAGCTGATTCCAGTCTCAGTTGGAGGAATAGTCAGGTGTTGATGCCCTTTTTATTACATCAACATAAAGTAAAAAAGACCTCTTTAAATTGGTTTTGTGGATGCAGAGCAACACAAATAATCTGAGAGAGAAAAAATAATGCCTGGGAGAGGGAGAGGAATAGTTGGAGGAGGGAGAGGAGTAGTTGGATCAGAAGAAGAAAGGTAAGGGAACAGAAGAGGTAAGGGAGGGGGTAAGAATGTGTGCTGGACTGTACATTTTTATATTTGTTTGTTTGTTTGTGGAACCTATGAAAGATTATTTCTGCCATGGAATATAAAGGGTAAAGGGTAATTGTGACTTATTGTAATTGTTTCATCTCACAGTTCTGACTTTTATTTCTTGCAATTGTGAGTTTATCTCACAATTCTGATAAAGTCTGAATTGCAAGATGTAAACTCGCAATTCCAAGAAGTCCAAACTGTGAGACAAAAAGTTCACAATTACTGTTTTTACTTTTTTATCCTGTTACCAAACGAGCTTGCATAGTAACCAAAGGCCATGTATGTTGTAATTTTTGTTGATCCCTGGCATCAGCTACCATGGGGCACCATCCACATCCAACCTCCACCCACTGGAGAGCAACTTCAATCAAGGTTCCAATTGAATTTCTGCATAGAGGACCCTATTTTTTCTATTGTACATTCTATAAAGTAATGACTCATTCAGTTTTAGACAGTATGTTGCCAAGAATGAACACATTCAACACTTAAAAAAATGTAAAATGGGTTTCAGTTGAAGGTAACTAAATTACAAAAAACTATGGATTTTTATATTGTCTGTGCAAGTAGAACTGAAACATGTATGTCAAACATGTACAAGAAAGTAATGCAGTTTTGTAAAGCCATCAACTGTTAGTATTTTGACTGTGCTATGATTGACTATATGTTCCTATTGGATAGAAAGGTAGTGCTAATGTTTTGTCCGAATGACTCGATTTTGAATTGGGCTTGCTGTGTTTTGATAGAGTTAGTATATGTAGAAAAAGGTATTCGGCATTTTGAAATGTAGAGTTTGTATTTATTTAACAAAATGTGTTTTTGGCCAGAAAATTAACTATTTGGGTAATTGTGTGATGTAGGTGTGTTGCTGTGTTAAGAGTTTAGAAAAAGTACTTTAAGTATTGGTAAACACTTGTTAGCAATTGAAAAAAAAATTATTGTATTTTCTATAAATTTTTTTATTCATTAGAGTTTAGCTTTATTAGCCCCCCCTACCTTCTCAAGCAGGTAGTTGTTGATATGGCCGCCAATAGGGTCTCCCTTAAAATCGAAGTTGATATCCATGTACTTGCCGAAACGACTGGAGTTATCATTGCGGTTGGTCTTGGCATTCCCAAAAGCCTCCAGGACGCAGTTGGACTTCAGCAGCATGTTTTTTACCCTGTATAAACACACACTTTTCATTTCTACTGCATTTATCAGCCACTTGTGCATCAAATCACCACTACAGCTAAACGATTGTCAGTTTCAATATGAGGTTAATGGATCTGATTGCTCCTGACACTTAGTATTAGAGTAAATACACAAATCTGTCTGTATGAAGCTTTTACAAGCAAGTATACATGATTATATCTGGCTATTTTAGTGTATATAGTATCACCATGTGGTATCCCAGCATGGCAGTGTTTTAGTGGATGATTGATGAGGCCTGCTGCATGGGTCAGACCACAAAATGCTCAGCATTGGTTCTCCTGCCGAAAAACCATGCATGACCTACACTGCACATTGAAGGAATGTGCCCCACTTAGTGCCTGACAAGCTGAAAAGGTCCTAACCCTACTGTTACAAGCCTGTCAGGCATTAAGCGGGATACTTCTCTCCATTTTGTAACCCAAATACCTACAGCATCCTGTAAAATTCCACTTTGCTTTTGCTTTGGACCTTCAGCACAGTGCTGCTCAACTTTTTTTTGCTTTAGGTATCCCAACAGCCACATCAAAGATAATTATTTTTATTTTTTTTTTTTGTTTTTTATGGTTTTTTTTTTTTTATTTTATAATTATTGTTTTTTTTTTTTAGGTTTGAAAAATGAAAGTTTTATTTCTTTCTAAAACCTGCTTAAGTGCCCCCTTAAGTATATCTTATCCTGGTTGGAAATCACTATAGACTACAAAAACTCCAATCAGTGATGGTGCCCCTGTGTTTTGGCATAACTTTAGATGTACTTCCTGGAAAATATTTTCCACTGATCAATGCCCAGTTTCCATAGAGCTTTAACCTTTAGTAAGCAGAGAAAATAAACCATATCTTCTGGGTGCAATAACACTGATATGAGATAAGCTGATAGCATAAACCACTATTTATCTGACAGTGGATAACAGTTGCAAAACTTTTATCTTTTTTTTATTATTATTACTATTACTGCATAGTTAAAACAAAAAAAAAATAAAGTTCTATGCTACATGTTGCTCAAGAGCGATATATAAAGATCTTTATGATTAAGTATAACATGCCCTGCATATTCCTGCACTAGGTGGTATACTTCTCATGCTCCACAATTAAAACAGAGATAAAGCAAAAAGCATAGCAGAGTTTCTTATCATTTATTTATCAAGTTTGACTTGGATCCGTCATATTTCAATTAGCGTGACCTAGTTCTATTTTAATCTCTGCCCTACATTTCACTTCTATCTCTCCCCATGAGGATATGTATTATTTATATACTCACTATCATGAGAAATTTCACTTTGAAAATTGTGCTTTCCATTAGTCGCAACTAAGCAGCGATTCATATGATAATGAACAGCAACTACATTAAGAATATAAAATACAGAAATACTCAGTGGTTGTTGATTATTATATTGTAAAGGCATCCTATACAGCATGGTCTTAATGTAACTCATCGCTGCAGCAGAAAAAAGAAAGGAATAAAAAGGCTTTGGTTGTACGTACCTCTCCACCTCTGCTCTTTGGCTGGGATTGGTGATAGCAGCAATATATTGCATAATATATTTACTAGCCTCCGTTTTTCCAGCTCCGCTCTCCCCTGCAAAGTAAACAAACAATGACTAATACTTGTATAGTATATTAGTAATATCATTTAATAAACTGAAGTAAGTAATTATAGTCATTACAATCCACAATGGAATTTAAAAATCTGAGACCACTAGTAAAAATGCTTCTATTTTGCATATGTTTAACAATTTTTTTTTGTTTGTTAGCATTTTTATTTTTTTACCCGCTCTGTACACTGTTCAATATTTTAGGATCAGTAAGATTTTTTTAAAGAAATTAATACTTCTATTTAGCAGAGATGCATTACATTGATTAAACTGATCAAAAGTGGGAGAAATTATCTGTAATGTTACAAGTGTCACAAATAAATGTTTTTCTTCTGAACTTTCTATTAATCAGAGAATATGTACAACAGTTTCCACAAAAAAAAATATAATGAGCAGCACAACTGTTCTCAACATTGATAATAATAAGAAATGTTTTCAGAGCACCAAATCAGTACATTAGAATGATTTCTGAAGGATCATGAGAAACTGAAGACTGGAATAACAGCTGATGAAAATTCTGATATTGCACAGAAATAAATTAAAATATAATACTATATAATAAATAAACAACATAAAATAAAAAATAGAAGAAATAATTATTTATAATGATTTTAATTAAAATATATTGAACTAGAAACAGCTATTTTAAATTGTAATAATAGTAACGATTGTAGCAATATTACTGTTTTTACTGTATTTCAAAGAAATGCAGCCTTGGTCAGCATAATAGACTTCTTTCAAAAACAACAACAACAACAACAAAAAAATCTTACTGACCTCAAACTTTTGAACAGTTGTGCAATTACATAACAGCTATAACCATAACATGAAATATTAATTATTAAAAGTATCAAATATATATTTTACACGGCGGCTGGGAAAAGGGTGCAAACAAAATAATCCAAAGCTTCACTACTCTGAGTTGTTAAGTATGGCCCTTAACCTATTTATCTTATCAGATATTATACAACCACACAAAAGCACTCATAGAATTTATTGGTAAAACAAAGATATAAAATGATGCTCTCACTCTAGTACACCTTGCTCTTAATAAATAAACATGTACCTCTGCTTGCCACAAGATGGCACCACATATACCAAATATTTGTGCAATGTAGTCACCACCTGTGGTCACTCACTGAATAAAAATCGATGTTTACTTCTAGCAGCAAAATCTGAGTGGACCAGATTATTTCCCCTGAGCTATGTGCCCCACCTCAAAATAGTTCTACAGTGTCCCAGAAGGAAAGCAAAGACTGTCCCAAAGAGACATTTTTGTAGAAATTGTGAAACAACCATATTGTCGTTAATCTTTTTCACACAATGGGCATGTCTTGAGAAAGCAATTTCCTCAAGCACTGAACTCTATTGTGAGCTTTTTCTGTGACTGGGAAACCACACACCACGTCAGTGCCCAGCTATTTTCATCTGACCACAGATCTAATCACATCATTCCCAGTCATACTGTGGCCCCATAAGAAGACCCCAAAAGCCTGCGTTCCAGTAAGGGCTGTTATTTAATCAAATAAAAGTAAGACAACAACAAAGTAAGCTGTTTTTAATATTATTTGAGGATGAAGTAATGCATTTTTCTCCTTAAAATGTAATATTACTTCAGTGGCTGCTCCACAGATTCAACCATGCGCTAGATGGTGAGTCACAACAAATTCAGATAAAGTCTACCTGAGATAACAATGCAAGTATCTTTGTTCCTCCTCTTCATGGCTTTATATGCAGCATCGGCGATGGCGAAAAGATGTGGCGGGCGCTCGTACAATTCTCTGCCTTTGTACTGCTCGATGGTGTCCCGCCCGTAAATGTTCATGGCACGGTAAGGGTTAACTGACACTACCACTTCTCCGATGTAAGTGTAGATACGACCCTTTTCAAATCTGCAGGAGAAAGACGAGCACATCATTGTTTTGCTGTATTCACATTCATGCATATTATGGAATATTTATTTAACCATGTCTGTTTTTTATTTATTTAACAGATCTGTTTGGATTGTGGTCAGTGTGGTTTGTATAATCATATTTTAGAGCTTTATGTAAAGAAAGGGCAGCTTAATGGATTATCTCTGTCAGGAATCAAAAGCAAATAAAAAGCAAAGGATTGTCAAGGTCATGTTTCATGAGCTGCATAATCTGCTTGCACAATAATAAATCCTGCTGAAAATACAAAGGTGAATTGCTTGTTAGTACTGAACCAGCACAGCAATGGTGTTGACTAGTCATTCAGAAAACCCAATGACTATTATATCTCCATACCCACTCTAAACTCCTTGATGACATACAGCCAGAAGTTGACATTCACCCTGCTTTGAAAAAGCTGGCTGTTATGAGCTCAATCCTCAGGGGAACCTCACTTCCTTGTTCTTCCAAGCAGACATGGGTCATGCCTAGAATAAGGCATCCTTTCTTCTCAACCTGTGGGTTTGCCAAGCCTCCCTCAGCTCCATCCTGCTCCAGTCAGTGTGCTTAGAAGTTTGAGGCATGACCTCATAGTTTCATACTGAAATATATTATAGAAATAGTACTGAAGCTCTGAATAGATCTTGGTCTTTTCATTTTCAGGATTCCAACTCTACTTAATTAGGTTCAAACATCCAGGTACATGTAAAACAGTTAGACTCAGTAGTATTAAAAACAGCTGCAATCCCCGGGGAGTATCTTATTTATGCCCTACAGAGCAGAAATGTACCATACAACTACATTCACACAAACAAGTCACAAAAACAGGCCTCAATTCCCTCAGGTCTTCTCACAAATACAGCACGTATTCATAGAATTAACAGTGATCCTTTAAACCAGAATTAATCACAATAGACACATTCTGAAGTGCATTTAAAATGGACTCAGTCAAATCCAGGTATGCACTTAGTGTGCATACTTTGAACTCAGCCAGTTTAAATCAACCAAAAATGTACATTTTGTCAACATTAAGTCAACCTTTAGTTGTAACATTTATAATGTTACAAAAGACTTCTATTTCAAATAAATGTGATTCTTTTGAACTTTCTAATCATCAGAAAATCCTGATAAAATATGTATGTTTTACGCAAAAAAATATTAAGCAGTACAACTGTTTTCAACATTGAAGAAATGTTTCTTGAGCACCAAATCAGCATATCAGAATGAATTCTGAAGGATCACGCAAAACTGAAGACTGGAGTAATGGCTGCTGAAAATTGAGCTTTGCTATCACAGGAGTAAATTCAATTTTAAATTTTAAAATCGAATTAAATAGTAATAATATGTCACAATAGTACTGTTTTTACTGCATTTTTGGATTAAACAAATGCAGTTTTGTTGAACATACTCTTTTCCACACAGCAAAACAACTTAAACAATACAAACAACTTAAACATCAGTATGTTCCTAATTTAAAGCATATGGGTTTTAAAAACTTAAAATACAGTTCACAAGGTAAGCTGACTACTTTTATAGTGATTTTCTTTTTTTCCCCCTTTTTGCAGCCCATGGTCAACATCAAGCTTTATTATATGCAAAAGAATTTTCTCCTTTTGTGAAAAAGACAGTAATATGAGTTTGGAACAAGACAAAGAATTTGATTTGTGGGTAAACTGTCCAATTAATTAAATGTAAAAGATGTTTTATCTCAGTCAAACAGATTCAGCATAGTATGTGTGCTGCTATATATCAGATGTGATGTCAAGGGCTGAATGGCAAGCAGGGTGGTATGGTAGTAATGCTTGTGCCTTTGGTAGTGGCAGCAGCCTGTTAGGCCAGCCCTGGAGTAGCCTGCATGAAAAGGCTCTTTTGTGCCAGCCTGCAGAGTAGAATACTGCGGTGTACCCGCACCATTGTTCTTCTGTCAATGTGAGGTCTGTGTGTAAGGGGCACAGGCCAGGCCTCCACACCCCAACACAGCAGGCTGGCTCTACTCACCCACATCAGCCCCTCAGGGAGCACAACGTCAACTAATGATAATGACAGAGGGATCATTTTGATAAATAACTGTATTATTTGTAAAATAAAAATATTTTTAATATAATTAATTTTAATAACCTAAGGCCCATATAAAATATTGTACCAAAACAGACATAATTTAGCTTTTCATAAGCATTTTCCATCTTTTTTTTATCTGTAAAGATCAAACAAACACTTTCCACATTATATGGGTTATCAAAGGCATGTGGTCATGTATAAAACTGATGCAAAAACAAATATATACATAAGTCTATTTTAAGAGATATCACTCAGTCCCGTCTGTCAATTATTTAATAAAAATTTTATTGGAAACTGTTGTGCTGCTTAAATTTTTGCGTGGAAACAGTGATCACAGATTTTCATTTTTGATGTATAGAAAATTCCAAAGAACAGCATTTATTTTGAAATAGACATTTTTGTAAGAATGTAAAAGTCTCTACTGTCACTTTCAAAATTAAAAACATCTTACTGAGCCCAAAACTTTTGAATGATAGTGTGCATTTTACTGTATTTGTAAACACAGCGGCTAATTTCTGAGCCAAATCAAACTCTAGTAAAGGCACACTGATGGTAGCCTATGCTTTTGTCCTTTGATACCACCATTTGGTCCTATCCTCATTCACTAGTCAATATTTGCCCTCACAAAAGTGGCATTTCAGTATAAACACTGGTATGTATTGTAATTTGAGGAAACAAGAAATGTGACATCACAGCCTGTCATTAAACAAAATCATAGCCAAAACATATTGCTGTGTGATCACTTTCATTAATGTCACAGCACACGGCACAAACCACTGAATCCCCCATCTGTCCTCTCATCACATCTCGGCCAGTCACAAATGCGATTTTTCACACATTTCACTTCATCACACTCATCTAAAGACATGACTAACTCTTAACCCTTTAAGTTTGCCCTAGTCCCAGAGGACAGCTGCCCACAGAAATCTATTGTGCATGTAACAAGATCCCAGCATGTCGTGGGGTGTGTGTGGGAAAACACTGAATCTGCTGGTGTACCTAGCATCGTTTTTGTTCAGAGGAATAAATTATATTAATTTAAGCGATATTTCACTCAAAAATTTAAATTCTGTCTTCATTTATTCACCTTCACTTCACTTCATTTCAAATTTCACTACTGAGAGCCAGGTGTAAATGTCAGAGCGCGCCAGCAAGCTGAGATTTTTGTTATTTTGGCCCACTCCCTTCATTGTCTCCCTGAGATCACAGGTACTTTTTGTTCTCACGTCAGGATGAGGGAAAGAAAATGAGGGAAAACGGAGGCTTGTTTTGACGATTATGTTTCAAAGGGCAACGGCAAAGTGACTAGACATGGGCTTGAGTCAATCTCTAACTCATCTGAGCTTTTAGCACATGACTCTGATCCCAATATGATGTCACTGAGCAGTAGCGGATGAGATGACGGCCAACTTGAGAAGAAAAAAGCAGACAAAACGACAAGACTTGCCAAACGGAGTCAGACATTACTCAGCAAGCTATTTCAAGAAGCGATCTCCATCAGGGTAAAAAGAGGGCATGGATGGAAAGTACTAAAACAGACATAAGATGAGAAAGAAAGTAATGAGGTAATTGGCTGAAAACTAAAGGAAAGGAAGAAGCAAAGTGGAAATTAGCATGAATGCTACTGACACCTGGCTGTAACACTGTTCCACCGACACAGCAGGACACAGACCTGCTTGAAAATGGGTAGAACTACTAGAGATATAGTGCATAAAAATACATGACACATCCATCATAGTGTCCCATCTAAATGTTATAAGATAAAACAGATTATATATAATCTCATTAATGTGTCTATGTAATGTAATCAAACCACATCATTGGTTGGAAAGAGTAAATGGGTTTCCAGCAGTGGTGAATACACAATTTAGGAATTGTTTAGGAGTCACTTATGTGTGTAAGGAAAGATAGTCTAATGAAATTGGGGCTATGAATGTAGCCTGTCTTAAACACGAGGGGTTATGAAGAGGGTGAGGGGTCAGTCAAGAGTGTAAAATATACCAAAGCTATAAACCTTAAACACAGTGAAAGTGAGTGAGAGAGCTCCTCTAACATGCTTAGTGGTATCAGTGACCGCCAGCCAAGGCACACAGTCCACAAATGAGACGTCTGTGGAGCTTTAAGCTTATTCTGGGGGGAAAAAAAGGCCAAAAAAGCAACAGCCTTGTTTATGTAAGGCCGGTGATATGTTTCAGATTACAGGGGGTTGTATGGAAATTCTTGAGGGTAGACAGGCCCTTTTCTTCTCTGAAAAGTGAGAGAAAATTAGGCTGTTTTTTGAAACCATCCAACTATGAAGCTTTTGACAGACATATGCTTTTGGACAAAATACACAATAATTATTCCTCCAGTGAAAAAGTCCATCCCCTATTGTCCTCTTACATCAAAATCCACCAACATATTTGTTTAGATCTGTTTTGAACTGTATGGCATACAAGGGTGCTTGATCTGTGCATATTTCTTTCCTTATTCAAGATGGCTTTTTCACTGCAGAAAGCAATATTATGTTAAAAGAAGAATATTTTAGCTGAAAGCAATGATTTTAAGTTCATTACAAACACTTAGCTTTGATGGAATGGAGTTGTGCAGATTACTTGTGGATTATTATGATGTTTTTATCAGCTGTTGGACTCTCATTCTGACGACACCCATTCACTGCAGAAGATCCACTGGTGAGCAAGTGATGTTAGGCTAAACTTCTCCCAATCTTTTCCAATGAAGAAATGCAGGTTGAGCCAGGGGGTGAATTTTCAGCATATTTTAATTTTTCTTAACAGCAAGGTTAAGCATGGAAATGATAAGATCTGAGATGTTATTTAAAAAAAAAAAATAGGAAACAATCTTCCAAAACAACAGGGATCTGAACCATGTAGTAAATAAATTAAAATAAAATAATTCTGTGTTTTCAATAAAATGAAGTTGTAGAAAAATGCTGTCCATGTTTTTATTGATAGAAAAAAAAACCTGACCACAAAAGAATCCATAGCTGCAAGTAAGCATGGAACTCAAAGCAGGACAAGACGTACTATTCATTTAGTCAGGATCTATTATAGTATCATAGAACAAATCCTTTGGGCTTGTAAAATTTATATAGAAAGTATTTTTCCAGTGCAATTCTTTCATCACCTCTTCATCTCTCACACTGGGGACCTTTAAAAATAAGCAGTGCTGGTCAAAGTACCTAAATATACACATAAAGCACTGACCATAAAAAGATCTGTAAATGTATCATTCTTCCTTACTTACAGGCCAAATCATATCTTAGGGATATAAAACCTTTGAGTTCGTTTCTGGCCCTGTGCAGTGCACCTGAGCTCTGAGAGGACTTTGATCCCTGCGCAGTTCGCTGTGCAGGATGGGAATCGGGTTGCCATGTGTGGCAGCTGGACTCCACGTGGCCCTGCTGTTAAAGCAACAAGTGAGCTTTTATACTGTTGATATGGGAGAGGCTTAGGTTTATTCAGCCAGCAGCTTCGTAGAACTGAAATCCTCAAGATATAACTATGACAGGAAGATCAAATTTAAACACCACTATTATAAATGGTGTCTTTGTGATCTTCCCCATGAGGACTTATTAAAGGTTAATTTCATTCAAAGACACAGAGGCTGGAATTCATTCGCTTGCTTGAGTTTATATTTGTCTCCAGTTTGTATTTGTCCAGTGGCACCATACTGTAAATATGGAACAGAAACAAGGATATGGGCTCAATTTTCACCATTTCCTGTAGCATTCTTTAAACCTAGCCTTAGACCACTATTTATGGTCATCATCCGGCTGATTTTACTCAACAAAGACCCTGATAGAAAGCTGTGAGGAAACTGCACAGATTTACAGCCTTCTGCTTTAAAAGTCTCCCTCATTCCACTCCATGACCACACAACACAGCACATCAATTTTTAAGCAATCATCTGCACTGGATGTGTAATTATTCTTAGAAAAGTGGAAGAAATAGACCCCTGTGACTATAAACCTGAAAAACAGATGACTAGCAAGATATATTACAACTGTGGTTTTCAACTTTGCTTCAAGATGCAGATTTTTCCTTTTTACATCTAGTAACAAAAAGTTGGCAAAAGTTAACAAAGTCCTTAAAATTAAATATTAACGCCACAACATGTAAAATTAGTAAGATATTGGTTTACCAAGATGTGTGTTGTTTTAAGTGGGGCCATATGAAGAAACAAATACCCAGATATTGTAATTTTACCAATTGAGAAAAAAAAAACTATTGAGGTTTTCACAAAAATATTAAGCAGCAAAACTGTATTCAACATTGATAATAATAAGATTTTTTACTTGAGCACCAAATTAGAATGATTTCTAAAGGATCGTGTGACCCTGAAGACTGGAGTAATGACTGCTGAAAACAGGAATAAATTACATTTCAAAATTAATTAAACAAGAAAATAGTTATTTTAAGTTGTAATAATAATTTCACAATTTAACTAGTATTATATACTGTATTATTGAAAACATGGGTGTGTTCTCCTTTCTGTCAAAGGTATAAGCCTAATACATTCTACCTTTTGAAATATGCATGATTATATGGTTAGCTGCTTCTTTATTTACATTCAGAATTGTTTTTTCTCTGCAGTCTGTGACAAGCATGACACACAAGTTAAGAACCACTGCAATATACAATAATAAACATTCAATCAATTGGTCATTTTTTTCAGTTTCTCACTTTCAGAACGACCAAAACACAAAGACTTTGGAACAATCAAACCCATTACACTAGCTGCTAGTGCCTTAAAGAACTGTGAGGGTCAAAGTTTACTCTCTAGTACAGGAAAACGTCAATAGGAAGAGCAGTTAGGTATCATAAGTTGCCAATACTCTTTTCCTGAACCCATTCTTCCTGTCACTTCTAGCCACTCAGTGCAACTACAAAAGAGTCAAAGGTCAAACTCATCATCTAAGTAAAGGGAAAATGCCAAGACTATCAAGGAAAGATTCATCTATACACTACATAAAGTATACAGTACCACAAGTTCAAACTATGAAAATTACAAGTTTGCTGAAGACTTTTCTAAACTCGACTTTCGTCTGAATGACACATGAAAGCTGGAAGGCTCTGCCACGGCATGCTGATTATCAACTATTTCATCTGCAGTATCAGAGCCAGTGTCTGGAAGAAGTTGGAACATGGTCTCAGGCAGCACTTGTAATTGTTTTTGGAAAAGTGCAGAGGATTGCCAAAAACCTCCCCAAGATCCTAGGGGCAGACAAAACAACACTGCCATATAAAGTCAAGCCCTAAGCGCACATCAAATTAAGCTGTTATTTCAGAGTGCCCACACAAACGCTTGTTCAGAAAATTGTGTTGTGTAAACAGTCATGTGCAGAGTTCAAATAATGTTGCGGTGTACAGTATGTGTCAGCAGTCCTAACACTTGTTTAACTGACACCTCACTGTAAAGAGCTTAAACCCTAAAACCCAACTAAACAGACTAAAAATAAAAATTGCTTTAAATCTCTTGGTTAAACAATCTGTCAAAGCTTTTCATAGAAATGCTGCATTTCAATTTTGTTATATTCTTTGGCGGAGTAACCCAGGCTGACTATAAACACAGCCTATTTCACTGGATAAAATTTATCTACATTATCCAAATGAGTTTTGGATCACATATGTTCTTCCTGAATTCAAAGCAAACGGCCTTCAAAAGGCATCACATAAAAAGTGATTTCCAGTTCAACAGCACTCTTCTTTATCACTCCAGAGGGCACAGGATGTGATCTGGCATCACATAGCATGCTGCTCTTCCAGCTGAAGCCCCAGACACAGATGTGGAGACTGAAGAAGCAGGAAGCTGGCCGGGTCACACCCTCTGCAAATAACAAACTGCACACGCCATCTCCCAGCCAGGGAGAAAATCAGGCCATGGCTGAGAGGTGGGAAAAAACAGGCACCTTTTGCTTTTTGAGTCGCATTAACCAGTAAGCTTCTCCTGTTGCTAATTAATGGCCAAGTTGTTTATCTGCATCCACATGGTGTTTGAAAAATACATTTTTGAAACAAATGACACATTTTAATCGAATAGATGATCAATTCCGCTAAAACTGAGGCGAATACTGCAAATACTACTCTCACCACATTAAAGACAGTGAATATGACACATCCCACATATATAATCCCACATATATATTATTCAAATCAGTTGCCAGGCCACCGGAATTTCTCCAGGTGCTCCCAATCCAGACCATTTGAATGCGCAATATATAGGCTGTACTCTCAAAATATTATAACTCCAAACTATAAACACATTGCAGCACCAAAATACACAAAATAATGTTCTTTTTAGCAACGTCAAATGACCCCTTTAATCTCGTATTTGCTACAACTTAATTCTCATAATTTTGACTTTATTCTCAAAATATTTCAACTTCTTTCTCAAAATATTTCAACTTTATTCTCGTAATTTTTCCTTTATTCTCAACATATTTTGACTCTATTCTCCTAGTTTTTAGATTTTTCTCTATATATTAGCCTACTGTCTACTTAAATTTCTTAATCTTAGGCTTTTTTTTTTACATGGCACTAAAATGTTGTTGTACAACATAAATTATAGGAATAAATTATATTTTAAAATATATTATAGAAAATTATTTTCAAAAGTAATCATATTTTTCAATATTACTCTTTTTACTGTATTGTTTCTGTAGCATAAGACTTTAAAAACATTAAATATTCTTACTGACCCAAACCTCAATATTATGACTGACTTCAATTTCAGTGGTATTTATACATTTGAAATTATTATTATTATTTATAACTTATTATGTAATCCAAAAACATATCCCTCAATTAAATGGAAAACACTACCTGTAATATTACCAAAACTATAAGGTAATTTAGTGTCCTTGTGAGAAAACAACATATAAGTCACTATCACTAGTTAAGAGAGATTACAGAGAAGCGATTTTGTGATTTTATGGCACTGTTATATTAACCATTAATAAAAAGTGCTGAATTCTCAAACTGCATTCACCTTTGTCTTATAAGAGCCAGCAAGTCATTTACTGAAACTGTGCTGATTAGGAAATGTGATCCACATCAACAAAAACACAATAGCAGGATATCCACTGCAAACTTGTTTGAACAATAAGGTCGATCAGAGGGGGGTGTCGCCATGGCCAACACACCTCTGAGGCTGTCATACAGCACTCTGGCTCAGCAGGTGCAGCAAATTGTATTAAGCTACAACAGACAGCAAATACAACGCCAGTAATTCCTTTATTGTTGACATTAGAAGTGTAATTCATTGTTCCCTTGCCTTGAAGATTTTAAGGCTAGTTTACTCCAGATGTATTATGTACTCTCTAAAATATGAGTTAATAACTATATGATTCACTCTTCAAGATGTTACGCGAGATGTTTTGAATTACACCTTCATCTGACCACAGTAGCTAGCTAATAAAGCATTTTGAAAGTAGGATGATTCAGATCTGTAGTTACTAGCTCACAGTGTAAGTACAGTTCAAAAATATAATCACAATGTAACTATGTGTAGACCTAACACTAACCTGCATCACATATTGATGTGACTGTGGGTGTGTGGTTTAGACAGAAGTGAAGAATAGAGCTGATTTATTTAATTTTTTTTTTTTTTTTTTTTTTTTTTTTTTTTTTTATATATAATTGAGATTCGACTTCAAAATCCAAAGCAAAAATACACAATACAGGTACCACTACGATACCTGTCCCGTACAAAAGCACGTGGCAACTGGGATCCCAAAAGGTGAATTATCTTACCTGAGTTTGAGGTTGGCCATAAATTCTTCCAAAGACACATTGTCCAGAAGAACAAAGTCCGCCTTTCCGAACTCCAGACTTTCGTGCTCTGCCATATTAACGCGTTAGTAATATAGAAATGGCAAATTGTAAAGCTAACTATTGAATATTCCACGAATACACAAGTCAATTCGACAACACCAAACCGGAGGTATAACGCATCTCCATTAATTTGTTTACATTTGCCTAGTGCACAACTCGTCGGCTTCTTTTCATGTTATTAGTAAAGGAATATATAAACAAGCATTGTTTGTTAACTATAGGCTGTTGTCGTCTTTCCAAAGGCTTAAATTCCTAAAGCTACACGCTCCTCGGTCGCCTGAAAACTTCACACAACTTTTAGAGCCTCCCGGTGTTTCAGAGATAGTCCGCTACATCGAGCGTCGCACCTCTCATCCCTTTTTCCACGAGCTCACTCGTCTCGCATAAACACACTGTAGCTTCGGTATTCTACCGTCTCGGCTCGCCGAAGCCCCTCCCCTGTAGGGGCACGAGCTAAACCTTTCGCGCTTACCTCTAAACACCAATGATAAAGTTACAAAGGTAGATACATTTAGTGTTGAGTCAATTTTGGCCAGCAGTATTCACATCTGTTACTTAAACCTATCCAACTTTGTGTGTGTTTGTGTGTGTGTGTGTGTGTGTTACTAGTTATTTATTTTTATTACGTAATCCAAAATTTGCAACAATCAAATTATAACTAGTCAGAAGTGAAAATTTCGCTGAAAATCAAATCGCCATAGAATTAAATATCGAAAATGTACGTTTCTTACCAATAGGAAATAACATGTCACTGTTTGGATAGCGACTGCTAGCAAACCACTGAATTCCACTTTAGGAATGAATAGGCCTACTAGTAGCTTATCTCGTAAATTTACAAGTGAAATTGAATTGTTTTTGTAACATACATTACATAGTTTAAAAAAGGAGTACATTTTAAAATCATTTGCAAAGTTAACATAATTATAAGTAATTTTAAGCGGATGGTCACATTAGAATTGTGCAAAGTTAGCATTGCTTTTAGACTATTATTAGTCATCATCAGTGAGATTCTGAATATCCCGGGGATGTCCGTATGTCCTCTGGCCATATAAAGAAATGGATAAAATACCATTTGAGTGAACTGTCTCAGGGTTGTTCAGCATTTTACTTAATTACAACAAATCTGACAACAGAACTAACCAAAACCACATTTACAGGTGCTCACATGTAAGTACAATAATGGTTGAAATTAACGTTAATAAAACACATTTACTTTTTTAAATGATTTTGGCCTGGCACATGCTGTCAACATGTCTGTAGCGACTTCAAGACACAAGGTGTTTCAGATTAATGAGGACTGAAGATGGCTTCAGGTTGCTCTGTGTATGGCAAGCCGTTGTAACATTTAATCTATAAACTGCAATAGTATCTAATTTAACGTAACTAGTACTTATTTTTTACAAACTAGTATCTTTTCCATTAAGTAGCTACTAGTACTTATTCATTAACTACTAGTGCTTATTTTTTAGGTACTAGTGCTTATTATTTAGCTACTAGTCACTTTTGTAAAGTTACTAGTACTTATTCATAAGATACTAGTACTTAATCATTAGATAATAGTACTTATTCATTAGATACTAGTGCTTATTTATTAGGTACTAGTACTTATTCATTAGATACTAGTACTTATTGATTAAATACTAGTACTTATTTATTAGATACTAGTGCTTATTTATTAGGTATTAGTACTTAATTCAATAGTGACTAGTAACTTTTATATTGTTACTAGTAACTAATTTAAAATTTTTGCTATTGACTTCTATGGGGATCCGTCATTGAGATATCAACTATTCAGTTTTGACTAGTATGTATTCCACTAGTGACTAGTACTTCATTTTTATGTACTATTAGTATTTCTTGGGTACTAGTATGTATTTTTTAGATACTAGTACTTATTCATTAGATACTAGTACCTATTAAATAGACACTAGTACTTATTCATTAGATACTAGTACTTATTGTTAGATACTAATACTTATTTATTAGATACTAGTACTTATTCTTTAGGAACTAGTGCTTATTTATTAAAAACCAGTACTCATTCATTAGATACTAGTACCTATTTAATAGATACTAGTACTTATTTGAAATGTTACTAGTATGATTTTTATTTTACTAGTACATTTTTTAATTGAACTCTACTGTAGCCATTTGGACTAGTCATAACATAAGACGAGTAAAAAAGCAGATCTGACTAGTAAGATAAGAATAGTTACAAGTAGTAATTACAAAAGATATTGTCTAATAAATAATAACTAGTACCTAATGAATAACTACTAATATATGTTAAATAAGTACTAGTATGTAATGAATAAGTACCAGTATCTAAAAATAAGTACTAGTATCTAATGAATGCTTACTAGTAATATTTAAATAGATACTTGTTACTATTGCAATAATTACTAGTCAGAAATTAAAAGATGATATAAAAAACAGAATAACTACGAGTCCCTGTTCGTTTGGAGGTATCTTCAACCTCATAAAGAACTAGTGAGAATGTATTTGGAGATATCTTCATTTAAATAGATTATTACATAAACATGAGTACCTCTCCTCAGTCCAATCAGAGTCCACATGGTAATACAATACGCAGAATGAATTTGATTGTTAAGTAAGGCTTACTGGCTTTGTATGTTAGCCTAGATATTGCTTATTGGTTACCATGAAAACACAAGTAAAGATTACAAACCTGTTGTCCATATATATATGACAGTATAATGATATGTTTAAGTCCAAATTCACTTCACAACATCAGTTGAGTCTTTGAAATAATGTATTATTGTAATCTGACATGGTTTCAATGAACAGAATGAGGCAGAAATCATGCCACTTTATATTATTCAATACAGTGATAAAGACTATATCGATAAGGATTGCATTTTAAACTTTATTCTTATAAAAATATGCAAGATGGCTAGAAGAGCAGGGATAAAACCATATATTGTCACAGTCATTGTTTATTTTCATCATGTTTCATCAGTAAAATGTATATCTGCATGTTATTCAGTTACTAGGCTACATCTACAGCGAAAGCTGAATTTCTTGGAAGTCTCACTTGTGGAGTTTCTGTGCGAGAAACAATAACCATAATCATTATTAGTTTTATTGATATATAAATTTTTGGCCAAATTGTGCAGCCCTACAAGTACAGCAAACCTGGTGTTTTCTTTTTCTTTTTTTCTTTTTTTTATTTTCTTTTTTTAATTAATACCTTTTGGCCTTTTTTAAATTTTGGGATTTTTTTTGTCTGAAAACCACAAGGTTTGGATTTTGGGTGCCCTGTACAGAAAATTAATGTAAAAACATTCAGTGCCTGTAGCACCAGTGTGCCCTGTGCAGAATATTAATGTAAAAACATTCAGTGATGTAAAACATTCAGTGTCTGCAGCACCAGTGTGCCCTGTACAGAACATTAATGTAAAAACATTCAGTGTCTGCAGCACCAGTGTGCCCTGTACAGAACATTAATATGTAAAAACATTCAATGTCTGTAGCACCAGTGCTATATGCAAAAAAATAAAAAATAAAATACAATTAATGAATTAGTACTAGTACTTAATGGAAAAGATACTAGTATCTAAAAAATAAGTACTAATACCATGAAAAAAGATACTAGTACGGCTTATAGATTAAATGTTACAACTGCTTTCCATACTCTGTGCAGTTATCAGTGGCCAAGTGACATCCTCCTTGATTAAATACAATAGGATGACTCTGCTGCCCCCACATGTGTCTCTAGGAGACTGGGATAATACTATTCCTGAAAGTTACATAATAGTTTATCATAGTAGTTATCTACTACAATAATAATAGTGTAAAAGAAAGCTATTTTTGTTTAAAAAATTATTTACACACAATATTTTTTAAAAATAAAAAATGTTTATATTTAAATATAATTAAAAATAGTGTATTATTTAGTATTATATATTATTGCTATCATTACTATACAATATTTAAATTATATTTAAACACTTTTTTAATAAAAATAAATATTTTAATGTAATGTAATATAAAAAATTTAATATAAAATCAATATTTGTTTATAATATTACTTACAAAATATAAAGTAAGTTTAAATATAATAAAAAATAATACATATATACAACACAAGAAAGATTTGTGGCAATTTTTAATCGAAAAAAGCAAATCTTAAGAGTATTTTCATTTGAAATCTATCTTTCAGCAAGGGATTTTTAACAAATGTTGTTTCATTTTACAGTATTATTATTGTTTTTGTAGTAATTATAAGTATTATGTGTATATATACACATACATAATAATGACAAAAAAGTTGTTGTTTAGTCTTAAATTCAGAAGATTTATGGCAAAGTAAAAAAAAAGCACTTAGAAAAAATGTTAAGGGTATTTGCATTTGAAATATCTCTCTCAGCAAGACATGTTTAAAAATAATTAAAGCAATGAATAAACAGTTCTAGCAGAACATGTTTTACCATTGTATATATTACATAAGTCAATCCAGCTAGTTGGTACTATTAAATTAACCTCTAATTAAACTAAATTTTGTCTCAGATGACTTTAACATTCCCTTATATTTTTCTCACCATAAGCAATGAACCACCAAAAACGATGGTGTTGGATGCACTAATGGCCCAAGAGCGGCCACGGTTATGGGTCACATAAACCGTAGCACCCTTGCGCAGAGTCGTCATGTACGTAGAAAGATTCCCAACCGAGCTGGAGCCCTGAACATTGCTATGGGACATAGCCACCCAGTAATTATTTACAACCAGCCACAGATCAGTTGTCCCACTCCCCCGAGTCTGTGTGGAGAAGAAGAACTGATAGACACCAGAAACTGGAGCTCTAAATATCCCAGTACGAGTGTTGAAAGCCCCGCCTTGATTCACATACACTTTCCTGTACATAATCCTGTTCACTTTTCCTGAGATGCTGGCCGGGTAGGTGACAAAAAAATGGACGTTTACTTTCACTACAGGAAAGAAAATGCTGCATTATTTCCTCAAAAGGTAGATAACTGTAATAATAAGAACTACATTTCACAGTATTTAGTAATTTAAATACTGATAAAGAGAAATTACTCACTTCTCATTTTGTTTTTCTTACACATCCAGGTGATTTTGTCTCTGCTGATGCAAGACTCAGTTTTTCTGCACTTTCCACAGACAACTGTGTTAATATCTGAAAGGATGGTGTACAACAGTCAATAGCTTATATATAAATACCTAAAATTTCTCTGAAAATCCATGTACATCATATCTTACCTGCACAATATGCCATATGGCAAGCTACCGGTTTGACAAACTTGTAAACGTAGTAGTTTCCTCTACATGCTTTCACTTGAATGGGAGGAGATTTGAACATACAGCAGTTGTTTTTCCAGTTTCCACACACCTTACGGGTGACAACCCCATCTCGTATCCGGGGATGACCTCCGACGAGCCACAGTGGGGAGTGCGTGCCACACATTTCTTTCCTCACACACCTCTCAGGCATCTGAATGGGCTTCCCACGATAGAAGAGACGGTACCAGCCCTTCCACTGGACACGACGGTCACAAGCTACATTCTTGGTGGTGTAGTTTGTGGCTCTCCAGGCTTGGTCCAGTGCTGTATAGTGATTGCAGGGGTCAAAGGCCTTGTGACTGTCATCCTCACCAGAGCCTTCATCTCCATCTCCATCCTGAGTGAGGGTATACAGCAAATGGTTGCTGCCTATTAAAGACAGACATAAATAGTCCTTTTTTGAAGAAAAAAAAAATGGATGGTATGGTATAATTCATTGATACTCTCACATTTTCTATCCTTCACCTATTGAATAATTTTTTTCTAATTACTTATTTTTCTATTTATCCATTAATAGTAATTATTTTTAATCATTTTAAACTTAATTATAATATGTAATAACAATAATAATAATAATATTTTTTTCTTATTATGAATAAATAAATAAGTAAACAAACTTAAAGCATACAGGAATTTTCTTTCTTTCTTTCTTTCTTTCTTTCTTTATTTTTTTATTTTTTCAACTTTATAGTTTGCCATATTCTTTCTTTCTCTTTTTCTTTCTTTCTTCGTTTATCTTCTCTTTAAGAGCCCTGTATCAATAGGCTTTTGTGAACAGTATGGCAATGCCTACAACAAAACAATCATATTAGTTTCTGAAGAAAATCCTTTGTCTCACAGTAGGATAAATTTGGATAGATTGGGCCATATTATGACATTGAAATTTATATAATTGAACAATTAATCTGCATACTGTATATTATTCATTATATATTTCATTTTTTTAAAACTTTTGCTTGAAACTTTTAGTATGTCTAATACAATTTAACAGATAAAAATTATATCATTTCTTTCTATCTTTCTTTCTTTCTTTCTTTCTTTCTTTCTTTCTTTCTTTCTTTCTTTCTCAACCAGCAAAAAAATCTTGAATTATCGGCCTTATTTTTACCTGGCTCAAGGCTTCTTGCTTTCGTTTCATTACTGCTTGTTCATGTTTCAAGCTTTCCATCTCCTAAATAAATATAGAGAAAAAAAAATGCTCATACCGCTCTCCCATTAGAAACTGAAATGCTTAGGACACCAAAGCATTTTAAATTTAACAGTACCTTATACACAACAGCAAGTTGCTCCTGCAAAGGCTGGTCAACAATATTCCAAGCTCTGAATGTATACTGGAAGACAGTGCAATGAAATATCGTGAAATAACGTTATCTGCTACATTACACAGTTACTGTACAATAGAAATTATAATGTAAGAATGTTGTAAAATGTTGGTCTAATTTGTTTATAACATTATTATATTAACCGAATCAGTGCTTACTGAAATATCTCTGTTCGCAGTATCCGCTGCACAGACAACCAGCATGGCAAACACTTGAACACATAAGGAAAGCATCTAAAAGTGAGAGTAAAAAATTTCATCAGACTTTGTATTATTTATCTATATACATTAAAAAAAAAAAATATCAAAATAAAAAAAAAAATTACTTGAGATTTTAAGATAGGTTACTGTGATAAGTTGAGATAGGTTACTGTGTATGTGATTTGATTTTATAAAATGTTTTTTTTTTTTTTTTTTTTTTTGCAATTATAAACATTTGAAGCTTACCTTTCCACAAATAACAGATCTCCTTGCGTTATGCAAATCAGCTATATAGAATAGAGTTTATATACTGCACCATATAATGGGTGGACACTACTGCCATGCAAAAGGAAGTTGCTGGTTTGACTTTCACACCAATATTCTCTTTCATGAGACTCTTCACAAATAAGGTGCTAACATGCACATGAAAAATGGCCACAGGCGGTTTTTGAGCTCATGAGGTCAGCAAAAAAAATTGTGCAAAAATGTATTTGCATATGTATAGGCAAAATATTGAAATAAGTTGCATGAGTCAAACTTGTAGAATGTCAATGTAAAACACCACCAACAAAAAATGCATTAAAATATTTAAAAGGGATTAAGGTCAAGGCTAGGTTAGTACTAAACTGTGTTGTCTTTGTTTGAACTTTTGGAAAAGTTAATTAGCTTTTTATGATTGACTATGTTTTATTCATGAATTACCAAGTCAACCATTACTTACACTCACATTGCAATTTAACAAGTTACTTGACAGTTAGAATTATGCCGTTGCAAGTATCATTCAGAAACCACATGTTAAGTCAATGGTTAGAGCAAAAAAACCTATTCTTGCATTATCAGCAGAATAGTGACAAAGACTAAAAAGTACTGCTTTTTGTGCAAACACATGCATTATGCATTTTGTTTAAACATATTATCTTAAATAACACTTTAAATATGGCCTGCTTTGCTGTCTAATGTGTTAGTACAGATGAAATTACTTTCACATTTAAAAAGCAACAAAAAAAGTTTTCAAAATAACCAGCTGGGAGAAATACACCCATTGAGGAAGATTGTGTACTAATCTTGATTATTGAGCATTAATTTAAAAAAAAAAGAAAAAAAAAAGGATGCAGTAATATCTTGATATAAAGTTTTTCTCAATCGATTTGGTACATTTCTCCAAACTCAGGTAACTGCTCTCAAAACATTTAACACAGTGATCTGTACACTTTGTAATTGTCCTAAACAGACAGTAAATTCTCCTTCATTTCATACAAATTACAAATCAAAAGCATAATTTTCTCAAAACACTGTGTACAAAATTCCTTAATGTTATCACAGCAGTTCATACAGCCAACCAAATCTTTAATATATCAGGAAAAACATTTGCAGCTTTTTCATTGGTCTTCACAAAGATCACAAGCATTTTTATACCATTTTCAAAACACAACAAACAAAACTCTGTGAATTGTAAAATAGTCAGTTGCACACCTTATGTCCTCAGTTAACCCCAAATTGATATCTAATGAGTTATTAATCCACTTAACACAGAAAAAGCCAATTTCCTAATTATTCACACAGCTGTCTTACATAATTACAACAACTACAAAAGGGGAAGAGAAAAACAACAAAGAAGATGAATGAGGAGAAAAGACAATAAAAAGAAGAAGAATGAGCAGTGGAAAAGGAAGAGGTGTAAGAGTGAGAGGTGGTGGACAGGATAGAGGGAGAAGAAAAGGAAGAAGAGATGGAGAAAGAGCAAGAAGAGCTGAAGATGTAGGAGCAAGAGAAAGAAGAACTGAGGAGGTAAGTGAAAGAGAAAGAAGAGCTGAGGAGGTAGAGGAAAGAGGAGCTGAGGAGGGGAAAGCGAAAGAAGAGCTAAGGAGGTAGAGGAAAGAGGAGCTGAGGAGGTAGGAGAAAGAGGAGCTGAGGAGGAAAGAGAAAGAGGAGCTGAGAAGATAGAGGAGAAGAGATGGATAGATTGGAGGGCAATGGTATAGTGGAAAGAGAGAGTAGAAAATATAAGAGATGGACAGAGAGGAAGAGTGGCACAAGGTGTAAGAGGAGGGAGGAGAGGTAGAAGGATAGGGTACACGCATGTTTCAAATGAAATCAGAGCCACACTTATTGAACTTGACAAATCATGGTCTCTCACTGAGAGAAGCTGGGCAGAGAATTCAGCCCAATATAAACAGATCCACAGTGGCTTCAATTATCTTCACATTTCAGAGGGAAAACCGGTAAGAAACTATCATTCTACTTCTACAATGAGAGTCCACGTAGTCTTGTTTGACATAGGTCTAGATTTCTACAGTAAATGTTCCTGCTTGTCCAAACATTTTTCAGAATTGAAGTTGGAGAATATTCAGGTGGACGAACAAGACTTCTTTCAGTTGAACAAGAGCATGCCATTGTTGACATTGTGGTCCAGAACAACACCCTCCGCCTCAAAGAAATTCAGCAAAGAATAACACCGGACAATCAACTGTTCCACAATATCCACCAATGCAGTCTCTCCACAACTGATTGTGTTCTGAGGAGAAATGCAGTCCGAATGAAGCAAGTATACAAAGTGCCCTTTGAGAGGAACTCCGTTAGAGTGAAGGAGTTGCGATTCCAGTTTGTTCAAGTATGTGCAACCCAATTACTGCACTTTTACTGTCAACACAAAGATATATTTTTCCTGAATTAAGTATGTGTCCATAAACCTTTCCGTGCTACTGTAAGTGAAAAGATTTAGGCATATCTATGTATACTGCTGCTTCAAAGTGTGAACTCAAACTTCAGCAACAGTTATACAGTAGTATTGACCGTAATCAATGCCATTACTGTAAAACACTAACTTACTGTATTGTACCTTGTGTTCTTTTTACGCTAGAGAATATTGTAGTTGGATAGCAGTGCAACTCATTATGAGTACCTGTATATTGATGAAGCAGGCTTCAATCTTCACAAAAAAGAGGGAGAAATGTGATTGGCCATCGTGCTACAGTCAATGTCCCTGGACAACGAGGAGGCAACATCACTCTCTGTGCCACAATTTCTACAACTGGTGTTGTGGCACACAATGCTGTCTTGGGACCATACACAGCAAGGCTCCTACATTTTTTATTTTAATTTTTTTTTTTTTTTTTTAAACCTCCTCAATGAAATCCTCTTTCTGCAGGGTGATCAGGAGCAAATGGTGCGGAATTTTGTAGTTGTTTGGGACAATGTCCAATTCCACCATTCAGCACTAGTGGGTGATTCTCAAACCACTCTCGCACATCTCAGGGTGATGTTCCTTCCACCATATTCTCCTTTCCTGAATCCAACTGAGGAATTCTTCTCCCCTTGGAGATGGAAAGTACATGATTGCAACCCTTACGACCAAGTAAGTCTTCAAGCGATGGAAGAGGCCTGTGGAGATATTGGGGCACAAGGATGGATACAGCATTCAAGGCGTTTTTTCCCACGATGCATGACTCGTGAAAATATTTGCTGTGATGTTGATGAAATTCTCTGGCCAGATGTAATTGAGAAGCATTATCAATAAATTAATTGATTCAATGTTTTTTTTTTTTTTTTTTTTTTTGTGGGGTGACAACTCATTGTTATACACCTAAACTCCTCATTAAAGAATTTAACGAAAACATGTATTTTCATTTATTTCTTTGTGTATCTTCAGCTGAATTTATCAAATCAACACAGAACAAACTTTTAGTTTTGATGTTAATATTGAATTTTAATAAATGCATTACTAGAATAAAATGCTGTGTTTCATTGTGCAGTGAATACTTAACTGTTTCTCCAACATAAGAGTGTTTAGTTTACTGTGTTAACTGTTTTGAGAGCTGTTACGTGAGTTTGGAAAAATGTACCAAATCGACTGAGAAAAACTGTAAGTATTTGCAACACCGAAAGTCACCACTAGGTGGTGACCTCTAACCTATTTCAAAACTGAAAAATGGGAGTAATGAGTTTCACTGGTGGCTCAATACAGTTTTTCTCAGTCGTTTTGGTGGATTTCTCGAATCATCCTCAATATTTGCAAAGAATTATGTGCATTTCTCAAAACAATTCGTACAAACAGCACCACACACTGAATTACCTGCAAAAGCCTGTAACTTACTCAAAATCTTAAGTTCATCTCTCAAAAGCAAGTATTTGTCAATGAACATATCAGTGACATCAGAATGAAAGGTCATTGTGTCATCTTTCACAAACAAGATGTCAAAATGCTTAGTCATGTTGTCAATATAACAGTGCACTTTGTTAGTATTACCTGATGTAAACTATAGCAACATTTTGGATGACAGTTACTGTATTGAACAGTATGCCATATATCCATTTCAAAAGTACAAATTTATACATTACTGTATGTGGGATATTGATTGAAAGAGACTGGATAGAATTCCAAGTTACACTTTTACTAGTGGTCTGACAAAAAAACAAACAAACAAACAAAAAAACCCTTTACAATGTCATTGTGATATAGAAAAGGAAAAAGAAATATGGGCACAAAGATGAAAATAAAAAATAAGTCCATTGTCAGAATTTGTAACTCTTGTGTTGTCCTCTGTCTATACAGTATATGCTTTCCAACTGAAGATTCATGAGATGAACCTTTGAGCTACCAGAGAAATGGTTTATCATTGGTTGATCTACATTCTCTTCATTAGTCGAGATTCACTTGCACAATTCTTGCCAAATTTACGAAAAGTCTAATAATAATGTGTAAAAAAAGAAAAAAGTGCTTGCGAGTTTATGACAACTAGATGAACCATTTTGCATTTAAGGACTTATATAATGTACTAAAGACTAGATGTTTTGAGGGGTAAGACTATTGCACAGAAAACTATATAATACATTCTGAGCAACATGACATTAGCAACTGATAATGTAGGAAACCGCAGATAAATGTGCATAATCAATTGCATGAATGTACAAAAGCAATCACAACTTGTTCAAAAGAATGAGAAACTTTTTTTGATGTGTATAAATGACTAGATGATGTGGAGGTTGTACAAGTAGTTTTGAGAATTTCATTTCTGATTTGAGACATGCACCAATGTGACTGAGAAAAACTGTAAGTGAAACATTCAGAGAAATAGGTATAAAGATGTTGCTAAAGAGGGTCTCGGTACAAAAGCTAAAATGTACATTTTGTATCTTTTTTACCACTAAATGGTACATAATAGCACCTTAAAGGTAGAAATTAGTAACTTAAAATTACATATTAGTGCCTAAAGTGTACATACTAATACTTTTAGAAAGGATGCAGCCTAGTGACAGTTTTGTACCTTTTATTGTGAGTGTGTAGAGTTCTTTTAAATATACTGAATCCACTCTTATCTCATCTGGGTATATTAATGTAACATTGTGCTTTCTGTCTCATTCCTTAACTGTAAAAAC
Organism: Cyprinus carpio; assembly: GCF_018340385.1. Taxonomy (NCBI): domain Eukaryota; kingdom Metazoa; phylum Chordata; class Actinopteri; order Cypriniformes; family Cyprinidae; genus Cyprinus; species Cyprinus carpio. Next base: position 15,223,046 of record NC_056583.1, read on the forward strand.
CATGCCACACATCGTAATGTATTAAAGCATTTGGCAGTAACCTCAACTCTCACTGTCAACAGAGCAATGAGCAATTGTTTGTGTGATTAGATAAAACCAGTCCAGTCAGTACAATAGTCCACCCAGGAAAATTATGTTCATGTTTTGATGTAAAGCACAGGCCTCAGCCTTTTTTTACATAAGCAGGAGACATCAGTAAACAGCCCTGGGGAATGACAGGCATGACAGTATGAGAACAGCCGCCTGGAAAAAAAAAAAACAATTACAGCCTGTTGTGGACTGTGATATATGTTTGCATACATTACCCCACCCGGCAGACATGTGCACTCCCATCGTTTATGGCCTGCTTTGAGGGCTGTACTTTTCCTATCAAAGTTCCTGGAATTGCATATGGTTGCTCATTGCTGTTCTTGCACGTCTCTGTAGATTGTAGCATATGAGGGTTCAGTCTTTAACAGCTATGTTACAGGGCACTCTATGGAGGGAAGCCACCTGTTTGAGGTTTTTGTATGTGTGTGTTTGTGTGTTTCTTTTAATGCTTAGATAATCATGCACCTGTGTGGGTGTATATATATATAATATAATATTTGTGTCCACAGCTTTAATTGCCTTTTATATATATATATATATATATATATATATATATATATATATATATATATATATATATATATATAAGGCAATTAAAGCTGTGGACACAAATATTATAAGCAAATATCGAGAAAATTTCAGAAAGGTTAATAAAATTAATATTTACTCACCCTCATGTTGCTCCAAACCAGTACAACTTTCTCTTAAAAGAAGATAATTTAAGTAATGTCTCAAATGTTTTTGTTCTTCCAATGAAAGTCAGTTGGGGCCAAAACAACATCAGACTTTTCTTTGTATGGACAAAACACTGAGACATTTTTGAAAATATCTTCTTTTGTTTTAAATTATAGGCTTAGAATGATATGAGTGAGAGTAAAGGCCTGTTCTGACCAAAAACAGTAACTATATTCCCCACCAACAGATGATTCTATTTATTATATTATAGTTTTAGTACATTATATCAAATTATTTAAAGTCTGGTGGATTTTAATTGGCTGTTTTTTTTTTTTTCCTTTTTTTTTTTTTGTTCATCTGTTATAAAAAATTGTTGTTATGTTGTTTATTATAGTAGTTTATTATAAAACTAGAAGACGATCATAATTATAACAAAAATTTGAAGGTTCTTCAAATTGATCCTGATGTTATTTTCACATTCAGCAGGAAGCAAATTTGTTCTATAACTGCACATCTGACCTTCATTTACTGCATGACAAATATGCCAAGTTCATTGTTCCTTTCAGGCTTGTTGTTCCATTCATGCCTCTCATTGTTGCCCAGTAACCTCACTTTCCATATAACCTCTGACCTCAAGTGGTTTGTTGTGTACTATGAAATGTAACCTTTGCCTTACTGGGCAAAGGACCAATGTGTAGTATCTCGAGCCACACCTGTCAATCATCTTTGTCCTCTCTACAATCCAGCCTTGCTATAAAAAACATCAGTAAAAAACATGCTTGAAAATGTATGCATCCTCAGGCCATTGAACATGTAGATCATGTTTGTTCATCAGAACAGATTTAAAGAAATTTAGCATTAGATCACTTGCACAGCAGTAGATCCTTTTTAGTGAATGTGTGCATTACTATGATCCACAAGTTATCCACATGACTCCAGTCCATATGTTATTATCTTGAGAAACAAAAAGTTGGGTGTTTGTAAGGAATAACACATTATTAAGGCGTTTTAACTTTAAACCGATGCTTTTTGCCAAAATATAAGTCCTTAATCCATGATCCTTAACGCTTCCAGTGAAAAAGTTGTTTTTGAAGTGCATATTTCTCCTGATTCAGATGAGACTTTTTCCACCGGAGAAAGAAATGTTATGGATATAGGCCAGAAGCAAACAGTTTGCAGTTATAAATGTCTTGATGATTTGTTTCTTACAAATGCGTATCTTTTTGCTTCACAAGACGTTAATTGATGGACTGGAGTCATGTGAATTACTTGTGGATTATTGTGATGTTTTAAGCTGTTCTGAACTCTCGTTCTGATGGCACCCATTCACTGCAGAGGATCCAATGGCAATTAAGTTATGTAATTTCTCCAAATCTGCTCTGAAGAAGAAACTCTTCTACATCTCGAATTGCCTGAAGGTGAGTACATTTTCAGCAGATTTTAATTTTCAGTTGAGCTAGGGGCAGTTGCGGCCTAATGGTTAGAGTTGCACTTATCACCCAAAGTCACGGGTTTGAGTCTCAGGGCAGGCAGGATTTTCGGTGGGGGAGTAAACAACCAGCACTCCCTTCCACCCTCAATGCCACAACTGAGGTAAGACCCTTGCGCAAGGCAGCAAAGCCCCAACTGCTCCCCGGGGGAATATGTGTGTGTGTGTGTTCACTACTGTGAGTGCACTAGGATGGGTTAAATACAGAGCACAAATTCCAAGTATGTGTCACCATACTTGGCCACATGTCACTTCATTCATTCATTCAACTGTTCGTTTAACTCATAAATGACTACACTGCAGTGTAAATTTCTCAAAAATTGTGTTTATTTCCATTCTGTACACATCACTTGCTTAACATGACAAACTTACAAAAATAAAGTTTAGATTTTCAAGGGTACACGAGAAAAACAAAAATATAAATACACAAAATATGGTCCTTACATGTAAGGTTGTATGGTGCAAGTTCAAAACAGATAGTTGGTTTAATACAGACAGGCATGCTCTCAAATGAGACGGCTTAAAATTAGAAGCTCTGATTTCATGCTGCATAATATTCACAGAGAACTAGTGGCCAAAGGCCCACAAAACTGAAAAAGCCAACGTCAGTCAATGAGGTATCTAAAATGCTTCCGCATGTTTAAGAATAAATATGCACAAAACACTGTATTTGAAATGCTCGGTGCATATAAGTTATAAGTGTTTCAAGTTTAAATCAATGAGATTACTGGTACATTCTAACTGCATCTAAACACATTTACATCTATGATCTCCTTCTAGTGCCTTAAACTGTACTATAAGGAAAATGCCAGAGAACAAATTGACATATTTGGCCACGCACTAATACAGACACAATTATGGCCTCTAGTGATCTCTTTCTCTTCTGGCCATCCTGAATAAGAATACTCCTACAGCAGCAATCAAAGTCATGTTGTGTTCCTGGATTTCAGCATTACTAATGCAGTGCAACATTACTTTAACATAAATGATTTAATATCATTTAACATCATTTTTGCATATTGGTTTTTATTACTCCATCTTGGTCCTTGATCCCTGAATTCATGTGTTCTTAAGTTTCTTGGCACAAGCCTGTTGTTACGTGCTGGTTCAACTAGTCTAGATGGCCCTTTCCTCATATGCAGTGAGCAGGACCTCAGTTAATTGTCCATATGTCTCACTTCTTCACACTGGAACTTCCACTTAACAGTCTTCCAAAGGAAGAGCGGTTCAGGGCAGATTAACTTGGCACTTTGTCAAACTTCATATGAGTCAGTAAGGTTTGCAGTTAACACTGTGACAGAGCCTAGTTTCTCAAACCAAAAAAAAAAAAACAACTAATGAAACAGTCATGGTTCAGAGGAAAACGATATCTAAGGTATTGATGAGAGACTATGTGGCTTCACAGTGAGAGGTGAGTTGGGGCTCGGCCATGTAGTCACTATGGCCAACCCCGTTCACTCATGTCAGTCGGTCATAGAACTGTCCTATATCCTTCCTGGAGGCTGCTCCTTTTCACTTGGCCAGTCTGAACACGGCCAGATCCAGAGGTTCTCGACTAGGGACACACCAGTCATCTGCCCCCTGCGTGACTTCATAGTTCCGTCGAGCTGTCTTATTAAACACTGGGAGTCTCTCGACTGAGTCCGTAGATAAAGCCTGAGAGGAAAAAGACATGATGTCATCATTAGAACACAATGCAAAATATTCTCTCATTTACAACCAGTTTCCAGCGTTTTTAAAACGTAAAAAAAAATGTGTTCCGAAGACTTTCAAGGAAGAAACGTTAGTCAGGGTGGCACCATGTTTAATTTGTGACAGGAATGGAAACAAGGCTGTAAGGGGCAGAAGCGTTAAGTGGATTGTACTGTTGTTTAACAACATGCGATTGTTCAGCTGATGAATCATCTTTCTGAGAATAACTTTCAGTAGAAAAGAACTCCACAAAACAGTTATGACAGTTGTGAGTTGTGAAAATTACATGATTGTGGACCTTTATACAGTGCATGCCATTGTAAAGATTGTGAGTTTATCCCTTTCGGCCTTGTTTTCATCTTTGTAAAATTCAATATGGCACACAACCTGACTAAGGTCTATGGTTCCAAATCTGCCAATAGTGTTGTTCCAAACCTGCCAATGGGATAAAACAACACTGGACCCCCACTTATTTCTACTGCATGGACAAAATGAGTTGAAACATTCTTCAAAATATCTTCTTTTATGTCCCACAAAAGAAAGAAAGTCATGCAGGTTTGGAACGACATAAAAAATGGAATGACGTAAATGACAGAATTTAAATTTCTGGGGAAAAAAATAAAATACAGAAATTTCTATTTTCATTTTTGGGTGAACTAACCCAATGAAGTAGGGTTAATATGTACCTTCAGGTGAATAACTGCATCAGTGCCATGGCCCTCCATAGAGTAAAGCTGAAGATCACCCTGGAAGTACTTGGCATAGAGTCGAGAAATGGGCAACCCATAACCAAACCCAGCCTGTAGAGAAAAGGTGGCCAATTTTATAAAGAGGCAGTGTTACAAATACCATTGAGATATTACTGTTATTAATATATCTATCTATCTATCTATATCTATATCTATATATATATATATATATATATATATATATATATATATATATATATATATATATATATATATATATTTATTTTTTTTTCAGTTATTATTTTACTTTTAGTTAAAGTTTTACTAATTTTGTTGTGCTTGTCATTTTTTATTAGTTATGACACCTTTTTGTAAAATAGCTGAAAAAAAAAGGTTTTTTATAATTATTTCAGTTAATGCTTATTTTATTTCAAGTAACAAAAAAGTTTTTATGATTTTAGTTTTAGTTAAATACAATAACCCTGTAAAGTGGACACTTTAAAATGATGTACTTTGCAATCCTATTTGTATTTAATGTGTAATGCAGTGAAGTCTCACCAGGGGAGCCCTTTGCTTATCATCCATCTGAGGTTTTGGTGCCGTAGAGTACATGTAACTGAAGAGATTCTCCATCTTCCTGAAAGGAACTCCACCACCTCGGTCACTCATCTACAAAGACATAGATGGCATTGTTAGAGTAAAAAAAAAAAAAAAAAAAAATGAGAAAGACTAAATTAGGGAACAAACAGAAAAAAAGGGTTATCAGTGAGGGGGCGAGATGCCAGACAGACAGACAGGCACTAGCCGTGACTCTGACCCCTGATCACGACTGGTTAGCATGTGAAGGACTATCAGCATAGTCAAGGTAACCAAACAACAAGGCCAGTCTGCTCTCATGTACTATGTTATGCAACAGCAGGTGTTTCACTGATGGGAAAATGACTGAAGGCTCTGGTCACATCAGACTAGAATCACAGGAACAACCATAAGGTAAAAATGACAATTAAATGATTATAATAATTAAAATAATAATAATAATTTAGGAGCAATAAATATTCAGGGATATATCTCACCACAAAATTTTAAATTTAAATGTAAAAAATAATTAAGCTTTTATTACAATTAAACACATATACTCAATCATCACTGCAACAAAATTAAAATCTCATTATTGTAATCTAAAATATATATATTTTTTTAAATATAAATGCTAAAAAAAAATTTAAATTAAGTTTGCAATTTTATAGTACTAACAAGAATCATAATCAATCATTTAAAATAATTTTAAATTAAACCAAAAACTCAAAATTAAAAATGCAAGAATGAAAATTCACTGGAAAAAGTGCATAATTGCCATGAAAATGTCTAAAATTTTGTTTTAGCACAACATACTGCAATAATGCTTCTGTGAACAAATCATTCCAGTCTTTCAAATTAATATCACCTTGATAGTGAGGTCCTCTCCTCCTATACCCACCATAACTTGAATGGGTGGAAAATTACAGCCTTCTTTATGGTTCTCAATGGTCGCCCTCATTGCATTCTGGGGAAAGAAGCATATCGTCATGACAACATCACACTTGCCTTAAATAAACAGCATTGTTTCAGGACAGAAATATGAGATGGGCTACAGCTCACCTTGAACAGTTCAAATAGCATATGGTACAGATGGGAAGGCACATACACTATGTTAATCGGCTGGTTCCTGTTATTAGCTGTAAATAGAAGAACACAGTCACAGTGTCAATATTATCCATAGCTGCTAAAACATATTATCACTGCTAAGCTCAAAGAGAACCAACAGATGGAACACATTTAGTATCAGGTATCTTGCTCAGCCTATAACTTGTGACTATCTATGCTAGCTATTCCTGTTCTTACTGTTAAGTTCTTGAAGCACCAGGTCAGGTGAGCTGAGGTAGTACTGATCACACCGCATCTTGGCACTTTCATAAGCGTCTACAGTACATGACAAAAAAGAAAGGGATGATGACAATATTTTTAGAAACATGTATGTGTATTAACTAAACAAATGGGTCACTGATTTTGAGAAGCACATCTGCAACAATCTCCCACTCTACATGTTTGTGGTTTCATCAGATTGAAAGTAGATAGATTTTGCATACTATACCTTTAACAACTTCTGCCACCTGACAATGAGGGTCTATACTGCCAATGGTATTAGGGTGAACTGGATTTGTGGCACCATCAAATACAAGAGCTGAAAAATCAGATAAAACAACATAAATACAAGCAACTTCAGAAACAGGAATTATTATTTGGTCTGAAAATTATGCTTACTGTGCTGGTTGATGAGCATTCGGATTGATATCCGACTCAAGTAGAAACGGTCCAGGAAATACTGAATATTCTGATTAGTGACTGGATCTTGACCAAATACTTCTTTATATTCAATCACACCCTGGGCCATAGTGGGTACAACATCATTGTGCCTGTTTCGGATGTTGACCAGAGCATTCACAAACCTGTGTGCATATTCAAGAGTGTTAAAATGTGCAATGAACAATGAAGAACATATCTGGGTCATATTTGACCCCAAATTTAAAAGGAAATAAATAAAAAGTATTTAAGTAAGAAACAACTTAAGAAGTTTGACTACAAAGGCTATTTTTACATGTAACAATGTATGACAACATCTTCAATTCTCAATTTAAAGGGGTCATGAACTGAGAAATCAAATATTGACATATAAGAGGTCATTGTACTTTAAAAACATCCTGTATGTTTCCGAACTCAAAACTTTCTCATTAGTCTAAAAGCAGCTAATATTGAAGCCAATCTGCCAAAAAGACAGGTTGTGAAATGTGCCACTTTATGACGTAAAAGTGTGGCTTAACCCCGCTTCCGCATAAGAAAATCAACGCCTGCTTCTACATCACTGCCTGTTTAGCCCTGCCCACCAATTTGTGTATTTAGTGGGTAAATAATGAGAGAGGCAAACGCAGGTCTACGCAGAAACCACACCATAAACATGGCTCATAAGACAACAAGACGCTGTGCAGTGCCGCATCAGTAAGAACTGGTCCTATGTTCACTTCATTTTACCGCATATTCATTAACGAACAAGGCACAATTCGACACAGGATTTTCAGAAAGATTGAAACTAAAAGACCATGCCGTGCCGAGTATATTGGATCTAACAGTAATGTCACACCACAAAAGTGTGAGTAGCTGTTTTTATTATGTGGTCACTATTGCTTTGTCTGTTATTATAAATCGTTTGATATGTACTGAGTATTTATGTGTTTTTAATGAGTGAGTGAGTGACGTGACATTCAGCCAAGTATGGTGACCCATACTCAGAATTCGTGCTCTGCATTTAACCCATCCGAAGTGCACACACACAGAGCAGTGAACACACACACACACTGTGAACACACACCTGGAGCAGTGGGCAGCCATTTTTATGCTGCGGCGCCCGGGGAGCAGTTGGGGGTTCGATGCCTTGCTCAAGGCCACCTAAGTCAGCCAATCATACCAATGGGTGTTTACTTCAGAGACTACAATCTGTCACGGCTTCTAACAGAGCGTTCCGATGAGGGGGGTCAAAACAGGACAGAAAATAGCCTATTACTTCTAAATGATAACATTATAAGTGGACCTCAGAGAACAGTACAAAATAAAAAAAACAAAGGCAGTTCATGACCCCTTTAATAATAAAAAACCCTAAAAGTTATCAATGATGCATTATACTAATGGGATTTTTTTTGTAGGAAATGTGCTTAATTGCCATGAAAATAACAGCACACACACACAAAAAAAAAAAAAAAAAAAAAAAATATATATATATATATATATATATATATAATTTTTTGGTTTTCTTTTGATGTTGAGGTCAAATGTAAAATGTGCCTGTTTTACTTTTGTTGTTATTGTTTTTTTTTTTTTCATGAAATTTACCCATTTAATTTCTACTTACTCTTCTAAAATACTTTGGTCATCTGGACTTTTCTCCAAGAATTCCAAGATCTCCATCAAACTCTGTACATACCTTAGCAAACAAACAAAAGTGTCATTGAATTTGTGAAGAAATTTAATAATATTAAAACAAATTAAACTCTATGTGAGCACTGTATTCAGGTGAAAATATGTTTATCCAGTGTTTTCAGAACATTGACTCTTCTTGCCACAGCAACGTCATATAATTTCTGCAAATGTCCCTCACACTTTAAACACGTTCTGATATCAACTAAATACATAAATATACAGTATATAAATAGCAAAACTGAGATTTTGGAAAAGATGGATGGTAAACGAAACTCACCAGCTTTGAACCATTTGTACAGAAGGAGTGGCAAGTAATCTTTTAGGGAGCAAGTTGATCTCTTTCATGATGTTTGACAGACGCACGGGCAGCTCTTGTCTCAGGAAAACAAAAGACGTTTTCTCACACGCGTTGGTAGAACCTGAACGAAGACAACATGTAAGAAATTAATATGGCACTTTGGTAAACGGACGCGACATAAGTGTTCTAAATATTCATTATTATCATTGTATGGGTTTGGGACTAAAATGTATGCACATTGCTCATAAATAATGCAATTAAACTGTCGAATACAGGTGCATAAACATCGCAGTGATTGTAAACATGCCAACAGCGGTTAAATGACGCAACACTGCGCCTATGGACAGTATGATGGGAATTCCGAGTCATTTCCTTTTAATCGGTTCTTTCGAACAGTTCATTTTAAAGAACCATTTCAAAAAAACGATTGAGCCATAAAGTCATTCGTTTCTGACGTGCTGTAAAAAGTTCTAAAACTAGTACGTTTTATGTTAAGCCTTTCTGCTGTTAACCTTTTTAAGTAATTACTATCCGCTCAGTTCAGGTTCAAAATATATAGTTCAAATTTATAGTTCAGACAGAGTCATAAAGAAAGTCACTGAAAAGATCCGAATCAAAGAACAATTTGTTCCCGAATCGGACATAGCTGCACACAGCTGTTAGAACAGTACCAAATAATTTCTGCATCAAGCAGATTTAAATAACACGCAATGCGGTTACATCGTCATGCACGTAATCATACACGTAGTATAGTGCAAAATAATAATATAAAGTTGCATTTTAACAACCGTCTTTCTGCATCTAACCACACACCACTTTCATGGGCAATAAACAGCGTTTAAATGAAGATATTCCTTATCAGTCTAGGAATACATACGATTTTATAAATGCAGAAAGAACACTCACCAAAATCCAAGAACTGTTTCATGGAAAGTGGAGAAGGGGAAAATTTCGAGAAGTGTTCAATGTGTTGAGGCGCACTGGCCAATGAAGCATTCTTCATTATAAACCTGACGAACTTCATTTCGATGACTGGGTCGAAACCGAGATATAACAGATATATGAGGTGCAGAGATCCAGGTTTTTCAACAGCCACAGTGTTTATAATACATGTCATGTACTGCTATGTAGGCTATATGATGCAGCTGTTGTTCCAAGAACACTCAACAGCCAATCATAGCACGAGGTTCCTATTACTAATACAGATCCGTCCAATAGCATGTGGAGGCGGGGCCACGTGCTGCTCAGGGCCCTATAAATATAAGGATTCATTCAGAGTCATAAACACGTGTGTATTATTGACCACTGTGTGGTTTGCGTCCTGACAGAGTAGGCCTGTTCCGTCCAAAAATGTGATGATCATTATGAAAATCATTACAGCTAAATGAATATCAGAATGGCAAGTATTGCATTAATAATAATGTAGGCTACTTATTAATTTTAGGTCACTATACAAAATCTCTAAAATTGAAAAATTGAGTTTAATTACTGCTTTCATCTTTAGGTTAAACAAGTGCAAAATTTACAACCTGCTGTAATAAATTAATAACACTTTTGCCAAGTCATTTGAATTTGATCAAATGAAATTAAACATTTCATTTAGAAATTAAATTAAAATGAAGTTAAACTTAAACTAAATCTATGGGGAAAAAGTTATTAGCCTATATCCTGTGATGAGAATATTTTTAAAATGTGACTTTAGAAATTCAGTTTAACCTCTTTTGAACTTTATTTGACCCCACTGATCTTTTTCAGGACATTGGGACAAATCCATGATGTGCATTATCTCCCTGTTTTTTAATGGTCAATTTGTGGTTGAGGAGATTATGTTCTATGTAAAACTAACATGCCAAATCCATTCTTGCATAACAAGGAGTCTCGATAAGAGTCAATTCAGTCATGCATATTTCAGTCTCTCTTTCCAGCCAACAGTCATCATGAGCAAATCAGATATGTGTTTATTTGTTATGGGTTGTGTGCTTAGATGTACGTTTATTTTTTTATGTGCATCTTTAAAAATGTATAAACTGAGATTAGACAGTATATTTCCATATGCATTCAGTATAATTATGGGTTGTGCAGTGCCTCTCATCAGATGATTTCTCACAATGGAGACCTAGATAAATCAATATGTAGCGACTCTTACCATGATTAAATCATTACGAATAACGATTCTCATATGTTCAAATATTCAGCTCAACGCTAGTGAACAACTGCGCCACCTTGTGGCCAGCTTGGTCATCTTTTCAACATTTCACCACCGTTAAAAGCGGACTAAATCTGTTATTTTAGAGCATTTTATTTGTGATGTTTCTGTTTGGGGACTCACGCACAAAAAAAATATTTTAATGTTAAAACAATGACTATTAAAACACTTTATGTTGCCATAAACAGTTTTTATTTGGCCCTATAGTTTTGAAACACATGGTTATTCTGTACTGTGTTAAATAAAAGAATCAGATAAGTTGTAGTAAATTTGCTGTAAACTTTATCTAAACTCCAAAGTATTCTGTCTGTGCAGTAGTGATTGTAGAGCCATTAAGACCTGAGGACCTGGGAAGAAGAAAACATGTCCAGTGGAAATTCTGTTTGGTTAGACACGGGCCATTGATGTGCTGTCTTGTACCTTCATTGAATGGAACAGCTTGGAGCCAAATGTCATGATCGCTCTCAGGCCATTCATTTTCATTAGCTGTTTTCCTGCCAAGTAGTAATATTTGACAACGGAATCCACATAAATCCATTAAAATTACTTATAAATCCAGATTTTATATCCAAAATCTTCTGTATTTTAATATAGAATTATATGATAACCACTGTAATTCTAAAGATTTTAACTTTATAACATTGCAAAAGTTTTCCATTTAAAAAGTTACAGTACTTTGGTATGTACTCTCGCTGACCCCTGCCATGAACCATGAATAAATGCAACAAATTCTCTGATTGGTTCTCTGCACCTTGCGACCAGTTTTGGATTCACTCACACCAGAGTTATGTGAGTGAAACAGAATAAAAGAAGAGAGAGGAAAAGGTTTTTTGGGCCCTGAGTCCAAATATGCATAATTCCCACACAGAGTAAGCAAAGAGAAGTGTGTCAAATAAGTAGAATGAGTGAATACACAGAGTATTTATGAAGGCAAACAATACAGATGTATATACCAACTCTCAGAATACAAAACTGCCACTGGGTTGGTAACCTTTCAAAAGTATTATGTACACTTTAGGTACTAATATACAGTATATACATGCTTTTATACTGAATATGTGGCACAATCAATCACAGTTATGCAAAGCTCATGTATGTGTGATATTAGTTTTTTTTTTCAACTGCATTTTTCAACAGTGTTCTTGTAGGGGTCAAGCTAATCCCAAACTAAACAATTTCTTTAATAATGCTTTTCTTTGTGTAAAAAGGTTACAGCTTTATGAATATAACTAGGTTTAATTAGATAATGATAATATTTTAAAAGGGAAAATATCAGGAATATATTCTATTATAATGATTATGATTAGTGTTATCCTTATGAAACAAAAACATATAGCAGTATACTGAAAAATATAATGCGATATATTAAATAATACAGTTATATAGTGCATATAGATTTTAATATTCTGCACTATATACGTGGTCCTTGTATGGCTATATTAAAAAATATATTGCAATGAAAATAAAAACTGTACTACTTATTTTTACATGTAATAGCTGTATTGAAATATTCTATTAATTTATTTCTCTTTCATGAGTTAATGCATGTTTATATAAAGCTGAACACATATTCATTAATTTTTATCTCCCATTATTGTAATAACATTTTATATATGAAAATGTGTGTGATATATAAGAAAAATAAGTGTGTGTGTGTGTGTGCTTATAATATTGCAGTACATGTTTATACGCACACTGTAGTTTATTACTGAATATAAAATCACATATATTACGATAAGTAAATATATTGTCAAATATTTTTCAATATGAAAAACGGTGATTTCTTATGTATTATACAATATATGAAGATAATACATTATTCTGTATTTATTAAACTATTAAATAGCTTAATATATTGATCGTTAATATATGTATAAATACATTTTTCTTTGCATAAGGGTACCCACAGAGCATAGGAGTCTCTAGGACCGAAACAACCAGGAAATAAAGTCCATCTGAACAGGACATGAGTGTTATGTAGTGCTGTGTCGGTGATGTTTTATATTGAATCTTCAGCAGTGGCGCTCATACTCTCTCTTATTCCCTCACTGAGAGCATCTGAACCAACAACAGCAGCGAAGAGCAGTGGGCTCCAGCTTCATACAATTAACCAGCACTTCTGGGGTGCCTGGCCCTTCACTGAAGACATGTCAGCAAAGGACGGATCTATGACACACCGTGAGTGCTCTTTCCCTTATTTTTGCTGGAATAGGCTATGCGATTTGGTGTGTATGGTCGGAGTATTGCAGTGAGGGTTACATCATTACGGGCTCTACAGTGGCAAACAGCGCACAGCCATGTTTTACAGAATGCTGTAAATGTCCGTGTAATTACAACGCAGGGCGACACGGGAAGCGTTGCATGTTCAATATGTATTTACATATGTTCACATAGCTGTCTTTAGCCTCTATTCGTGTGTGTAAATGCAATAAATACAAGGCAGTTTTTGAAACAAAAGAAGACGCTTGCGGTTTGACACCAGCATTGCTCAGCCGCTGCAAGTAGATCATCAAATGAAGACGCTGCGCTGGAATGGATATGATCTTTTACGAAACCACAGCTGATTAAGATTAAACGACCATGGGAATTATATTTAATAACTTGTTTCAGACGGTCAACGAGATTTATAACCTGATTCAATTATAGAATAGAATAAATAACCAGGCTATAGGGAGAACAGTGGATTATGTTTGTCCCGTACAACACTATAAATAACTTTTTCCTTACTGTAGAGCACCCATGCATGATGGATGCTGTTCAAGATGACATTCCAACACTCAGTTTTGTCAATGATCGAAGGAAAGGTTAAGCTTATGATACATTACAATTGATATATGTCGGAAACGGTGGGAAAATAGAAAACTTTAGCCATGAAGGAGTATATCATTAGAAACATCAGCAGGTTGGTTGTGTCGTGTAATGGGACAACAGTCCCTGCACAACCGCATTATAGTGAGCCGATGTGGCGAGTGATAGGTAGGCTAAACAATGTAATTGTTTCAAAGCGCTGATTTGTTCAAGACTGACACCATTTAATTCTTAAACGACTGTTGTTAAAGTGATAAAATACGTTTTAATTTTTTTTTTTTTATTATTATTATTTTAGTCTTGTGTAGGTCGTGTCATGTGATTAAGCAGACAGTCATTTGTAATGATGCACTGGACAGCTCCAGGTGCCGAACCGCTTTTAAAGAGTACTCGCTCATACGTGGATAATAAATGTAAGATTTAACTTTGTTAAACAGGAATTACATGCTCAGAACTGGTAGAGCTTAATTTCTATACACAGATTATTTGTATTTATTTTTAAATTATCTTTATTTAAATTACAGTGTACTAAGAATGCTCCAGTTAAAGACTGCAGGTTAAAACAATATTAATTGTGAAAATGTTACATTTGAGAAAAAGACAGTACCCTACATTTGTAGAATCTTTTAATTTGGTGAGGAGGGCATTCCTTATGATTGTTGGGTTTTTCTAATGATATGTTGGCATACTAATATTACATAATTTAATGGCATATAAAGTTATCAACTGTAATGCAGTCACCAAAATCTTGTAATGTCTGAAACATCTCCTGACAGGCATTATGTGTTCCCAGTTGCATTGCGTGTTGAAAATTGATGACTACATGACATGTTTTGAAAAGTCCTTGAAAGGAAATATAAAAAAAGAAAGAAAGAAAAGAAAGAAAGAAAAATAACAGTGGACTGCCCCGTGTCTTTTTATTTTTCTCCTTTCTGTTTGGACTCTTGACTTGATTATTGTGCACTTAATTAGCAGCACTGCCTTTTTTCCTGGTGGGAGACTGTCTACAGGAGCTAATTTCAGGGTCTGACGTTGGGAGGTGAATCACGTTAGTCTCTCAGCTATTCCCAGTCACAAAGCACTTCTCATGTTGCACATTTTTGCAACATGTAATTATGATTTATGCTGTTTTGAAATGGCTTTTGTCAGAGCTGTGAAAAAATACACTGTTTTGTCCTCTACACTTTGCATTTCCTTTATTTTTTATTTACCCATAAGAAAATAGCCAGCTATGAGCAGGACAGGAAGTTTGTAAGGTAAGGATCAGTTTGGTGAAGAAAAAGCAAAAGGCTGAATTTCTGAAGAGGGTCATTTATAAGTGGCGAGAGATGAGCCTAGCCACCCGTGTCTCCTCTAGAAAGACTCTCAGACCTGACTGTGAAGTCCTTCACTTCCTCTTGTTCATACAAGCAAGTGGCATAATTTAGTATTGACCTAAATAACAACAAAAAGCTATCCACATTTTCGAGCTGCATGTGTTAGACAAGCTAGGAAATTTGTGGCTTTCATCTTCCATTAATTTTTTATCTTTTTAAGTCTGAATGTCTAAAAGTGCAGCCACAGTCCCATAGGAAGGTCCTGATTGTCTTCTGTTGTATTCCTTTGATAATAAAACAGCATAACATTGAGTGCTAACCAGACATGACGTGATAAAATCACTGCCATTTTAATACGTTTTTGTCGCAGCTGACCATGACAAGCAATGAGTGATAGTACATTTTGTCATCTCTTTAGAGTGCAACATGGCCCTGGTTCTAGAAGTATTATTCATTTTTCCAATAGGGATTTTAAAAAAGCCTTTATTAAAACATTACAAGCCATGAACCAAACAAATTAGCTTAAATGAGTAAAACAACTTAAACAAAGCATTGCGAATGACATAATCAAATTAAAAACAATGGGAAAATATTAAAATTATTCAAAGTTGTTGATTGTAAATATAGAAACAATATATTTTAAATTTATTGCAAAGTATGCACATGTATATATATATATATATATATATATATATATATATATATATATATATATATATATATATATATATATATATATATATATATATATATATATATATATATAATCAAATATTTAAGTGTTGTTTTTTTTTTTTTTTTTTTTTTTTTTTTGAGCACACCAACTTTATTACATCATTTGTGGTGTTTCATGGGAGTGGGCAGAGCCCCGCGCTCATTTGCCACAGTTTGCTCCCTGTGACTCTTTACAGCATGGGTAATGTAGTTTTTCACCAGGGCCTCCACTGTTAAACATGATTATTTAAAATATAAGTTAAAATAATGCAAACTGATGGCTTCAACCAAAGCAAATACAATTGATTAATGACCTCAGAGCTCACAGTAGGTCTGTCTTTAAAGGTTTATAAGAAATCAATTTCCCTTTGGAGAAAATGAATGGCATTTTTACTTCCGGAACCTGATTGTTGAATTCTAAATCTGCCGTATCAATCAATTGAAACTTTTTTCCCCTATTAAAATAATTTCTTTCTGTTCTTGAAATGGCTTGATTATAACTCTACCAAATTTAGTATACACATAACCATTAATATGCAAATTAGTCCCCACCTCCACCCAATCAAACCAGCTCGGACAATCTGCTCCCAACCGTAAGTTGACGGGATTGATTACATGTTTGTTGCGGTAGGAAAAGGGCTGTTTCACACCACAGTTTTGAGACTGTCTTTGACACGAAAAGCAGTGGTCCGCAGTTGTACTGTCTGATAAATTTGCACAAGGATTGTCTTTAAGCATGTTAAAAACACCATACAGACATGTAAACAACATAAAAAACTTGATTTCACCACAGTGGGTCTTTAAACAAGAAATATCTTCTGATTGACTGTAAATGTGTCGCATCTCATAGCAATTTTGAGTGATGTCTTGTGAGGAAAATAGCTTTGGCCTTTGAAGTAATTGAATTTATTTTTATTTCATTAGTTTTATACTTCAAACAGGTTAATTAGTTGTTACCCACTTGAAAAAATAAATGCATTTTGATTGAAGGGATCACTTATAATTATGTTTTGAACCAAAGGTGATTTCGAGTCGTACCAAATTAAAAGTGATTTCATTAAAAGTGGAGCATTTCTCGTTTAAGATCTTTCCCAGTGGTATTCAGTTCGCTGAGCCATGAACAAAACAGAGCTAAGCACTTCAGCATGCACACTTGTAATACACTTACCAAGTACTTCAGCACCCCGTGGACAGATAATCATGATTCATGGCCAAACTGATATGATTTCATTACTTTATCCTGTTCTTTCATACCTCCTGTGCATAATTTGGGAGCCATTTATGTAAGGTACTTGCAGCCTGGCGAACTTTTGCTTGTGGGCCATAGCAACTCACAAGCAGCTCTCCATTAGGATGGAATATTCATGAACGCCCATGCAGGTCATGCAGCCTGATGTAAGAGCCAGAGAGATACGGTGAGATCAAAACTAAAATAGAATGAGTTGTTGAGCCCAAGGTGAGGTGTTGCTTTTTCTCCATCCTTCAGACTTTTGACAGATCTCACAAAGCTGTCAGAGAATTCAGTAGTTTCTTCCTGTTTTTTGTTCATGTTCCTTTTTTATTATCATTATTTTAAACAGCCTGAGGTCCCTCAGTATAGAACAGATGGTAAAATGTTCCTTTTGATCTTCTTTTCAGGTTTCAAGAGTTTTTTGGCTGTTGCATGAATCACAAACATGCTCTGGTTGTTTGAAGACGCAGTCTGTTTATAAGTGCAGACCAGTAATTGGCAATAAGTATTCAGATGCTTTTTATAGTTATCAGGGCTTCTCTTGCTATCTTGTCTATGATGGTCTGGCACTGTGCAATTCTAACCCTGGCCAGATTCATAAACTGTTTGTAAGTGACAAACTAAAAAGAAAAATGAAACTCAACCAAAATGTGAGAGTATTTTAAGCCAGTTGATGTAATTGTCACTTGTCTTATCAGATTGTTGTTGAACATGTGTTTTTTATCCCTTATAAATTAAACATTTTAAACTATTATGATATATTGAACATTGTTGTCAAAATAATCTTATTTACAAATGCCACCAAGGTAACATTATCTATCTGACTAAAACAAAGATGATAATTTTTTTTTTTTGAAATGCCAAGAATGACTTGTGACCCCTGCTGATCTGTAAAGGTACTGTAGTAAAGAAAATTAACAAAACCTTATTACTTGAATGCATCTAATGATCTGGGACCTTATTCATAAAAAAAAAAAAAAAAATCTTAAGACTAAAAGTTGCTCCTAATGCAGAAATTTAAGAGCAACTCTTAAAACTTAGGACTAGTACAATTTTTGTCTAAGTGTATTTCACAAAGCATTTTAATGCTAGAAGCAGCTCCTAAACCCAGGTCAGCTTATAAGTCCTCCTGAGGACTTCTAAATCCATAAGAGAAACTCAGAAACGATCCGAAGCATGGCTGTTGTTTTTGTTGCAAGTGAGTAAATATTGGAATATCACAAAGACAATGACTATTTTTGAAATGTGGTAATAAGCAGTAATAAATTGTGACTAGGCCAGAAAAATTGTTAGGAGAGTAATTAAAAATCTGAACTGGCCCAGTCAGGCCTGTAGAAAAATTCTTCTAGTCAAGAGTAAGGCAGTTTTTTCTGCAGTTTGAAGCCTTTTTGACAAAACTGATTGATTGCCGGATTGCCAAAGGCCCAGCTGCTTGGCAGCAAGACATTTTTTCTCATCTGTGAGTACTTTAACATATCAGAGTCAAGCACATGGAGCTATTTTTCAAAGATGACATCTCCATCCTGCCCCCATCCTTATGCCGTTCCCACAATTTGCATTCATCACCATATCACGATAATGCTGTGTCCACATACTCTGAATGCAGGTCAATAGCAAGGTTACAGTCATCTGATTGAAGCCCGACCAAATGTTCCTCCACCATGCTGTTGCTTTGTAAGTAGTAATTTATCACGTAGGACCAGTCAAGGGATATTCAGAGTACTTTAGAATGACCTCTGGATGTGGTTGGGTGGACAGACAGATGCCCTTTGTATTCTCCCTTTCAAAACTCTGATGTTCTTGCGGATATATCAACTCCCCCTCTCTTTCCATTTCATTCTCCTCGCTTTGTTATCTATTACCCATTTTGTCTTTCTCTGATAGTCCTTGTTTGTTGTGCTCTGTCATTTTCCCTCCACATCCCCACTGTTTATTTCTGTTTATCTTTTATAACTGGAATCAGAGGTGCTGACCTTCATTCTCCTCTATACCATGTAGGTCTATTTCTGGGAATTGCTGGCCATAAACAACCCAAAGGAACTGCTGTCTCCTGTTTGCTTCCTTATCTGAACCTGGCTTAGGATGTTTATGAATGACATATCACAGATAAATACTAAATATTTATATGCAGGGAAAAAAAAACTACATATTTTCATAATCAGGGTTATCTAGACTATTAGATCTTTATTTGACATCTGATAGGAAACATCCTATAGACCTATTGCAGATGAGCAAACACTCAAAAAAATATGTCATGCAGATCATGTCAAATAGACATCTCTGTGATGTACGTGTGCTATCAGGGAACTGTTAAGTACTCATCCCAAACTTTTTAATGGTAATATATATCAATCTTGAAAAATATATACCCTCTACTTCAAAATGTATTTTGAACAAAATAAGTTATAAATATAAAAAAGAACTTCTGAGGAAGGTTTTACCATGTTAACAACCCAATAAATTGTTAGCATGCTAAAGCACAGAATGCTAAAGTGCCCTCTATGACATTACGTCTCTAAATTTAACCCATTTAAATCATTGTATTTATTAAATGTTATATTTAAAATACTTCAATTCTTTGTTTTAACTTTAATCATGTTAATGGTTGTGTTTTAAAATGGATTAATTGTGACTAGTTGGCCATCTTGACCCATCCCAGGCCTTTATGTGTGCTTTTGTGTTTCATTGCAGGGGGTATGGATTGTGTTGTTGCCTGCACGACCTTTAAAATGCATTCAGACACATTTCTACCCAATGCTTTTGAGGTTCAAAATGTTCTTTAAAAGCAGTTGCTAAGTATTACCAAGTTGCTTAGCATTGTTGCCAATCAATAATGCCATGTTGTGGTTGTGATGTCGTACATGCAAACCCAAGATTCTGATTTTCCAATAATCAGTAAGAACACCTGGCATTGGCTGTGTGAAAGTGATATTGCTCTGTGAAGTGATGGCTTCAGTAGCCCACACAAAGCACAAGGCCATACTATGGAGGCGTAACATAATTTATCTGCGTATCTATAAACGAGAAAAAGCGAGAAGAGCATGTGGGGGAGAAGAGGGAGGGCAGGTTTATGAGATGCACATTAGGGTGAAAAATGAATCTAGGGAGGAAGTAACAAGATAAGAGGAGAGAGAAAATTGACAGAAGCGGAATGAGGTGAAAGAACGAGGAAGAGAAAAGCAGGATGACAGTGACAGCACGTGTTTGCAAGACATCGCTCTGGAAATATTCTCATCGTGTTTCACTCTTAAAGAAAACCAGGTTACCCACTTGCATTGCTCTCGCTGCTGGACTGCTATAATTCCCCCAGGTAGCCCTAAAAATAACAGAGTCCACTTTTCCACAGCATTTCCTCTGCCTTCCTCACTGCCCCTCTGGCAGTGCACATTGTTGACAAAGATGTTATCGGGAAAATTAAGGATATTGCAACCACCAGCACACAGAATTGTCACAAATAATCTAAGCAGAGTTACTAGCAACCCAGGCTCATTGGAAATATGTGCATGTGGTGACATTTCTAAAAAAAAATTATATTACATTGCTTCTGACACATTTAATAACACTTTTAAAATGAAATGTTCATTGAGTGACGCTAAAAGTCTGTGCAGTTTCACCCCCCCCCCCCCCCCAAAAAAAAATAATTTGGCAATGTTTTATTATGTTGATTGTTGTATGTGTCACAGTTTGGAAATGAAATGCCTGGTGAGTGGCACTAAAACTTGATGCTTTGTAGTGTTTAGAGGCCAATTTACACTGCACCGACAGAAGCAAACCAATGCTGACAATCACTAGAATAAAGAATGTCACTTCTTAGATATTCCAAATGCAGATTCAGAATGTTCAATTAGCAAAACCAAGCAGCAACCAATGCCAACAGAAGCCGACAGGGGTAACTCCCTGATCCGAAAAAACCTGATGAATATGTCTGTTGCTGTTTGTCTGCATCTGTCAGTGTCAGCAAAAGCAAATGTGAGATAAAAATGAATTTGCATTTTAACTTACTTCTACTGGTCTTTGAGCTCTTTTATTGTGGCTAGTGTTTTAAAGGACTTGTACCCAAATGCTCTGTATAGCTAGTGCAATGCTGTACCGGGTGAGCAACTGAGCAAGTTTACCATGTCAGAAAAGCCATACATGTGTGATATAAATGCCAAAATATATTAGTTTTAAGTCATGCACTATGGTAAAAGCATATTGAGGTCATAACATAGTATTGTGTGCGGAACTGCAGGAAAAGAAGTCTTTATTAATCAATAATCCACCACTTGTGACGGCAGTGGATTGTATGTGTAGTTTTTGCAGAAATGGGATATCTGTGTAATGGGTTATCTGTGTAGCAATAATTTCAAAACATTCTGGTGGTATAGGGCAAAGAGAATATTAAGAAACTATGTAAGGAGAGATCAAAAAAGCACAGCCACATGAGTCTTTTTGGAACTGGAGCTCGAGTAAGTTGTTTCAACATTGTTTGAATGTAGTCTCAGCCTCAACCCATGGTCTGATGCATATTGCACACAAAACTGGGAAGCAAGTGGCAAGCTGTATTCTGACTGGCAGACTTTATAAATTTTAGGGTATTTTGTGTTATTTTATTTATTTATTTATTTTGTGTGTGTGATTGTGTGAACTGTTCAATGAAACATGTTGTGATTTACATCCAAGTGTAATATATTACCCCCCCACCCCATTGTTATGCTAAATAAATGGAGATCCAGTTTAATTAAAGGAAGATCCCGACATTTTGATTGAAAATTACAATGTCAAAAAAAAAAAAAAACCTCCCGGTTTTCATCCAAAATACCTTAAATTGTGTTCTGAAGACAAACGAAGCTTTTACTGGTTTAGAGGGTCAGTGATTAATGACACAATTTTCAATTTGGGGTGGAGTATCCCTTTAAATGTCACATGACACCGAATCCTCCCACTCCACACAGCCATCTAGAGGTTAAAAATTACATTTGACTCCTACAACACATTTCAGATAAATCTGCCCCTAAATGGCACATAAAAAAATTATTTGTGGTTGGTGTCTTAACATGTCAGCCAACATTTTTGTTTGTTTATTTGTTTTGTGCTCCATAAGAAAATGTGGGTTCTCAGTTGGTTTATATTTAATGCAAATTCCATAACAACAAACATTTCAGAATGCAACAGCTTGATTCACCAAAGTGTTATTTTGCCATTTTCTTCTGATAAAATAGTGTCTGGTGTTGGCATATGCAAGTTATATATATCTATATATGTGTTTACGTATATGTGGGTGTTTGTTTGTTTGTATGCACACGTGCGTGTATTGTGAAATGGCGGTCACACTTATTTTTATGGTGTTTTCTGTGCGTGGGAATCAGAGAGCCATCATGATGCTGCCACTCACACTTCTCCAATCACTGCATGAGTTTCATCTTCTCCACTCCTTGCTTCTGATTTTCATGTTTCCTGGAGTGTTGCACGACCAGCCATCTCCAGGCCCCCTCCTTCACATTTCTCATTTCTCTTAGAGAAAAAAATAAAAATGACATGCTGATCACCACTTCGCTCCACATGCGTGTGTGTGACGTCAGAGCCCGCCTGCCTGTCTCTGATTGTCTCAGAGGCATTCATTGCAATGTGTTCATCTCTGCAGGGTTCACTGGTGTGGGTGTGAGACTACAACATCCTTTTTGTAACATCCAGTTTATGGCTGTTTAATCAGAGCCAATTGTTTATTATTTCTTACATCACTTCATCCTCTTTTTCTCTTTGTCTCTATACTCTCTGAAGCCTGATTTCTAGTGTGAATATTTTGGAGACATTCACTGGAAGTGTTAATTGTCCTTGCCAAGGACATTTCAGAGCTTTCATTTTGGTAATGCAGTAATGTATCAACATATAAAGTGGAAAAACAGACACACACATATATGAAGTGAGTGCATTCTGCAAGGGCAAGCCAATGTTTTCCGATAATTCATTCCTCTGCCCCTCCTCTTAGCTGAAGTTGATATGTGATGAAACAGCGCTCAGGGTGCTGACTTCTATTATTGAATTTGCATTATCACAGAGATGCTGCCAGGTGTGCAGAGGGGAGCGTTCATTTTATTGATGTGTGTCAGCACTGAATATATTACATTTGTTTTGAATAATGTTTCCATGAGCTTCATTTGTTCTCAGCTTAACTTTCTATTGTCCACCATGTTCATTCCTCACATCCTTTTCAGTGTTGCAGTCTAGATGGATGGATGGATGGATCTATCTTGTTTGAAGCTTTAAAAAAAATGTTTTCAATAATTTCAAGCAAGACTGTCATTTAAGTTTGTCTTTGCTTTGCTAGTTAAAAATTTGTTATATACATTTCTTTGAATTTCAATATATTTTATTTAAAATTTGTAAGTTATATTTATCAATCAAGATATAGTTAGATTTATTGTTATTTCTTGCAAAAGAGTCTGTACTTGTAACATTATTTGTACTGTTTTCAAAACTTTCAAACAAGGTTATTCAAGCTAACATTCAAAGATTGTCTTTTCTTTACACAGTTTAGAAACACACACACACACACACACACACACACACACACGCACACACACACACACACACACACACACACAGACACGCAAACACACACACACACACACATAGACACGCACACAGACACGCTCGCACACACACACGCACACACACACACACACACACAGGTTATAATGGAAATTATCCAATAATTTTACGAAAAAGTGATGTCATATGGAAATATTAATACGGTACATTTGGAGTGTAGTTAAAAATTAGCATTTTAGTTAATTTAATTCTGTAGATAGACAGACAGAAGATAGACAGACAGACAGACAGACAGACAGACAAATAGCCTGTACTTACTGTACATGTGCAGGAATAAATTCTGATCACAGAGTTAGAATTTTCACTTATTTTCCTAGACTCATTCATATTGTGAGTGTACAGGATTTTTCAAAAGCACTATTTTTTGTCTTTAGGGGTAAAACTTTTTAATGAGCAGCAAATTACTGAGTACATAATTAGTGGCTTATGTAAAATTTTATTTTTCAAGGAAGATTTAATATCAGCGGACGGGTAGGTTTGTAGTTACATACCAAAGATAGAAGGAAGATAGAGGCTAATAGTTAAAGCGGAAATAAGTTCAAGAAGAAGAAGAGCTGCATGGAGATAAAAAGGTCAAGACGTCAGTAGATGAAAAGACAGAGTGTGAGTAAAAGTTAAACCTGGGAATAGGATGACGAAAAGCAGTATAGTTAGAAGAGAAAAAGGGAAACTATATAGTGAGCTGTAAAATTTAGCTTAATCTTTTTTTCATTTCTTTCCTACCATCCATCTTCAGTTGCACCTACAGATGCAGCACCCACACCCGCTGTGCCTCGCTCACCTTCTTTATTAATTTCTCTGCCCTGAATGCATCACACATGCATCTGTTTGTCTGCTTAAAAACCCAGTCTAACGGCTTCAGTGGTTTACACTGTTTACATACATGCTACATAACATTATGTTTCAATGTGAGACACACATATACTGTATAACATTGACTTACAAAAAAAACTCTTTTACACGTCATATGTTTCACGTCATGAGAATACCATGTACTAGTATGAACACCAAAAAGCCTGTAGTTTGCAGTTGTGACTGTTGTAGAATCGATACCTCCCTTACTCCCACTGTGTGGTAAAAATACATGTGTACATGCTCTGATTTGCCCACGAGGCTCAACCACAGTCCCTCTGCAACACCCACTCAGTTGTATTGCTGCTTGTGTCAACTTGTGCCAGCCCAATCTTCACTCCAAACGGAGGCGTTTTGCTATCAATACGGTTAATACAGTAGCCCAATGCATAGTGAGTTACACGCGGGGAGCCTGTTTCTAACTTAGATGCAGCAAAAATTGCATTACAGTAACATTTCTGAATGTTGAAGTTTTGCTTTCAGATTAGCTTTTCTAAAGCTACTAGGTTACTAAAAACAGTGAGGAAAACCAAAAATATGACTAGGTATTTTCTGAGATAGAGTGTCTTAACATTACAAATGTAACTAATCAGGGCTCAACAATAAAAATGGCCCCAAAACACTGTTTCTATTGCTTTGATGAACATTTTTACTTATGCAAAACTTCAGAAAAACTTTATCAAGTATTTACATTCGGGTTTCTTCAACAGAAATGTGAAAATTGCATTAAAATACTTTGATGGAAACCCATCATTTGCATGCATATACATAATTTGTATTTGCATGCCTTGCAAGCATAAACATTTGGTTTACTTTGATGTATAATCAGACTGCCAAACAAAGAGGTGTGATTCATTACTCCACAGAACACGTTTTCACTGCTCCAGAGTCCAGTGGAGGCCTGCTTTACACCACGACTGGCATTGTACCTGGTGATGTGAAGCTTGCATGCAGCTGCTCGGAAGCCCATGGAAGCCCATTCCATGAAGCTCCAGCCAGACAGTTTTTGTGCTGATATTAAAGCCATTATTAATAGCTGTGTTTCATTGTCCAAGGATATTTGATCTTTTAAATACAGTGCCAAACAATGAAGGATGTTTGGTGTAGTACATATATTTTGTTTTTGGTTTTAAAATATGTGATTTTGCTCTTTCATTGTCATCCCATATCTTATATCCTATTACATTTTGTCATGCTTGTGTTATGGCTGTTTTTTCTCAATAAAGTGTGGGAGGCATAGATATGTGTGTAGGCATATGTATTCTTGCTTGTGTGTGTATGTGTTTGAAGACATACCTTTAGAACCAGAGTGGTCATTTTTTTTAATCACAGGCAGTCACACTTCTCTTGAGGCACTGCTAATCTTCCACCAAGTGAGGGGCCACAAACCATGCCAAAAAACACACATACACACCCCACTGAAATAACAGGTGTGTGTGTGTGAGTGCACCATAATATCTGCATTATAGCAGCCAGGTTCCCTGTGACAAAATGGGCTGGAGTCCGATACGAATGTGTCCTGCTGTCTGTAATTGCATGCTGCTAGTGGTAAATGTTTAGGATGCCAGCCAATTTCATGAGCAAGTGTGACTGAAGGAAATTATGCAATAGCTATGTCTGCAGATCCTGGTGTTCCTAAATTTTGGGTGGTTTGACAGATTATTAAATAATTCAGAAATTGTATGTGCCATTCTCTCTTGGACCGATTTGAACATTAGCATCATTTCAACAAAATGTGATGCCCACCACATCATTAAAGCAAATTATGTTCATTTCAATCTCATAATGATTTGAGTGACCTTATAATGAGCACATTTGAAGCCTAAAGGGTTGTTTTTGAAAACAAGGCAAATGAGGAAGAAATGTACACATCTTACCCCAAAGATTGCATATTTACATATAAATTCAGGTATTAATTAATTGGCATTATGTCTCAAATTGCAGCGGTGTGACATAATTCAGAACAGAACTTTAAAGAAATATTTTTTGTCATTTAATAATGATGAGCTGTGAATGAGGTGCTGAAAATATCTCTGTAGAAATATATGTGTGTGAGAGAGAGCGTGTGTGTGTGTCTGTGCCAGTCCCATCTAGGCCCCAGGTAACAAATGACTTCCTGTGGTAATTGCTGTAATGAAGCAGGGAGGAGAGCTGTGGAATTCTTAATAGGTGTGCACAGAGTGTAAGTGTTCACAAAATTAGGTGCAGAGGAGAACGAGACAATAGGTGAGATGGGAAGTGAGATAGGAGTAAGATGGGAAGATAGATGTCTGGTGAGCTAGCCATGAAAAGAGTGTCATGTTTATCTGTTTTCTCTTGCTTCTTGCCAGGGTTTTGAGCCCTAACAAATTGTCAGAGTCGTGTTATAATCCCTGAGCTTAAATTATTGTTTTCCCCAAGACTGGGATGGCTGTATGTTTGTGTCAGAGCAGCACACTTGTCAATAGGATGCAGGCACATCATGCACCTTTTTGTTGTAGAGGGCAGGAATAAAATCATACCAAATGTATGCATATAAAAAGGTGATTTCTGGCCGCTGAGCTTTAGCCAAATATTTTTTAACTACGATATTCATTCAGCTACATCATAACACAAATGTCACATGAGATAAGTACATTGTGCTGCAGCTCCTTATCAGCACAGAGAGAACCCTGGGTGAGAACACACTTGTATTAATGTAATGGGTCGGAATGTCTCTAAAGTGATGTTCTTCCACCTACACACATTCACACATTCTTCAGAACAGCAATCTCTCCCCCCATGGCCATGCTGCTTAGCCATGCCTGAGCAAATGTATTGGTGTGAGTGGGTGTTTCTCTGGATTACCCTGAAGGGTGAAGAGAAAGAGAGAGAGTAGAATCGAGAGAAAACCCAGGAAAAGGTCCAAGGCTTCTTTGTACGTTTTTAACATTGGTACGCAAGTGATCAAAAATAACTCACTAAGTAAGGAGCATCTGACTCATTTTGTGTGCAGTAAAATCTCCTCACACCTCCATACTGTGTCAGATGGCCAACGTGATGCTGCACGCATATCCATATCATCTTACAAAACACATTTTACAGTGAAGATGTTACTTTTTTTCTGCTTACTCTATGTTATCTACCCATGTTTGCATCCTGCCTTGTTGTTGAGGCAGTGCTGTCTGGTGTGAGTGAGTGTTGATCATGGTGTAGACAGTGGGCTCTGGGGACTGAACGGCATGAAGGCAACACACGGGGGAATAGAGCTGTACCTCTGCAAACATTTCTTTCTTAAATCTCACAACAAGCACATGTCTTGGAGCAGTTTGTACACTTTTCTTGTTTTATTTTGACACAAATGCTTGATTTCAAAATCAAGAGAACTTCCTATCCGAGTCATTGTAAGCTTGCGATGCAAAAGCTGTTCTAAAATTATGGGTTGCACAATATATTGGTACACCACTCATAATCGTCCAATACTGTGTATATATATATATATATATATATATATATATTATATATATATATATAAATATATATATATATATTTTTTTTTTTTTTTCTTCTTCTTATCAGATATTGTATATTTATTTGTACATTCTCTTTTCACCTCTTTTCCATTTTCTAACACTCACTTAAAATTAATTAAAATGCTAGCAATTTATTAATTTATTTATTTTATTGTTATATATTTTTAAATGAATTTATGCTTTTATTCAGCAAGGATGAATTAAATTGGTCAAAAGTGACACTTTCTATTCATCAAAGATTTCTGAATACAGGTTTCCATAAAAATATTAGGCAGTACAACTGTGTTAAACATTGATGATAATCATCACCAAATCGGTGAGAAAACAGTTACATTAAAGTGTAATAATATTTCACAATATTACAATTTTCACTGTAGTTTTTAATCAAATAATGCATTCTTCTTTTGTGATGCTTTTCCAGGCTTTCAGTGCAGCCTCTTTCAGTTGTTGTTTGTTTTGGGGGGTTACCCCCTTCAGTCTCCTCTTTAGCAGGTAAAAGGCATGTGCTATAGGGTTTAAGTCTGGAGATTGACTTGGCCAGTCTAAGACCTTCCACTTCTTGCCCCTGATGAACTCCTTTGTTGTTTTGGCAGTGTGTTTTGGGTCATTATCTTGCTGCATGATGAAGGATCTCCCAATAAGTTTGGTTGCATCTTTCTTTAAATTGGCAGACAAAATGTTTCTGTAAACTTCTGAGTTCATTTTGAAACTGCCATCATGTGTTACATCATCAATGAAGATTAATGTGCTTGTCCCAGAAGAAGCCATGCAAGCCCAAGCAATGAAATTACCTCCACTGTGTTTCACAGATGAGTTTGTATGTTTGAAATCATGAGCAGATCCTTTCTTTCTCCAAACTTTAGCCTTTCTGTCACTTTGGTAAAGGTTAATCTTTGTCTCATCAGTCCATAAAACTTTGTCCCAGAATTTTTGAGGCTAATCTCTTTACTTTTTGGCAAATTCCAGCCTGGCCTTCCTATTCTTCTTGCTAATGAGTGGTTTGCATCTTCTGGTGTAGCCTCTGTACTTGTGATCATGAAGTCTTCTGCAAACAGTAGATTGTGATACCTTAATCCCTGCCCTCTGGAGGTTGTTACTGATCTCACTTACAGTTATTTTAGGGTCTTTCCTGACAGCTCTCACAATATTTCTGTCATCAACTGCAGTTTTTTTCCTTGGTCTACCTGTTTGATGTCTGTTACTTAGTACACCAGTGGCTTCTTTCTTCTTCAGGACATTCCAAATGGTTGAAATGGCTATGGCCAATGTGTGTGCAATGGCTCTGGCTGATTTTCCTTCTTCTCTCAGCTTCACAATTGCTTGTTTTTCACCCATAGACAGCTTTCTGGTTTTCATGTTGGCTACACCTCTTAATTATAAATGCAATTTGAACAGGCAAAACCCAAATCTGAAACTGAGTGTCGACATTCAGTGCTAATTATTGTTGGAATAATCATGTGATAGGACACACCTGGGCAACAAAATACTCCTGTCAGTCACATGTTCCAATATTTTTGCTCACATGAAAAATGGGTGGGTTCAAACAAAAGGTGATATCTTCTAGGTTTTTTGTCAGATTCTTTTTTATGTCAAACCCAAATGTTTTCAGTCTACAGCAAAAATAAAGGAATACTTTTGGAGGGGAGTGTGTGTGTATATATATATATATATATATATATATATATATATATATATATATATATACATATATGTCTAATAATAAATGTTTTGCATTTTTAGCTTAGCAACATGCTAACAACAAACTATTGCTATCAATTGTGAGTCATGTCTCCTGTGTGGTTTGTGTGAGGAGCACTATTTATATGACACACAGTTATAGAGTTACTGCCTATATAGAGCGCTCCAAATCTGTCACTTTAATTCAGTTAGGATGCTGCCTAAGAAGAAGACAGCTAGGCAGCTCATTAGATTTTGGAACAGTTTATATGCACCCTATCAATAAAAAATTGAAATTATAGCACTTTTTTGGTTTGCATTTTTTTTCTCCAGCAAACATAACGTCGCTGTATTCACAAAATTTGCTGATCCTGTAAAAGCTTGTAAGAAATGGCAGCTACAACGTGTACTTGAATCAGGTCATGCAGCTCCACTCTTCAAGTATCTCTAGCCTTTGTCTTCCTGAATAATTAATGATGTGGTCTGTGGTCTGTGCAGATTGTAACCAAAAAGACCAAAAAATATCCAGAGAAGATAAAGGACACATGGTTGAGAAACAGAAAACCTTACTGGCCTTTGGTTTTTGTTTGGTGCGGTTTGGTGGTTTGTACGGACAGTGGTGTGGATGTCAATGCTAATGAAGATAAGCGCAGTTGCGAAAGAAAATAATTATCCTGAGTGGAGCTTGTGCACGGCAACAAAACCATCGAAGAAGTAAAAAATGATATTCAAGATGAATGAGTGCATGTCCCAAGGCTGATCAGATTACATGTTTGATTCACATTAACAATCTTTCTCTTTCTCTCTCGCATCTCACAGGTTGAGGATCAGGAGTCATGGAGTCTCTCTTCGGGGGCCAGTTGGGCTTGCTGGGGGGTAATGAGGGTCTGAAAGAAGATGGCTGTGGGGTGGGCTGGTCGAATTCTCCCTTATCAGAAGACATGTACTCTGCCTCCCATTTCGCCCTCATCAGCGCCTACCAGGACATTAAGACTCGACTGGCTGGCCTTGAGCGAGAAAATGCAGACATCAAAAGAAAACTCAAGATTTATGAGATAAAGGTACAAAACGCCCTGAATATCCTTTAGCCTCAGATACTGTAACAGATATCAGTGGTTACGTCAGTAAGTAGCGTAACTACCAGTAATGCAGGCTGATCAGTTCACTGAAATAAAATATGGTGTAGAATTTACTTTTTCACTCAAAAATTGCAGCAAATTATATATATATATATATATATATATATATAATTATATATATATATATATATATATATATGAAAAAGAAATGACAAGTAGCACATTTAATTAATGTGTTTTTTTTAAGAGAAAGATTGAA
Organism: Cyprinus carpio; assembly: GCF_018340385.1. NCBI lineage: Eukaryota > Metazoa > Chordata > Actinopteri > Cypriniformes > Cyprinidae > Cyprinus > Cyprinus carpio. The sequence continues at coordinate 15,254,211 of NC_056583.1, forward strand.
ACAGTATTCCAGTACTTGTAATTTCTTACACTACTATACAATATAGCTTTATATGGCCTTTATACTGTGTAATATATCTTTAATGATTAAAACACTAAAAATGTCTGACGTTACTGTTCTGCACTGTCTCATCTATAGCTACTTTCTGTCATACATTATGTTTTTATCATCTATGGAGGCCATATATTTTAAAACCTATACAATCTAAATTATACAGTGGAGTCCACTTAAAAACTATTTGTGAAAACGCTATACAATTCATCAGCAATTATTTTATATGACAACAGCACTTGATCTGCATAAATTCCACAAGTTTGTGTTAAGCCTGATGATCATGTTATCCAGATTTATTTGACAATTATCCAGAAAGTCTCTTGTGCTTCAGTGAAAGCACAAATAACTTTTGATTAGTGACCTAGAAATAGTGTAGAATCTTAAATTACTATTATGTAACTTTCCTTGCTTAAAACTGCCAGCTTATTTCCAGGTTTAAATGAAAAAACGAAAGGTTTTCAATGTTTTTCTTTTTGGTTTTTTGGTATTATAGTTTGTTTAGTATGTTTAGAATAATTAAAATATTTGAATTATTAGTTTTAATATTTTTTGGCCTATCAAATTACCTGTAGTTATTATTATAACAGTGTAGGATTTTTTTTTAGCTAATGTCGTATATATGACATAATTATCCAGTTAAAAATGGGGTTAGACATCCTTGTTAGCCCAAAACTCTTTCTCCTGCTCCTCGCTGCCTCATCTCACATTAACGCAGAGACAGCGACACAGTCACAGGCATACTATATAGGGCATTTAAACAGAGTACAGTAGAGTGGACATACACACAAAGCAATAATATGAATATCTGGCACACAGCTGAGAATTTCACAGAGAAAGAGCATAAAGCAATAATTAAACTACTTTCTGTGTCAAGCAACCTTAGTTCAATAGATCAGAAAGAGTTCTATGTTTCTTTAAGATGTTGCATACTACTCTCTCAGGACAAAGTGAGAGATTCAAACATCCTAAATTTAAATAACTAAATTTAATTAATCTAGCCTGTCAGAAGAAAAAAATGCATTGACAGGTATAAAGCCTAGTGGAAAGTTTGAGTAAATAAAAAAATTTAAAGTTATATTTTCAAGTACTGTATATAGATTACCATTCTAAAGTTTGAAATAGTCCTTCGGAAATTATTGTAACAAGCTGATTTAGTGCTCAAGAAACATATGACACTAAAAACTAGAGCAATAACTGCTGAAAATTCAGCTTTGCCATCACAGAAATAAATGACATTGTTATATATTAAAATAGAAAACTTCTTTTAAATTGTTAATATTATTTCACAATATTTTTTTACTGTATTTTTGATCTAATAAATCTAGCCTTGGTAAGCATAAGAAACGTATTTCAAAAATATGAATATCTTCTCGGCCTCAAAATTTGAACAGTAGTGTATGCTCATTCTTGTAGTCTTAGAGAGGGTGAAAGTGGTGGAGACCCATCAATTATTTCTGCATCAATAGTTGTGCCACTGATTCTGCTAAAAGGTTTTTTTTTTATTTTTTTTTTAACTGCTATGGAGTTTCTTTGCTGTTTCCTTGTGAAAAATTGTGGCCCATGAGTGTTCAGCTGCTGAATACTGATATAAACTGTTGTCAGATATGTTTAAGCATGTAACATTGAGTTGATTAATGACTGTGTCTGCCTGCTTCATGTATGAAACAGCTTTATTTATAGCCCAGCTGACACATGAGCTGAGCTGTACATAAACAAGTATGCAGGCTCTCTGTAATTAACATGTCAGGCTCCCACATGAAAACACACAAAACCACTTATACACACAATACAAGATGCTCCTGATGCTGTTTAAATCACTCGATTGATAGGAAGGTAGATCACATCTCAATAAATCATTAAAAATGTAACTGAATATCATTCACATGAGATTTTCATTTAAAATTGAGCAGACAGTTTTTCTCTAATATAATGATCAGCACTCAGAAGTGACAGCAATGATTGAGCAAGAAGACACTATATGCATAATATTTTGGGATCATGTCAGTTATCTGCCAATATTAAATATATTTAAATTTATTAATTTAGGCTGATGTTGGACATGTTATAATTCATTCTCATTTCAATTTTTATACATTTTGTTAGCCATCATCTAATGCTTAAGGTTAATATGTAATAACACTGTTGAATGTCATCTTTAATAAATCTTAAGATCAATACTGGATTGATATACAAAACTGTCAAATATTAACCTCATATTGGAATCATTATGAGCACAAGCTGTAATCACTAACATGGTCATTGTGTCTGCTTTACTGAATGCATGCTTTTTATCAACCACATAACTGTATATTACTAATATATGGATATTACTTTAACACACTTATCTATGGCTGACAGAAAAATACTTCCTAATTGTAACATTGAAACAAGCATTGCTGTAAAGCTGCTTTTTACAGTATCGTGAAAAGCACTATGCAAATAAACTTACAAAACTTCTGGTTCTTTTGATGCGATCTTTGGGGTACAACTAGGTAGGTTGGGCAGCTGCCAGGCCTCTGAGGAGCTGCAGGTAGAAGATGCTCCAGATTGGATATCTTTAAAGCTTTTTGATTTGGCCCTGCCCAAATATATGCATGCATATGCACCCACGACGTCTAGCCTCTGAAGAACAGCTGTTTTTGCAGAAGCCGAGAGAGAGTGCCTCCAGGGTTCTGTGTTCAGTGTGGCTCACTGCCTATAAAGGGCTAAACGTGGGGAACTAATGCACACGGCTCTTTAGGCTCATAGGAGTAGAAATATATGAGATCCTGCACATCAAAGCACATAGCATCTACTGATGCGAGCAGTGAGATAGAAGATGATGTAGGAGCTGAAGTTGTAGCATCCAAGAGCAGACCTCTCTAAATGGAAATGACTGTTTGATACCAAGTGACTAATAAACCCCTTATATTGCTTCGTCACCAACTTGCATTTATATATATTCTATATGTATTCTAGCAATTACCTTACCAACATAACTAATGCTGGTTTTATAGATGTTTTGCAATGGTTAATCATACACTATACAAAATTAGAAACACAACACTTTTGTTTTTGCCCCCATTTTTCATGAGCTGAACTCAAAGATCTAGGACTTTTTATATGTACACAAAAGGCCTATTTCTCTCAAATATTGTTCTTAGGCTTGCCATAATAAAGGGGGGGGGGGGGGTCCAAAAACCAGTCAGTATCTAGTGAAGAGAATGCCTCTCCAAAGTGCCAGACGCCATTGAATGTGAGCATTTGCCCACTCAAGTTGGTTATGACGACGAACTGCAGTCAGGTCGAGACCCAGATGAGCTTCCCTGAGACAGTTTCTGACAGTTTGTGCAGAAATTCTTTGGTTATGCAAACCGATTGTTGCAGCAGCTGTCCGGGTAGCTGTTCTCAGACGATCTTGGAGGTGAAGAAAAAGATGCTGGATGTGGAGGTCCTGGGCTGGTGTGGTTACACGTGGTCTGCGGTTGTGAGGCCGGTTGGATGTACTACCAAATTCTTTGAAACGTCTTTGGACACAGCTTATGTTAGAGAAATGAACATTCAATTCATGGGCCACAGCTCTGGTGGACATTCCTGCAGTCAGCATGCCAATTGCACGCTCCCTCAAAACTTGCGATATCTGTCGCATTGTGCTGTGTGATAAAACTGCAGATTTTAGAGTGGCCTTTTATTGTGGCCAGGCTAAGGCACACCTGTGCAATAATCATGCTGTCTAATCAGCATCTTGATATGCCACACCTGTGAGTTGGATGGATTACATGCTTATGGGTGACATGTCCGGTGAGTATGCTGGCCATGCAAGAAATGGGATGTTTTCAGCTTCCAGGAATTGTGTACAGATCCTTGCAACATAGGGCCGTGCATTATCATGTGCAATAATCATGCTGTCTAATCAGCATCTTGATATGCCACACCTGTGAGGTGGATGGATTATCTCGGCAAATGAGAAGTGCTCACTAACACAGATTTAGACAGATCTGTGAACAATATTTGAGAGAAATAGGCCTTTTGTGTACATGGAAAAAGTCTTAGATCTTTAAGTTCAGCTCATGAAAAATGTGGCCAAAAATAAAAGTGTTGCGTTTATAATTTTGTTCAGTGTATATTGCAGACTAACTTTATCCCATCTGGAGGTCATCCAAGGGCAAAAACCAGTTTCATAAGCATTTTTTTTTTCTTTCACTGTTGCCATATCGTTTACAAGTTTAGGATTAGTAAGGTTTTTAATGCTTTTGAAAGATGTCTCTTATGCTCATCAAAGCTGCATTTCACCAAAAATACAGTAAATAACAGTGATATTGTGATTTTATTATAATTTAAAATGACTTTTAAAATGTGATGACAAATCTGAATTTACAGCAGCCATTATACTTTAATATAATTATAAAGCTTTTCATGATTCTTTTACACAGTAAAAAAAAAAAAAGTTCTGAATGAATTTGTGTTGTGATTATTGGAGTACATTTACAGGAAAATACCGTTTCAGTTGTTTACTTCATAATTTCATGTTTAATTGAATGTGTTACTTGCTGTTTCTTTGTAATTATTTGTGAAATTGAATAGCAATTTCCAGGTGAAAAAGGAAATCAGACAGCATTTTTTTTCCAGAGCAGAATTGCAAAGATATTGGATGCGCTCCAAAAAGATAACCAGTTCATTCTCAGCTGCGCAAATCAAGAAAATTGTATCAATCAAAAAAACAAAAATATCCACACACTGAAAGACATTCAATTAGACCAAGGCAAGGGTCTATCACAAAATTACTTTAACATCTACAGAGTGAAAAAAAAAGTGAAAAAAGGTGAAAGGTGTCTTAAAAACAGACGAAAGAGCAGACGTTTCAGCTCATGCTTTCTTTAGTGCTCATGGATAAAGAGGAGACTTTTCTTTTATTTATTTATTTTTTGGTATTTTTTTCAGTTGTGGTCAATTTTTTTGTGATTATTTCTATAGTAAAAAATATTATTACAAAAGTCCATCTCTTCATACAATCCAGTAGTGGATTTCAGCTCAAAAATCTAAAAAGCCTGTCTTTGTAATAGTTTTTTTTTGTCACGGTTACCCCCTCTCCTACAGTATATGTGGCAGAACCCTCTAAATGCCCAGGAACTTGAGAACCGAAAGACAATGCTTAGCAGACTCAAAGTGTCAAAAAACTGGAAAAGTGTAGTATTGTATTCTTGTGTCATTATTGTGTTATTTTGTTCTGTTGTTCTGTTGACGTTTTGTTTTTTCAACGTACAATAGGAGACAGAGACACATAATTATGTATATCAAATGTGTAGTTTTACATGTAATCAATTGTTTAATTTTATAGTTTTTGCCACAGATTGGGTGTGTAAAAGATTCACATTTTATATAATAAAGACAAGCAGTACAATCTTTACATGGAAAGTTTCCTTGGACATCTGAGAGGGTCCCAGGAATGGTTTTTCACAAACATCTGTTTTAGAATTGTTTACCAACTGATTTCTGTACACTTTGAATTTGGTGAATAATGTGAATAATCTGTAGACCTCATTTGCATATTTGTGCTGAAAATAATGACAATGACTTCATTTAAAAACTCACAATGCAGCATTAAACCAGCCAGATTGCTGGTTGTTAGTTAATATGATGTTTTTTTGCACCAGAAATGGTGCAATGTTTATTATACCCATTATGATTCTATATAATGGCAGCCTGTGCTTGTGACCCCATGTCACTTTTTCATGTATGTGTGTGGGCAGTTTCCCATGATAGGTGAGTTTGGAGATGACAGAAACTCCTACTGCTCCTTTGAGCCCAAAGACACAGTGCTGCTTCAGTCAGAGAATGGCAGTCTGCAACAGAGAGTCAACATGCTGACCCTCGAGGTGAGAGGACACATACAGTATATGTACACAAACACACACCTAAATACACACACCCAACTCTTTCTGGACTGTATTTCATCTGATATTCTACTAATTTCAAACAACCGCTTGTTATATTATGGCTTGGCTATATTGTGTCCTAAATCTGGATTACACGTCACAAAAGGGAAAGATTAGAGAGGTAATACGATTAGTAGGGAAATTAAGGACAACTTCAGATGGCCAGCCATTTATGACAAAAGGCCTTACATAATCTAGACCACAAAGCATTCATTTTTGTTCGCCTGAAGCCTGCTCTAAATCGTCTCTCCCGACTGGCTGTGATATGAAGTGTAAATGGGAAGATCATACTCTCTCTCTGCATCTTTCGGCTCATTGCCTGGCGAAGCATCTCATTAATTAATGATGATTGTTATGTGTTTCCATAGCCACCCAGCAGCCTTCCCTCCGTCAAAGAGCCAGATTTTTATTTGTCATCTGTTTTTCTCTCTCTCCCACACCTCCCTCGCTTTTGCTGACGTTTGGTTCTTTGTGTGTACGTTCCTTATTCTTCCGCATCCTCCTCGTTTAACTGTGGCCTTCCTTTTTAATTCGTGTCTTGTTGTGTTTCATTCTTTTCATACTTTTTTTCCAACACCCAAAGCTTTGCATTCATGAGCTATCGCTGAGATCTAATGCAGTTGCAATTGAAAGTAAATACCCTGTTCTGTTATTTTTTTCTGAAAATAAGCTACTATTATTTGTGAAGCCAAAGGATCACTGCAGAGAGGTGTATTATATAAAAATTAAAGTAGATGCTTATGTGTGTCTGTATTAAAATGAACGTGCAGGCAACAACACAAGTGCATTTGTTTCATTTTTTTTTTTTTTTTTACATATATCAGGCAGAACACCCTCTGTGTCTATAAATGTTTTTTTTTCTCTCCCACACCATGTCCTACTGGTTTCCAGCGACAAGCTATTTGTCAAAGAGTGAAACTTGTAACTCAACTATTACATTTTGTTGATCTTGTAATGTCCATTTTCTTGCCTTGTTAACATAAATGTTTGGTTTTCAGTTGCTGATTTGTCTAAAGGTTTTGTTGAAATTGCAAAAATTATTGTGACAAGAAATAGCTGACAAAATGAGAATGTTTTTAATATATTTTTATAGTACACCTGCCGTACACCAAATGTTACAAGCAAACAGCTTGTTATTATACAGCCCAAGAACATCCCAACTGTCCTTGTAATTCAAGTTCTTATACACAGTGATTAAAAATGTAAAAATGCAAAAAAATGTCTATGAGAATTAAAGATTTTAAATATCATTAGGTGTGTATAAAAGCCATTAAACCAAAGGAAAGTCCTTGTGATGATAGGAATGTTTGTGTTCTCCAGCTTCAGAAGAGCAAAGAGCGAGAGGAGCAGCTTGAAGATGTCATTCAGGCCTATGAAAAAATCCACATGGAGAAGTCCAGCCTTCAGCGAGACCTAGACAAGATGGTGAGAACTCTCGTAAAACATTCATTCCATGACATCCATGCTAAGTTTGGCTGCCGAGTGGATGGGCAGTTGCGATAATTAGCCTCTCCATGTGCTTCAGGCTTTAATCCAACCAGGTGTCCACTTGATTAATCTTGTACTCTCATACATCCTAACTGGGTTGTGTGAATCTAATTGGGCTCTTATATTACCCAGCCAGTGGATGATGCTGGATATCTGTAATCATATATGAACATTTGAAGCCTCAGTTTTAAAAATGGGTCTCAAATGGCTTCGAATGGATTTGGCTGGGTCCAAAAGACTGAGTTCTTGAAAACTGTATGATGCAAGCGTTTGTATGAAAGGCCGTACAAGCCATAATTCATTCTGGCGCTATCACACACTTGTACTCTCTTTTCACATACATATAATTCTACTCTCACACACTTACATCCTCCTTTCACATGCATACATTTTTGCTCTCATAGTCACATATTTTAACAAACACATTGATAAATTTTTGCTCTCATAGTCACTAATTTAACGCACACATTCATACATTTTCCTCTTATATTCACTTTAATTGTTTTTAATTTAACGCACACATTCATACATTTTCCTCTTATTTTAATTTATTTTTAGCGAAATTTTGTGTATTTTGGAGAAGTTTGTATGCATGCATGAGAGAGAGAGTATAGTGAAAACGGAAGGTGAATGACGGAAACGGAAGGCAGGTTAGGCATGATGGTTAAAAAATTTTAACTGGGCAATTACAGAATTTCCTTAGCATTGGGCCCTGTGAACACTATCAAAATCAGTATCATAACACTTGTAAACAGATCTGTAGAAGTAGGTTACAGAATGAAATTTTAAAATTAAAAAAAAAAAACTGTAATTGAAAAGAAAACAGGATAACTTTGAATAGTATAATTGTATTGTGTTAGGATAAGCTGAGCAAGTATATCTATTTCCTGGTTTGAGAGTGACTTCCTGCTTGAAGAGGAAGTAATTGATAAAAAAAAAAAAGGTGAGACGTGCATGCATATTTCATTTAGTCATTTAGCAGATGCTTTTTGCATGAGTGTGAAGTATATGAATATGTGAAAGTGACTATATATGTATGTGAGTTATAATGTACATATGTACAAATAAAGAATACATATTTGTGTGAAAGTCATGTAAGCAGAAACATGTGAAACAAGAATGTATGTGTGAGAGTAGAAATATGTGTATGCAAAAGGAGTGTGTGAGTGCGCCATAATGAATTAAGCCTTGTATAGCCCCTCATACGTTTGAGCATCTGTGCCGTTCGCCTCTCTGAAACATTCAGCCAGCAATCAGCTGTTACATCTACATGATCTCATCTTTTATTGCTGACAAAATTTCCTCATGGACACGAATGTCGAAAGAATCTGCATTGTGAAGTAATGGCCTCTTTTGATCAGTCCCTCATCGCCTCCCTAACTCTCCGTACTTGTTTCATTTTTAATCTTTTATAATCTTTCACTTTTGTGCCCATCTCTTTCCCTTTCTTCTTTTCTCTTCCTTCTCTCACTCTTTCCCGGGCTCAGACGTCTCTGGTGGAGAAACATGTTGAGCGGATTCACAGTTTAGAGGCGGCTCTGAGGCAGAGGGAGAGCTCACTACACAAACTCAACACACAGCTACACAACAAAGACATGCAGTATCTGCAACTACACAGCCCTGACTCACATAGTAAGTCTTGTTTTGTCTGTATGCATGCAGGTGTTAATTTACAATTCACTCAGTGGTCTAGGACATGCAGATATTTACCTAAAACCGCTACCACTGACTCATTCACTGCACAGTAACAGTCAAAATCAAAAAGAATGAACAATGTATAAATACTTGATTTTTTTTTTTCATAAAGATTGTTAATCTTCATCGCTCAAAATTTTAAGGAATATTAGCTGTAGGTATACCACCGTCATGTTTGACAAAATAACCAGACATTTCAATAAAATCCTTTATTTTATGAAAAAACAGTGAACCACTGTAGCATGAAAGAAGATTACAACTAAAATTTTGGAGTGTTACAAGCTGTCAAATATTATTAGGAATTGCTGAGGCCCCTGTTTGATTGACTTCAGCACATCTGCGGCCGCAGGATATCACTAGTTTCTCACACTGTGCTGGTGTGATCTTGGTCCACTCTTCTTTCAGTCTCTTCTAGTTTGTTAACTGTAATGGGTTTCTTAGCCATAACTTTGTTGCCAAGGATTTTCCAGAGATTTGCAGTTGGGTTTATATCAGGACTCTGGCCATTTCGTTAATTCAGTGGTTTCAGCCTCAAGGAACTGCTTTACCCGTTTTGCAGTGTGACGGAACATTGTCTTGCATGAAAATTGCAGATTGATTGGGACTTGCTTGCAGGGAAGGTACCACATGTTGCTGAAGGAGATCCTTACCCTGTTTATCGAAATATAATATGTATGGAAAAAGGACAGTTAACATATTTAATTCCAGTTGTTTAAAGAAAGTTTATTGGTTCATCAGAGTGCTGTTACGTCTGCCAAAGCTACATATTTTTCTAATCTAATCATGGAAAATCACTCTAGATCTAAGGTTTTATTTTCAGTTATTAATTCTGTTGTGAATCCCCCAGTTAATACAATGTCTACTGCTTCTGAGGCTCTATGTGAAAGCTTTTTGAGATTTTTCATTGATAAAATCTCTAATTTGAGACCCAACATAAGTCCTTCTCAAACTGAATCCTCTATCCTGTCGTTACATTTTGCTTCCTATGATGTTTTTGAACCTATTTATCTTCAACATACTTTAATATCAAATCATCTTTCTGTTCTTTTGATATCATACACCTTAAATTTTTTAAATTAATTGTTGATTCTGTTGGGCCGGGATTGGTGTCTCTTTTTAATAAGTGTCTTTGTACTGGCTCTGTCCCTGATGCCTTTAAAGTGGCTACTGTCACTCCTATACTCAAGAAGCCTTCACTGAATTCTTCTGTTCTGAATAACTTTCGTCTTATTTCTGTATTACCATTCATCTCAGAGGTATTGGGGAAAAATTGTGTTTGATCAACGCCAGTCTTTTCTCAGTTGCAACGATATTTCTGAAATTTTTCAGTCTGGCTTTAAGTCTGCACATACTGTAGCACCGAATCTGCCCTCTTGAGAGTGCTAAACAATTATTATTATTTTTTTTATCTAAGGACTCTGTGGTCCTTAGATATCTATCAACAGCATTTGATACTGTTGACCACTTTATTTTGATATCTAGATTAGAGTCTTATGTGGGGATAAGTGGTTTCAGTCATACCCCACTGACAGAAAATTCTTAGTCAAGTTAGGTAACTTTTCTTCTTTTTTTGCTCATTTAACTTGCGGTCTTCCTCAAGGATCTATCTTGGCGCCCTCTCTTTTCTCTTTGTACATGCTATCTCTGGGATCCATTCGAAGAAGACATGGTGTGTCTTTTTCATTTTTTACCCTAACGATGCCCAAATTTACCTACCTATCAAGATAGATGATCCCTCTGCATTTACTTGCTTAGATGAAGTTAAATTCTGGCTAGCCCAAACATTTTTATCCTTAAATACAGATAAGACTGAGGTAACCAGCTTAGATCTGGGTAGTTTATCAGTGTTTAGATCTACATGAGTACAGAACCTGGGTGTTTTGTTAGATGAGTCCTTAAACCTTGACAAACATATCTCCTCTGTTTCAGGTTCTAGTTTTTATCAACTATGCCTGCTATCAAAAATCAGTGATCAGAATCTTCTTCTAGTCCCACAATCCAGACTCAAACGTAGAAGGGATCGAGCTTTCACGGTGGAATAAACTCCCTTTAGAGATTAGACTTGCGCCTTCTCTGTCCACTTTTAAATCTCTCCTAAAAACATATGTGTTTTCTTTGGCTTATAAATACTTTTCTGTTATGGTCTTTGCTTAGACTTCTGAGGGTTTATACTTTGTTTCTCTTGTGTTGTTATTATTATATGTACTTAATTTATTATTAGGGCGAGATCCTTTTTAATTGTTTAGTTGTGCTGATATTTATATTCTTTTACTTTGAATCTCTGTACTGCACTTTGGTCAGCCATGTGGCTGTTTTATATGTGCTATCTAAAGAAATTGAAACTTGAAACTTGAAAAAAAAAAATTAAATTGACAAGCTGCAACTTGACTGTTCACACACACACACACACACACACACACACACACAGTACGTGTAAAATATTTGGGGAAAAGAAAATCCTTTAACAGTCAAAATGACCACAACACCAAATATAGCCCGATATATAGCCACACACACATACATACATATTCCACTCCAACAACAGATTGTGTATTGGGGTCTTTGAAGTGTCCCTTTTCATTATATATGCATCACATTTTCTATTCAGTTTTCAATCTAGCCTAATTTAGTTTTTTCAAAGAGCACCTCTCCTATGTTGGACTTCAAATGGGGCCAAGCGTCATTCCTCTTGTCTTTTTGTCCTCTTTGTTTTTTCCCCAGATGACAGTGTTGTGTTGCATCTCTCTCATTTTACCCCATTTCCCACTTCCTTTCTCTATCCTTTCACTGTCTCTGAGGCTCAGAAAAGATTTGCACCTCGAAGAGACTAAGTAACTAAAGGGAAAATGAAAGAAAGTGGTCATACCTTTCCCCTGTGACATCTCTCCAGGATCTAAAACATTTCAGTCAAACTCAAAGGCACTGAACAGGAGTCAAAAAATTCCAGGCAACTCAAGCAAATTATGTTTTTATGTAAATTACGCAACAGAGATGTTCTGTAACCCTGACAGAAAATAATACAAGAATGATGTCGATTTTTGTGCGCTCATGGATACAAATATTACATGCACATATAAAAAAAAAAAAAAAAAAAAAAAGAATGAAAATAATTTCACTGCGGTTTTTGGTATGAGATGTAGGCGTGCAGGGGTGTGCGTTTTCAGCTTGCTTATTGCTGAACTGTCACAATAGCTGCTGGCTCAAGGACGGCTTTTCTATGAGCTGCTGAATCACCATGCCCACGCCTGGGGTGAGTAGCAGGAAGCTCTGACAGAATAGTTCAGTCTTGAATTCTCCAACTTCAAGGTTTCATAGCTACATGTAAAGGATGTGTGTAGGGATACTTTCAGTCCAGTTAACAATGCTGGCCCTGAGGTGGCCACCAAATATTTGTAGGTTGGCGTCTGTTTCCTTTGGATGATGGAAGAGAGAATTTCCCATTACATAACGTAAAGAAACACAAATGAGATTTTTGTTGGTCTGTTTCAAATGACAGATGTGATCAGAGAGATCTGCTGCTTCAAAGACATGCTGTCAGACAATTTGTCTGCAGCCTCATATGACAGAGAACGTTCTGAGTATGTTTAAGGAACACCAGAAATGTACTGATATTCCTCTAACATTATACTCCATATTTTTCTTTGATTTATTAAACTCTAAACGAGTGCTAATTAATTTTAACCCTTGATGAGCAGTCTATTTTTAAACTTCATACTTTAATAACTTCAAATTTGAAAATCTCCTTTTGTTCAAAATAATATTGATAATAATGTCATTATAATATCTGCACACTGTACTGCAAGTGTTTTTTTTTTTTGGGGGGGGGGGTGCATTTATTTGCATACTGAACTGAGACTGGTCTGTCATCATGTACATTGTGGCCCTATATAAACAAACAAACAAATAAATAGATAAAAAAATAATAACTAGTATGTGTGTGTGTATGTATATATATACACACTTTTATTGCTATCCTAGCAATAAAAGGCACATGATGGATGTTGATGCAGTGTGTTTGACTTATCTAATAACAATACCTGTCTATCTCTAGTGCTAGACTGCCCCATGACCCTACAGAGCTCCCGAAGTCTGGACACCCTCTCTGACCTCAAACTGCAGCGTCTGGAGGCTGAGCTAGAGGGGGCACGGCACGAGGCTCAGGGGGCGTGTCAGAGGGAGGAGGAGCTAAAAGCTGAATGTGATAGGTTAAGGGAAGAGCTGGGAGAACTGCAAAGCAACCAGAGGCAGAGGGTCAGTTACACAAACACACACATGCTTAAAGACTCATATAGGAAGTACACTGTCAAAATATTCTCACTTTGATGGCATATTAGCTGAATTTTGCCTTTGCATCCTTTGACGTAACCTGTCATGCCTTTTCAGGCTTCAGATTTAAGATTAAGGCATATACAGTTTAAAAGTCAGGCATATACGATTTAAAAAGTGGTCAGTAAAAGTAAGTAAGCAAGCAGAGATGGGAAGTAACCAAGTACAAATACTTGTATCAGTACTTTACTTTACTTTACTGTTTATTTTTCAGACAACTTTTTACTTTGACTTCTTACATTTTCTACACAAATATCTGTACTTTCTACTTACATTTTCAAACCAGGCTGATTATTTTTGTGGCATGATCAAAAATATTTCTTGTCATTGAGCGCCTTTTTCAACCTAATGTAAAACAGAAAACACAACCCCCACTGGTCTATTATTTCCTGGTTATCACACACCACAGACGTAGGCTAGTCTATGAAGCTACCAGGGTGCAAGAAGAATGGCTAATGTTACAGATGAGACAGAGGGATTTAGCATTGTTGAAATGACTGAGAAATTAGAGACATTCCCAAGGGTAATAAATTAACCACAGTAGCACGCATGCAATTTAGTAAAGTTTTATATTTAAATGAACACAAAACAAAAGTAAATGTGGCAGCCCCTCACGGAAGACTGGCGCATAATACAGCAACATAAAATCCAGGCCTGGTTCTCTCTCGTCTTGCACTGTCGTCAAGGGTCGCTCATTATTATTAACTCCACTGGCCTCGCTCCATTCCCACGGCTCTTGGCCCCGCCCAACTCCACTTGTCACAGATACATTTTAGCGCGTCCTCTATAAGTGCAGTTTTTGAAGAGTGCGCATGTCCATGAATGCCTAACAGAACCCCAGAGTATGACGTAAAAGGAACCCCGTAATGATTCACACATCAAATAAAGCAAAATGACAGGGAACAAACATAGTAAATTAGTCATCAGGTGCCATGTTCAATACAGCTGCATCTCAGAGATCTCGAATCAATTAATTAGCAGAAGTTATTATACCACCACATGCGTGTGATGTCATTAACAACGGCCCTAAATTGTTGAACTAATGTGGTTCAAATCCGCCCGTTTTCAGGAAACATGACTGGCTAGTTAATTTCCACAACTAGACGAGTGTTTTTGAAGATGCTGCCACCAACCAGAACGAGCTTGCAGATGCTGTAATATCATACATCAGTTTCTGTGAGGATATCTGCATTCCTATCAGGACTCATTAAACTTACAACAATGACAAACCATGGTTCGCTGCAAAACTCAGACAGCACTTCCAGGCCAAAGAAGATGCTTACAGGAATGGGGACAGTGTCTTGTATAAACAGGCCAAAAACACACTGACAAAGGAGATAAGAATGGCTAAGAGAAACCACTCCTGAGAATCTGAGAATCCAGTTTTCAGCAATGACCTTGCATCAGTGTGGAAAGGAAAACACCAAACCCCAGCACTGTGCTGACTTAACAACTGGCCGACTATTTGAATTAGTTCTATTGCAGGTTTGAAAAACCCTGTCTCACACCCCACACCCATTCTGACCCTCTCTCCATGGATCCATTAACACCTCCAGCATTCCCCCCTCCCCCCTCCTGCACTTTGAATCAGTGAAGTTGATGTGCGTTAGGTCTTCCAGAAACAGAAGATAAGAAAGCACCAGACCCAGATGATGTTATACCAGCCTGTTTGAAATCCTGTGCTGACCAGCTGGCCCCTATCTTCACACAAACTTTCAACAGATCACTGCAGCTGTGTGAAGTCCCTTCCTGCTTCAAATGCTCCTCATTCCAAAAGAAACCCAAAATCACAGGACTAAATGAATACAGACCTGTTGCTTTAATGTCTGTGGTCATGAAGTCATTTGAAAAACTGGTGGTGGCCCACCTGAAGGACATCACTGGACTCTTGCTGTACCCCCTGCAGTTTGCTTACTGAGCAAACAGGTGGATGATGCAGTCATCATGGGACTCTATTATATCCTACAATATCTTGACAAACCAGGGACTTGTGTGAGGATCCATTTTGTGGATTTCAGCTCAGCCTTCAACACTATCATCCCAAACCTCGTCCAGTCCAAATTAACTCAGCTCTCTGTGGCAGCAGCTAGTGAGGCTGGAAATTCTCATCCAGAACCCGCACCATCAGCACTGGCGCCCCCCAGGGATGTGTTCTCTCCCCATTGCCCTTCTCCCTCTACACCAACAACTACACTACAAAGCACCCCTCTGTCAAGCTCCTGAAGTTTGCAGACGACACCACACTTATTGACCTCATCCAGGATGGTGACGAGTCTGCTTAAAGAAAGGAGGTTAAAGAGCTGGCTGTCTGGTGTAGTCTTAACAACCTGGACCTGAACACGCTCAAAACAGTGGAGATGATTGTGGACTTCAGGAGAAACAGGGCAGAGTAGAGTGTATTGCTATTTCTTGTTACTCATTCTGTTTTTATTATCTGATTCTTGTCACTGTCATTCTGTTTGTGCTGTGGAAATTTCTGTCACCATAACAAATTTCTCGTATGTGTAAACATACAATAAAGCTCTTTCTGATACTGATTCTGATGTTAACAGGGGTAAACAAGTGTAAATTAGGCTTGCACTCTAATTTACTTTCTGTTTGCATTTCAATAAAATTACTGAATTACCCGACTCAGTTTTACAATTGTTTTAATTATTATAATTTTAAGTTGTTTCCCAGGACAAGAGGCAGATTTTTCCCCCCTCAGTTTTGTCTTTTCTCTGCTTGGGTTCTGCATGGTGGTTGTTTAGCCTGAATACATTCAATAGCTAACAAAATTTGAAATGCAAGTTCTTTTGAATTGATGTATTAATATGATGTGAGGTCTAGTTAACAGTGTGACACTAAAACAGGTAGTAGTAATGGCAGCTTTTTACTTAATTACATGTCAGAGCCCATACTTCTTTACTTTAACTTGAATAAAACATTTTAGTCAGTACTTCAACTTTTATCATTCTTTTTAAACATGAGTATCTGTAATTCTATTTAAGTGAAGGACGCGTGTACGTTTGCCATCTCTGTAAAGATTGATTGATTGATTGATTGTGGAAGAAATTACCATTTTATTTAGCAAGGATGTGTTAAGTTGCCCAAAAATAAAATAAAAAAATACTTGTTTGTTTTCAATATTTATAATAAGAATTTTTCTTGAGCATTAAATCGGCTTTTAAGAATGATTTCTGGAGGATTATGTGACACTGAAGACTGAGATATTGGGTGCTGAAAATTCAACTTTGCCATCCCAGCAATAAATTACAATTAAAATATATTAAAATAGCATATAAGTAATATACAGAAAGTATGAAGCCTGACATGTTGCTTTTTTGCACAGGAGGTGAGTTCCACATGTGGACAGTGTGATGTGGAGTGGATAAAGAAAGCTGGAGATGAACAGTAAGTGTCAGTTTTATTGATTTAAAGCCTACAGCTGTGCAAAAGCATTTAAGTTACTGCTTTTGTAAATCTATTTCATAATTTTTTCTGATATATTATTTAATGCAATTGCATGGCTAGTTTCCTTTGGAAATATTCCTTTGGATATTTGCCAGTAGAGGGCAATATAGCTATTGGCAACCATCCAGATCACAGTCTAACAGAAGTGGTCTAAAGTGTTCTCTTAAACTGAGGCTGAAGAGAATACAGGTGAACTGAAAGAAACCTGCGTTTAAGTGAAATGGGGATTCTTGGAAAGGTCACAAGTAATGCCTACGTCTCTAGCACCTCACAGTTTCACACTTTACTCCCCCTCTCTGTTTGAACTGCTGGTTCTTGTAAAAGTCGTGATTTAACAGAAAACGGACAAAACCTTACTTGCAGTTACTCAGACATTCTTATGCTGGTAGTTTCTGATGTTTTGTTTGTCTTGTTTCCTGATGGAGCAGTTTATTGGAAAAAAAAGAAAACAAAACATTTTCGTTTTCGTAGCCACCGATTCTAAAAGAAAGACAAAAGACAATCTGCGGTTTGGATATTTTCCACAGTGTTCAGATTTATTTTAATTGACACTGGGATCCCTATATATATATAGGTATATATAAAGGTACCTTTTGGTATTAAACTGGTCAAATTATTAACCAATAATGTTGACCTAGTCAGCATCAATGTGTGAAGTCATGATTTTAAATCTTTGCTGATGCATTGACACTTGAGAAATTGTATCTATAAATGGCTATTCCATCAGTTATGTCGGTAAACATTTTAATGCGTTGAGTCTTTATATGCAGAAAAATCCTCGGATGGAAACCTGGCTAATGATGCATTGGCAGTTAAACTGACTTAGCTGTCTTTGTGTGTTTAAAGGTGTTGTCCCAACATAAACACAACCATAAACCGAGAGTGTCAATTAAACATTTTTAACACACACGCACGCACGCACACACACACACACACACAAACACACAAGCACACACATATATATATATATATATGGATACATCTCTGAAATATATATATATATATATATATATATATATATATATATATATATTTCTAAGGTATATCCAATGTATGTAAGTATATGTGTGGGTATTTTATTATAAACACACACACGTATACACGCTTGAGTATGCATGCAAGAAAGGCCTTGAAATGTTAAAAAATAGTTATCATTCAGCATGTATTTGAGTTGTTTGGTTGATATCAGACAACGAACTTTTAAGTGCACTATTTACCCAAACATACTGATTTGAAGTTTTAAAAAGTTTTGCTATTATTTTAATAATAATGCTTTATGGGAAAAGATACTTATTTGTTTCTGATTAGTATTTATAGACTGCAGTGTGGGCTCTGCTGATTAAGTTATTTGGCTGCTTTAGATTGAAGTTTGGCTGAAAAATAGAAGGTAAATTCATATAGCCAACATTTGTTTGCATAAAGAAGACGAATATCATAGATACTAGTTTCAGAGTAAAGGTCAGACATCACTCAAGCAGCCCACATACCCATGCCTCCCACACTAGATCATCATCAATATTCAGATAAAAAGCACACAAACACACACACACACATCCTCCCACTCCTTTTTTTTTCACATTTTCTTATTTTTGCACTTAAAGGGGTCATATGATGTGATTTAAATTTTTCCTTTCTCTTTGGAGTGTTACAAGCTCTTGGTGAATAAAGAAGATCTGTAAAGTTGCAAAGACTAAAGTCTCAAATCCAAAGAGATATTCTTTATAAAAGTTAAGATCAACCACGCCCTCCTAAAATGGCTCGTTCTAACATGCCCCCACATATCTATGTCACTATGTTGGAAGATTTGCATAACACTGCCCAGATGTTCATGCAAAGAAAGAAGGCATACCTTTTATTCTGGTTGTAGTATTGCCAGATCGGCTTTCACCGTGGACAAAGCGGAGTCCAGCCTCCGGCCTCCGCTCACTCAGAGCCGCGGTGTGTGACGCTGTTTCGTTGAGAAAGTGAAACTACTTTGTTTGGCCTTCCAAAAGAGGACACAACTAGAAATCATGTTTATATCACGTTAATAATGGCTTTCAGTGTTTATGTCTCATCGCTCTGGCCGGACAGGGCATCACAGTATGTTAAGGGGTGTAACATTTCCGTCACATGCTTGAGGTATTCGGCCAGTCACAATGCACTGAATAGCTGGTCAATCACAGCACACCTCGCTTTTCAGACCGATGAGCTTTGTACAAATCGATGAAGAAGGTGCATAGAGGAGAAACAATAATGTACAGTATGTGGAAAATAATGTGTTTTTTAACCTTTCATTACACCAAATACACCAAATAATGTTCTTTTTAGCAGCATCATTTGACCCCTTTAATAGTTCTGCAACTGCTCAAAAAAAATAACATATTTCAACAGCTGTGATTTATCCTTGAATGTACACACACAGACATATTTAACGTGTGTTTATAAAGTATGTCTATACACACATAAATACATGACAGACAGCTAGATAGATAGACAGCTAGATAGATAGCTAGATAGATAGTTTGTCATTGAGTGTGAAAGAAAGATAGACAGATAGATAGATAAATAGATAGATAGATAGATAGATAGATAGATAGATAGATAGATAGATAGATAGATAGATAGATAGATAGATAGATAGATAGATAGATAGATAGATAGATAGATAGATAGATAGATAGATAGATAGATAGATAGATAGATAGATAGACAGAAACAGGACATGCAGGTGACACTACACTTGTTTCAATTCATATATGTTAATGGAAAGATGTTCACACATTCAGAGAACGTTTCAGTGAACAATTCAAAAGGTGATGCATTCATAGGCCGTTTCATAAGATTCATACTGTAGATTGTGCATGCAAGTGTGTGTGTGTGTGTGTGTGTGTGTGTGTGTGTGTGTGTGTGTGTGTGTGTGTGTGTGTGTGTGTGTGTGTGTGTGTGTGTGTGTGTGTGTGTGTGTGTGTGTGTGTGTGTGTGTGTGTGTGTGTGTGTGTGTGTGCAAGCTTGTGTGGAGGTGAGAAAAAAAAGTCACACATCATCTAAATCTGCTGTAAATACATCTTTGATAGATAGTGTCTATCAAATGAGGATGGCACTTGGACAGCTGAGTTGTTGCTCAGGCTTCGATAATGATGGAGGAGAAAGACAACTCATTACTGCTGAGTACCATGGCTGCTTGAGCCTGACTGTGGATGCTCAGGAGCCCAGGGGGCCAAATGAAGGACACAATGAGCACAACGGTAAGAAAATCCAATGCTATGGCTCATTGGCCAGCAACAGAAGACAACTTAACAGATCACTGGTGGTGTGAGCTGGTTAACACCGATTGGCCTGTGGTTTCTTATGACACGTTCTACGAATACAAATTAAGGCTGAACATCCAGTACTTTGCCTATATTGAGGTTGGTTTGTTCTTTTGTATTAAATATTGGTTTATAAGGCAAGATTATGCAACTGTGCTGCTGGTTCTCTCTTACTCAGCTAATGCAGATTTCTTTGGGTCATATGGCAATTTGTGTGAATGTGGGACTGAGAAAGAGGCAGAGAGCTAAATTCTCCACTAACTGAGAGAGAGAAAGTTGATGAGATGTGACCTTGCACCAAACAGCTTTGGTAGTGGATGATTCATTTAACATCTTATTAAAATGCAGTGAACTTCTTGTATGCATGTATGTATGTATGTATGTGTATATATGTAGTCCTTATTGCCATTTGCAATTAATCAAAATGTGCAGTATACATATTACTGACAATACATATTGATAATGGTAGCTGAAATTAAAAGCTTTTGAATTTTTTATTTTTTTTTATTTGAGCTGGTTTACATTTACATTGAAAAATATTAAAGAAAATAAAGCACCAAGAGTTGGTGTTGTTTACACTACTTATACTATATATAATTATCTGTGGTTGTCAAATTCATGTGAACATATGCATGTTAAAAAAGTGATTGGTCACACATCCCCACTGAAGTGTAAAACTGAAATGTCTTTCCTGATATATCTAACACCATCTCAAAAACTATGAGTCTTTTTATAATAAAGCACCGAAGGTTTTTGTGACTTTGGTCTACACATAATCAGATAAACTGCATCTGATGACAGTTTCTGTTTCTTTGCATCTAAGACAGCTGGCATGTTTTACCATAAAACTTACTTTTTGATGATTATCATAAATGTGTTAGACTTATTTGATTGTTGTGCATTTGAATTATGAATCTTTTGAGTAAGCTATATAAAAATGAACACATAATCTGATCAATTTTTTTGTTAAAAATAAATGAGTATCAGTGGAAGGAAGGTTGTGAGTTAAAGGAGTAGTTCACTTTCAGAATGAATATTCTGTCACCATTTACTCCCTCCACTTGTTCCAAACCTGTAAGAGTTTCTTCTGTTGAACACAACTGACTTCCATAGTAGGAGGGAAAAAAATACTATGGAAGTCAATGGTGCTCATCAACTGTGTTCAGATCCCAACATTTTTCGAAATATTTTGAGCTTTTGTGTTCATCAAAAGAAAGTCTTACAGTTTTGGAACAAGTGGGGGGAGTAAATGGTGACAGAATTTTCATTCTGAAAGTGCACTACTCCTTTAAGTAATAGAGAATGTACAGTCATCCAGTCATTATTGCAATATAAACCACACTGATTTATTTTATTATTGATAATGAAAGACTGATCACTTATTAAATATATAGCAAGCATATAAATAATTGAAGTTTAAAAATTGATTTTTGAGTTAAATTTATTTTATGACGTTTGAAGAAAGAGACTGCAGAGTGCTGCGAAAGACTAGCAGAGCTAGGAAATCACTTTGTGAGGACTGAGGCTTTTTAGAAATTTGGTTGCCATGGTGAGTTACTGCAGAGTCAGATGATTTGAAATTAGACTGTTTTCTTCTCTGTGCCAGTCATGTGTTATGTTCTCACTGGTGGAGTGACACATATCACAGTTAAATAGTGTTACCAACTGTCATGAACATAATTGTAAACCATTGTTATGTGCTGAAGCATATCACCTTATTATTGCTTTTATATGTCACACAGCTAAGTACTAATATTGCTGATACTCTGATAGTCATTGTCAGTTATACAGTAATGTGTTAATATACTAAATGTAGATGAAGTGCAGTTTCTTCTTAGCAGATTAGAAGACTGTAAAAAAAAAACCTAGTTTTGTGAATTTATGTGACAACATATATTTTTAAATAGAAATTTTATATAGAAAGAATGAAACAGTGAGGACAGAGAATTTATTCAAGTACTCATGTAATGCTATTTCAGTGCATTTAGCACCTGGTTAAACTTGATCGCAGGTGGTTATGAGACTAAAACGGTTTAGTTAATTCACTCTAACTTGTCTCTCTCTTTCTCAGTCACTCCCTTCTCATTCTCTCTCTCTTTCTCCTGCTCTCTCTACAGAGTAAATCTGGCTTTGGCCTATACTGAACTAACAGAAGAGTTGGGCAAGTTTCAGGCTCTGACCTCGAAACAGACAGAGATATTGCGGAAAGTCTCACAGGAGCCGGCAAGCCCAGGTATGAGGACAAGGGCCCGGTAAAGCATCTCCATATGTCGTCCATATATATACACATTCAGTCAGAGACATAGATATTTAAACAACTGTGATTACACTTTAAACAGTCATGAAAATACACTATATGTCCAAAAGTATGTAGACACCTTCTAATTATTGGTTTGTATAGTAGAAAGAGCTCAGTGTCTTTTCTAATGTGGCATTGTCACAGGATTCCACAAGTAAAATATTTTACAGGGAAATATTTTATAAAATATGTTTGTATTATAAAAAAATATATATATCTATACTAACCCTAACCCTTTTTCTAAAAATATTTTAGTATTACTTAATATTCTAATGCCTTAACTGTTGGACCCACGGCACTCAGTGAAGTCCTTTGAGATGAATTGGAACATCCACTGCCAACGCCTGACCTTACTGATGCTCATACATTTTGCCATGTAGTGTAATGAAGACCTGGTTTAGGTAATAATCATATTTTCATACTTTAATGAACCTCTTTTGTAATAAAACCAATTTGTCAAACTCATCAAAATTCAGCACAAGTGGGTGTGTAAACAGGCGCTTTTTTTTTAGCATTGCATGCTTGTTTGCGGTCTGGTTAAATTCCACAAGGAATATTTTTGCTGACATGTTCTGATTGCCTCTCATGTTGCATGTCTCTTAAGAGTTTGAGAACATAAGCAACTCCCGCTTATCTTTTTAACACCTCTGCTCTCAACTGCACAACCCATTTGATATAGGAAACCAGACCAAAAAGCAGAAGCAGAGATGGAGGGGAAAAAAACCTTACTGATTCATAGATAGAAGGACTGATTTCTCTAAATAACTGATTACAATCTTACGATTGCAGGAAGCTGAGTATATTCACATTAGACGTATTATTGAGTGACATATGCATCTTCTGTACAGGATCTTGTGTGCCTGTTGTTAGTCAGAAAGTTGTTTAGAAGTAGCCTACTGCAGGTGCTGGGGTGAATGCACAGGAAAACAATATGAAAATATCTCAAAGAGGAAATGTGAGGGGAAAGAGGAAGTCATTACAGACGTCTATCTGTCCATTAGGGACTGTGCTCTTTACTCCGCCCTTTAAAATATTATTCCGGTAATAAAATGAACCATGCTACCTTTAATGAAATAAAATATTCAGACATTTTATATGTGAATTTAACTATATAAATTTAGCAGAAACTACGTCATTGCCAATGTTTTAATTTGTAGACCATATTCACTTTGTGTCTTAGTTCAGTTGTATGTGATTTTGTGCTGATGTAAGTTGTAATATGTTGTTGTTGTGTGTTTGTGTGTGTGTGTGTGTGTGTGTGTGTGTGTGTGTGTGTGTGTGTGTGTGTGTGTGTGTGTGTGTGTGTGTGTGTGTGTGTGTGTGTGTGTGTGTGTATCAATGCATGCTAATTTCTTGTGATGGCATAATTTTAATCAACAGTATTTTAAATGAAACTGTTTAAATATTGTCATGATGCATTTTTCGTCTTGTCTTTGTTACTGCTGATGAAAATAAATTGTCATTACATTTGCGATATATACAGAGCCCCGAAAATATATGTAAGGTTCATTAGTTAACATTAGTTAACTACTTCTACAGCATTTGTTAATGTTAAGTTCAACATTTATTAATGTATTATTAAAATCAAAAGTTGTGCTTGATAACATTAAATTACTAAATATTGTAGAAACTTAATTTTCTGTAAAGTTGCTTTTAAATGATTTGTATCATAAAAATCGCTATACAAATATTGAACTGAATTGAACATTAGTTAATACACCTTGAATTAACATGAACTAACAGTGAATGACTGTATTTCCATTAACTAACATTAACAAAGATGAACAAATATTGTAATAAATGTACTGTTCATGGTTTGTTCATGTTAGTTAATGCATTAACTAACTAACATTAACTAATGGAACCTTATTGTAAAGTGTTACCGAATATATATTTTTTGAGGCCACAAATTAGAATTTGCTCCTTCATTTTGGTAAACGATGGCCACATTATACTAATTTATTTTTGATCGAATTCAAATGAGGGAACAAATTACACATAGCCACGTTTTTTTTTTTTTTTTTTTTTTTTTTAATGAGGAAAAAGATTTAAATAAAATGAGGAAATGAATTAAAAAGTTGTGGGAATAAATTCGGGCTTCATTAAAACAGGGCTTTATAGCGATAAAACGGATGTAGCATCAGATTTTTGTTGTGACATACATCCAAGTCTAACAGATTACTTATAAAGAAAAAAGTAGGATGGGAACTTGGTTTTATGTATCGGTTGCTGATTGGATTTTGAGATGTGGAGGAGGCAAAAATGGAGGCAGATGAATGTGAGATTGCAGAGGCAGAGTTTAAGCGGACTAAATGAGGGGAAAGTCCAGCAAACATCACCAGAGAGAAG
Organism: Cyprinus carpio; assembly: GCF_018340385.1. Lineage (NCBI taxonomy): Eukaryota > Metazoa > Chordata > Actinopteri > Cypriniformes > Cyprinidae > Cyprinus > Cyprinus carpio. The sequence goes on from NC_056583.1 coordinate 15,279,080, forward strand.
TCTGTCATCTGACCAGTAGTTATATTTTGATTAAATAAATTACTTATATGACTTATATATACAATATATGAGGCTGACTTTAGAGCAATTTCATAAGTAATTTTGTTGACAAGATTTACACTGATCTCAAGCATTTAATCAGTGAGTTTGTTTAAACATGTCTTGTGTCTTATATTCATTCTGCAGAACGTTTTTCCCTTTTTTTATGTCCTGTGTTTATTTTCTAGTTCAGCGCCACTCTCCTGTCCCTCACCAGAGGCATTCTCCTGTTCCACAGCGACATTCCCCAATCCAACAGCGGCATTCCCCCATTCAGCAGCGTCATTCTCCTGTTCCCCAGCGCCGCTCGCCTGTTCTGCAGCGTCTCTCTCCAGACATGCACCGCCGCTCACCTCTGCCTGAGCTCAGCGACGGCCCTGCATCCTATTCCTGCAGGCCCACTTCCCACCACTTGAGGGCAAGTTTCCAAGGAAGACGCAGTTACTCTGAAGTAGCCGATCCGTCGGCTTATCAACGGCCCCCGCGGTTCACTCTGGACCCGGTGTCCACTTTGCCAAAACCTCGACCATATGTCGATAGCTACCATAAGCAGCAGCAGCAACAGCAACAGCAGCAACAACAACAGCAACATGGAGGAAGCCAGCACATGTTAGTTCAAAGACAGAGCTCTCAGTCTGGGGTTGGAGGTGATGGGGGATTGGCTGAATCACCTCGGCTGACCAGGGAGCTGTCTTTCCACCACTCGGATGTGTCCCACTTGCATTTTGAGCCTCAGCCCAGCCCAGCACCTCTGCATCCATCCCCACAGCCTCCACAGTCCTCAGAGGATGAGGAGGAGTGGTCCTGCCCTCATCCCATCAGTCCTCCACGAACACTGGGGGTGTCGAGTCCCTCATCAAGCTCTAGAGGCCCCGCCTCTTGTTCTGCTTTCCCCATTCCTTCCCGTCCCAACACCCTAAGCTGTCACCCACCTGGATACCTGCACGCAGAGCACGCCCAGTCTTGGCCATCCATCAATGTAAGTAGCAAATCACATTCAGTGGCCAGATTAACCTACCTAGGCTCATTGGAAAAAGTTGTGCCTGTGGTGACATTTCTGCAAAATTATGTTACATTGCTTCTTGCTCATTTTGTGACTCTTTTGAGGCAAAATGTATAATGAGTGGCACTAAAAGAAAGTTCAGTTTTATCCATAACAGATGAACACACATCTGACTTGTAGCCCAAGTATGCCATATTGTAAATGCAATCCTTGTATCAGGTGAGCTACCGAGCAAGTTTACTACATCAGAAAATCCACCTATATGGATATGCACTTTCAGAAAAAAAGGTACAAAAGTTGTCACTGGGGTGGTACCTTTTCAAAAGGCACAACTTTGTACCTAAAGAGTAAATTTTGGTCCCTTGAAGGTACATATTAGTACCTAAAGTGTACATATTAGTACCTAAAAGGTACAAAAGTGTACCTTTCGAAAAGGTACCGCCCCAGTGACAGCTTTTGTACCTTTTTTTTCTTAGAGTGTGGTTATGTGATGCAAATGTCAAAATATATCAGTTTACAAATCATGTATTATTGTTTTGAGGACATAATGTAGTATTGTGCATAGAACGCAATTTGGCATAGAACAAAATGTATTAATAGATTATCTCTTCCTGTAATCATAATCTGTGTGAAAAGGAATAAAAGTTGTTGGTGTTTGAATAAATAGATATGTTATTGGAGTTTTGCAAAAATGTAGGTAGAGGCACATTTTTCCAGTAAACCTATTTTGAGAATATAACAGAGGTGAAAATTTCTACACCATTTGTGTCACCCAACAGAATTACAAATTATTATTTTTTTCAGACTGGATTCCTCAAACTTGTGCAACATTCAGAATAAAATTGAGAATATTTTTAACAAAAAAAAAAAAGAAAGGTTTGCTAAATCAAACTTTAAATGGTGACTTGACAAAATGCCTTAAATTTTGAAATGTAATCTAAATTTGTTTCCTAATTACTTTTGTATATAAAATTTGTAGAGCAGTGTGGAATAACAATTAATTTCCTAGAATACCATTACTCATTACATTTTTTTAAAAATTCCTGTAATCCCAATTCAACTTCCTCTAGGGTTTGGCCAAATAAATACAATATAAATGAGAACTTATGACTTGAAAGGGATATTCCTAATGCACAACTGGGGGTGTCTGTTATTGGCTGTACAAACAGATAACCCGCCCCCAAACTCACTCCATTGATTGAGCCACCGTTGCTGTGTCTGGCTGCTCAAACCAACGCAGAAATATTTTGAAAGCACCATGGAGACACAGTGTTTACAGAGAAAATCATAATCAAATGGCTTACGTATACTGTAGCTGTCTGTGCCAAACAAGCTGAAGAAGGAGAAGATAGTTCAAATTCAATAAAATACACATTTCACCTTTATTGTATCTGTTTGATTTTAAAATGTGGATTTTAAACATTACGGCTTTCAAACATATTACGGTGTCCTTTACAGCTGTGGATGGAGACAGAGGAGGAGGGTGACGTCAGGAGCTGTCCGCTGTGCCAGCTAATCTTCCCTGTTGGTTACCCCGATGATGCCTTGATCAAGCACATTGACTCACACCTGGAGAACAGCAAGATCTGACACCCACAGCATCTCCATGACCTTCTGTTGTTCCACAGTTACATTCACTCTTTGCTCCCGGTATTTTTAGCTGGGTGCCTTCAGACAGAATGTAGGCGATGCACCTGTGGCCATTCTCACAAGTCGGCTCATATATCTATATATCTTGCTGCTTTACAACACAAAATTCTTGAAAAATGTTAACTTTCTTTTTTAAATACTGCAATTAAACACTAAACCAAACTGACTGATGATATTGCAATATTAAGGCTCTCATTTCAGCTTTTAACTACAGTTCCCATGATTTGCATTATTTACACTTCAGTGTGGTCATATTAGTCATATGGAAAATGGTTGCAATTTCAGCACTTTATATAAACACTTAATATCCAGTTTACCTTTATCAATATTACTAACACTGAGGCAAAAAGTAAAACCTTATAAATATAATTTATTTTCTAATACTCCAGGGTCTTACCCTTAAATATATCTTAGTTTGGCAGGACGTCCCTTTAACACAACTGGATTATTTGTAATTATCTGTAAATTCACAATCACATCTATTTTGTTTGTCTTCCGGGGCATTTGGTTGTACAAAAATTTTTTCTTAAAAATATTCTTAAAGAATTTCCTCTCATAATATACATAATGATTGCAGCTCTGTGCACACAGTTTTAGCCAACCACGGACAAAACACCAGTAACTGTTGTTTCTCAAGACAGTATTACTGTGATTTCCATAGTACATTAAGACAGTGGATGGTTTTGATCATTTTTTATGTAATTACTTAAGAAAAATTGCTTTAACAAAATATATTTGTTCTTCTGATCACACCACAGAGTGCAATCTGTTTTATCAGTTCAAACTTTTTTTTTATGTACTGTAAATGTATACCTGTATTTAAAGCCAATTATATCTATTAACCTGTAAATTCAGCTATATATAATATAAATGTGCACTTTTCAAGCTTGGATAAGAGCAAATGGATTGCTGAAGATTAAAAGAAAACTACTGGAACTGCTAATTCAAGTTTTGTATTGCTGTGATCTAAATGATCACAGCACCCAGTTGAGTGTTTAATTAGCGAAGTGTTTAATCATATTTCTATTCCCTATTCTTCCAGGTGTACCTTATATTATATGTTAAAGTCTTCTTTGTATTTTCCCTGATTCTGCAGACTTTGTGAAAATGAGGGCACTGGATCTGCTACTGACCCAAATACAGAGGAACTAAAATGGGAAAGTAGCACAAAGAAGTCATCACTGGTGCACATGTGCAAAAATTACGAAGCCAGATATAGTGGAGTGCAAAATAAGAAGCTGTCCACTGTCTATCAAATAACTGGTTGGAGGTTTAATTCAATTGGTCATCCAATTTTATATGGTAATATTCTGGAAAATACTATTCCAGATGTTGTAACTATATGAATCGTCTATGATGTCACCATTCAACATACATGAAATACTAAAAAAAACAAGTGCAGATAAACTGAAATGCCATCAATACAACCAAAGACATAGTCTGCTTTATTTTTAATTTCTTTTCACATGATGACCAAGTACTATTTAAGAATATGACCCATAAATATGGTGCAACTGAAACACGTGGATTTTTTTTTTTTTTTTTTTAATGAATAGTGTGCAGACGTGGACAGATGCAGCTTAAGTGTAAAGACAATCCATTTCTGCATAATCACCCACATATATAAATATATATAACTTGTTTTGCACACTTGTCCATGAACATGCAGAGTAGAAGCAAAGTAAAACTTCAGCCACTATTCACAAAGATTCGCTCAGGAGTTATTTAAAGAGCTATTGTTGTTACCTTGCTCCTTTTTATTATTATTTCTGCAAAGGCAAATTAGCAAACTGAATGCTTTTCTGGATGCTCTAAGACAAGTGAATGATCTCTCTTTTGCCGTGTAGTTTGGTGTGTGGTTTCTTTGTGATATTCTTTAATAGCTCAGGGGATAAAACTTTGTGAATATGGCTCCTTGACCATACACAATTAACTTCCACTGGGACATTGTGAGAACTCGCCAAATCTATTGAAGATCTAAGAGGACACTAATGGGGTAGAAATATTTTGTCATACCAACAAGGTACTCTAAAGAAAGAAAGAGAAAAAAGGAAAAAAGACGTGAAAATGAATGCATATTGTGTCAAAAAATATTCTGTAAATATTATGAAATAAACTGGAACATGCACTGATTTGGAGTCTATGTGTCTCATTTGGAGAATATGGCTAAAATTATCCACAAATAATGTTTTTTGTTTGTTTGTTTGTTTGTTTGTTTTTGTTTTTTGTATGATCAATCATCTCCAAGAAGAAATGCAAAACATGCTAAATAAATTTTTTAAAAAAATCCAAGATTGAATTCAAGAATAATATAGCATAATGAGAGATTTACAACAATGGTCGATCATTTTTGACAAGAAATACCAAATTGGGTAAAAGAGTTTTAGCACAGCACAAGAGTTAAATAGGATCAAAGTGAACTGATAATTTATAGAACAGTATAATCTGCATGGATTATTTATTTATTTACAGTATTTATTTTTGGGGGGTGGGGGAAGGATTTGATCTCTTGTAATATATATCTTAGAAAGAAAGATGTCTCTCTTTTTTTTTTTGCTTTTTTTTTTCAAAATCCACCATACTGTTTATATTCACTGAACTGATAGCAACAATACAGATGGTTTTGTCAAAGTGCTGTTTTAAAACTATCATCTGCTTTCCTCTAATTCCCCCACCCCACTTCCGACCCTTTGTGTCATTGCTCTGCCACATGCGTACACTTTCAGTGAGAGAAACACTTTTTTCAAGTTCACAGGATGGCCCGCCCATCCGCTCAAAACCACATGCTCTCCGTGAAGAGCTCAGTACTCTGTCTTTCTCTCTTTTCTTTTCTTTCTTGACAGAGTCACACAAAAACACATCACATAGGCAAATGCCTCCACCTCAAATATGTCAGCAGATATGGGTCATAGGTTTTAGGGGTGTTAATTAAAACTAAAGCACAAAGGGAAATCAAAGCCAAGTGGATTTATGAATTATAATTAATTAGAATTTATGAATTATAATTCATTACAAGCATTAAGTATTTTTTTCATTGCTTTGGGGAAGTTAATAAGATTGGCCTAAAAAGGTTTTTTTTTTTTTTTTTTTTTTTTGCCAATATTTATGCCTAAATCTACAATATTTAACTGTTGAGAACAGTGAATGAAATATATTGGCTAATAATTTCCAAAAATAAATTGTTCATAGATGTTTTTCACCTTTTGTCTGACGTTCATGGGAAAATAAAATAGAACTTGATGGACCATGATAAGGGTTCACCATTAGTGGTTAACACAAATATTTATATGTTGCTGCGGTCATCTTCACACTTTTGTTAAGGCCTTACACAAAATAACTAAAGGCCTCAAAAGTAAACAATTGGATAAATCCAGAAACGTTTTGTGAAGTCGGATTGACATATACAAGCATATGTATCACCATGGATAAAAAAAAATTATTAAAAAAAAAATCACAATAAACACACACTATTCATGGCCATAAATATGTGTTTTCCAAAACCATTGGCATTAATAGTGAGTTGGTCCTACCTTTTGCTGCTGTATCTGGGAAGACTGTATCTGCGAAGACATAAGTCACAGTAAGCGTCTCAGTTCATGTGTTCAGTGCTATTAACATTTATGATTTTGCTGCCAGTCAAGTTCTTTCAAACCGGTAAATTATTTCTTTATGGATCTAATTTCTATGCCCAGTCATATTGTCATGCTGGAACAGGAAAGGTGCACTAAAAGTGTGCATGCTTCATGATTGACTGTATGCATCTGCTAGTAATGGGTGCAGTTGAAATAGCAAAACCTGTTAATTAAAAGGGGGTGTGTTTTGTTACTCTCTCATGATATTAATCTCAATTGTGACATTTTTAATAAAAGAGAGAAAAAAGAGGTATAAATTTTACCCCTTTATATGAACCCATAATAACTTCCTTATATGAAACCCTTTAGGTTTTGGGCTCAAACTTAAATTTGCTTACTTAATTATCTAATCCTAGTACAGTACCATAAGATACAATAGGTAAAAGGTACATCTTTGAATCTTATTTACCCTTAAATGCTACATATTAATAACTTAAATGTAAAAAGAGTTGTGTTCCTTTTTTCTAAGAGTGAACTGTTTCATCTCTGGATTTCACTTTCAGAAAGAAAGGTACAAAAGCTGTCACTGGGGCAGCACCTTTTCAAAAGATATTAATACGTACACTATAGGTACACATATGTACCTTTAAGGTACTAAAATGCATACTTTAGGGGTAAATAAGGTACCTTTTGAAAGGGTAACCCCACCCCCACAGTGGCAGCTTTTGTGCCTTTTTTCTGAGAGTGTCCAAAAAGCTCTTATTACACTATACAGTAGGCCTAAAAATTTTAAATGCATAATAAGAGCTATAAAAAAAAGGTTGCATGTTTTGTGTTTTGCTGTTGAGCTTTGGCCTGGCAACACTGGTCAAAAATAAACTAGCTAGCTGCCAACAACACCGTGCATCTATTTCCTTAATACCATGCAGTTTAACTAGCCAAACAGTTTAAGTTAGCAACAAAATATCACATCTCACGCTTAAACCCATTTGCTTCTCTATCCCTGTGTCTCCCACATTTTCCACTAGATGGCCAGGAAGATCACAAGAACAAGGTATTTCACCATCCATGTGCAACATAGACAACATTCGGTGTGGAGAATAACACAGAGAAAGAGATAGATAGATAGATAGATAGATAGATAGATAGATAGATAGATAGATAGATAGATAGATAGATAGATAGATAGATAGATAGATAGATAGATAGATAGATAGATAGATAGATAGATAGATAGATAGATAGATAGATAGATAGATAGATAGATAGATAGATAGATAGATTTTTCACAATTAAAGATGGTATAGTTAATTGTTGCCTAATCATTCCTAACCGCATAGTTGCTGAGAAAAAATCTAAATGACAACTAGCTGCTGCCTATTTAATAATCAGGACTTTGTTAATATGTACTGAAAATTTCTTCTAGTTTTACCGTCACCATCACAAACACACGTAGCCCACCGAGAAACAACAATGCATTGGATTTCCCCAGTAAGTGCCCATATGTCCTACATGTAAAACAAAGTGAGTTTGATAGCATGCTAGAGGATCAAACAGAGCAGGGATCAAACAGCGGATAGTAGAAGTGAATCTGTTTGCACAATGAGCCAATCAGTGCAGTGCGAGGCAACGACATGGAGCATGAGGCTGTGACCTGCGTTTGAACTGCTGACCTGTGTAACTCACTCCTATTGACACACACTACCATACTTCCAACATAACGCTTCAGCAAGCACAGCGATGCCCCGGGCAAGAGGGATGGAGAGGGGAAAGAGGGGGGAAATGGGAAATAAAAGGGGGACAGGGTAGTGTTTGTCAGGATGTAAGTTTATTTTGTAGTGTTTTACACTGGAGTGAAGACAAGAATCACTCTTCTCTGCATCTCTGGTCCAGTGACAGAGAAATGAGACCCGTGTGGTAAGAAATGTCACCAAAAAGTATAAAGGAAAAGATAATGTGTAGCATTGATGACGAGTCATCTGTTATTGATAAGTGAGTCAATTATTTTCAGGATCAGTTATTCATCCATGATTGATGATCCCTTGACCTCAATTACACAACTAAACACAACAGTGGCAAGAGGGGTGTTTAAAGATTGTTTTTGGCCTTTCCCTGATTTCTTTGAAATACATGATGCAAAATATTCTCTGTACAGTCTGTATTAATTTTGATCAGTATGTAAAGCAATGCACTCAAAAAGTTATTTTTGTTTTTCTTTCCAAAATAGTTTTACATCATTTTGCTTCTCAAGTACTTGTTTCTTGATTTAAGAATGATAAGATATTTGTACTGGAAAATCATGACAAAAACGCTGAATAATTTTTTTTTTATAAAAATCACTTTTTGCAGTGTTATATATTTTACAGCACATTTCATGCCAGAAATGTTGCACAATACACTTATATGAAAGAAACCTCCTCATGCTCAACCCTTTGGCCAGGGGAACCCTTTTTTTGGCAACAATATGACCTCATCAAAGGGATTTTATATTGCAGTATGTGTGTCTCTTATTTTCAAAATCTGCAAAACACACAACAAGAAACAACATACTATCACATTATCAGTTCAGATGCACAATTTGGTGATCTAAATATCGAAATCATTGGCTTCTGAAGCAGATTAGAGGGCTGGTCCATAGATGAACTCAATCTGTGGAAACTATACTGTTTTCATTAGGCTTTGTGGGGAAACCTTGCAAGTTATGTGGTTTTTGCACAAACCCCCTTTCCTTGTTGGTGACATGCTATTATGCAGAAGACATAGTTTGACCATGAAAACAGGAAAAGTGACTCACAGTTCCTAGTAATGACTACCTAAAACAGGATTAAAAAACGAAAATGATTTTAAATAAATCAGACCATTTCATTTAATTTTTCTCTAATTTGAAAAACTTTCAGCAATCGGCCAGGTGTTTTTGTAAGTTCTGGCATTATCTGTCAGGATGCATTTCAGCTCAGTTTTTGGCGGTCATGTAGAGCAACTTAGCAATGCTCATCATTAGCTGTTGCCACATGGCAAACGGGTGGCGCACCCCTTTTTTCCATGCGGCAGTATCACAGCTCCGATCTGTCACCCTTTGCTCGCCTTAATGTGTGAAAGTAAGACGTGTTGCGCCTATTAGCACTTTCTAGCAAGGCTGGCATGCTGATCTGTCCTCCCTAGGGAGCCAGGCAATATGGTGGCCTGCACTCTGGGCCTGCCAGACAGGGCACCCACTGTCATTCCACATCAGCTTGACATCAACTGCCCAGTCAGAGCAGCTATAAACACACACACACACACACACACAAACATAAAAATCAAAACAGAATTAATTTCTATTAATAAAACTATTTTTGTACAATCAAATTGTAAGGTTTTAGAGATATATACATGGGATTACATTTATGTCTTACATTTAACACATGGATTATGTTACATAACTTTTTTTTTATCATCAAATAAATATTTTTCCCCCATTAAAAAAAATAACACAAATAAATTAAAATATATATTACAATTTTTTTAAGATCATATACATTCGTATGAGATGAAGACCCCAGTCATATAAGGAGCCTAATAACAGCTATTTTAGTCTACATGGAGCAGGTTGCTTTTTCTTTTGAGATCACATAGCAAAACACTGCTTACAGTAGTTACATTTTTGTATCAAAATTGTATTTATATTACTTATTAACTGGCCATGTTTTATTAGTGTGTTCCTTCAGTTTATTAAAATTGTGGCCACGTTGTACTAATTCTCTCTGTTGTTTTAATTTAGTTAAATCGTGGCCATGATTTAACTAAAACGAAAGAACAACATGGCCACAATTTAATTAAATAGTAATGGGATCTATTTAGTACTTTTTTCTGCATGTCATGTTTGGGCTCCATATTTAACAGTTTACTGTTGAAGAAATTGTTTTATAAAAATGTAAAAATAAATAAAATTAACTAAATAAAAATAATATTTTTTTTAAATTAAAAACATGTATACAAACTTTAAATACTTTTGTAATTAATTCACTTATTAAATAATTGTGTGAAAATGCTGTAGCATTTTTAAAAACTATGTACTCAAAATCAGAGTTCATGTTGTCTGAATCAGTGGTGTGAAAAGGCTAAGTATCTGCCAGCGAGGTTAGCGAACCTGATCTCAGCATGCTAGGCCTGATCGTGAACTGCTACAGAGCAGAAACACTCCACAGGTCTCCTGTAACAGTAGTGGAAAGGTCAAGAGTGGAAAAACATACGATAACATCATCCTCCCAACACCATTTGACCTAACGAATCGGGAGTCACTTTTAAAGGCCACAAATATTTTGCATGTACTGACAGCGCCGCACATCTGATTCACAGGTTTCTCTATTAATCACATCTTGGTGCACGCAGACTCACTAAAATATCAAAAAATGGAATCGGTATGTGGCAATAAAGCGACTCACAGCTGCAAATATTCCCCACACTTGTCCACAATGTGCTATCTTGTTAATCTGACATTACACTTCCTTCCAGTGATCCCCCCAGTGGGCAGGTGAGGTATCATAGCCTGGCGGCAGAGATCAGTTAGTTTTTGACCTGAAATTAATTTAAGATTAAGCGAGCTAGAGGTAGCAGGGATGAAGAGATGCTGGGAGCAGAGGCGTGAGGGGGCAGGGTCATCTGCTGATCTGTCACAGCTCCACGCCTGGATGCTCAAGTTCATATTAGTGGTGACGAGACAAAGGGGTGACACGTCTCTGCCCGCAGGGGCCAGTGAACACACACACACCCGTGAAATCTCCGCATAGACACAAGCACACACACACATAATCCACCTAAACATCCCTATTGGGTTGAGAGGGTCAATTTCAGTTCATTTCAGCTGGCTGAGGTAGCAATTGTGATTCATTATTCATTGTGATGAACTGAATCAATTAAATTGACCCTTACTGGACACATGCAATGCTTTAAATTCATTCACACAAAAATGCGAGTAAAAAAAATCAGGTGGGTGAAGCAGCTGGGATGATGTGTTTGGGAATGAAGGAGCAGTGGGTGCATCACATACACATGAGTACACGCAGACACACACATATCATAACGGTTCACAAACAGCTCGGTTGATGGATAGAGGGTGGCAGAAAGCGATGCCTGAGCATGACAAGATTGAACTTTAGGACATTTCAGCACTCGACAGCTTCAACAAGAAGAGGGCAGAATGCGGTCACCAGGGGCTTTGCTGCGGTCACCAGGGGCATTGCTGCGGTCACCAGGGAATGACACGGTATAGGAGAGGGATCTGGCAAAGGAGAGGACAAATGAGGGAGGGAAGATAGGAGGCATCACAATGTCACTCTACCGCCAGGCCATGTCACTTGCAATCAGCATTGGATGTAATTTTCTGAGCAATTAGACACTTATATTCAGAGATCTGTCTGGCAAACAGGAGATCCTATAGCAGCCATTCAGGCAGTTACACTGGCCATACACACACACACACATTTACTTAGCTATCTCTTTAAAAAAAAAAGGCATAATGCAAACCCTACCTAAAATAAAAACGTACAAATTTTTAAAAAAGAAAACAATACAAATGTTATTCTTTTACTGAGAGAGTGAGAGAGAGAGAGAGAGAGAGAGAGAGTGCATTCAATATTCACTAAGACAGACAGACAGACAGACAGACAGACAGACAGATAGACAGACAGACAGATAGATAGATAGATAGATAGATAGATAGATAGATAGATAGATAGATAGATAGATAGATAGATAGATAGATAGATAGATAGATAGATAGATAGATAGATAGATAGATAAAAAATAAAGATTACTTTACTTTTCAATACTTATCAGTCAGTCCATCATGCATTTCCTCCCATTTTCACACCTTCTTTACGCACGTCTGTATGAAAGCTAATATTTTCACCTGATTTATTTCCCATCTGTCAGTCAATGACAAGTTCATGAAGGCATATTATGCACTTCAGCTAACTTTATAAAACTTCAGTAATCTCTAATCTGCTGGTTGTTTAAATGGACCTACAGAGGTGTTGCCGGTCAGTTAATAACAGTAAGTGTGGGTGTGATATCTGGAAACACTGAGTAGAGAGATGGGCGTTGGATGTGTTATTGTGGGGGATACTGGTTCTATCATCACATAAGGTGTTTTTTCTCCACCTCCACCCAAATGGGGTCTCTAGAATGATTGCAACCCCCAGTGTGCATTCCCCCACTTTCCATAGTATTGACAAATGAAACTTCAAAATGACTGAATGAACAGACAATGTTCCATCTCGGTCATTACCCATTACATACAATTGATCAGCCTTTGCTGGGGCAACATATTACTAATCATTTTTTAATTCATGCATACTAGAACTATTAAACTATAACCTTCCCATTCCAAACATCCAACTGGACAAATTAGTTTTTCTTTAGGTGTTATTTCCATACACTGTAAAATATATATTTATATCAAAATATATGTCAAAGTTGTAAATAAAAATTATTAAACTTTTTCTACTTCAGAATTTCATTTCAATGTGTTACTTATGGAAGCTTATTTCTGCCACAAGAAAAATAAATAAATAAAAAAAAGGTAATTGGAACTTTTTATCTCACAATTCAGACATTTTTCCTCGCAATTTGGATATAAACTTGCAATTCTGAGAAGAGAAGTCTGAATTGTGAGATATAAACTCACAATCGCATGAAAAAAATAAGAATTATGAAATAAAAAGTTGCAATTTTTATTTTGCAGAGGAAATAAAAAAAGACAAGAAAGGTATAAAAAGAACTAATAGAAAAGACAGAATTGTGAGATGTAAATTCAGAATTCTCAGGAAAAAAAGGTCTGAGCTTTGAAATATAAACTGCGTTTATATATAAATTGCTTTGTACTAACCTTTTTTATTTTATTTTTTTTATTCTGTGATGGAAACGGGCTTCCATAGTTTCTTGCTGTTTCTCTGTAATTATTTGTGAAATGTACTAGCAATTTCTGAGTTAAAATTGTTACAAAGACCATTTTTTTATTGTAGAAAAACAATTTAGAAATAACAGCAGCATGAGAGAATGATAACTATTTTTAACTGAAATATCTATTTATATTGGTCATTATGGAATTTTACTGTAAATGGTAGATATTTTGACTTTAATTGTCATGCTGAAAATTTAATTTGTAATGAATGTTGTGTTTAATTAGAAAATAACATAAACTAGCAGCGTAAAATTCATAACAGTACAGAATGAGTCACAATGGGTGACAGAGTGAGGACAGGAAGGACTGACGTGAAATGAAACAGGAAAGACAATTAAAGTGTGCCAAAAAAAAAAGAGACTGATGGTGAAGGGCGCGAGAGTTCATAAAAAAATGAGTGATAAAAAATATTCTTTCCTTCCTCTGAATACATGCTTCCAAACCCTGCCACGTTTGTGATTTCTACTCACTTGATTGAGTCAGAAGACACCAGCAGGGCAGATCTGGAGATGTCTTCTGCTATCAGCTGCAACGTCCAATAATCCCTCAACCTCGATCCAGCTGCATTCATTCAGGTTGAGACCTTCACAGAGGCTTAACATCTGCTGGACCAAAGGGTGTCAGACCACGTCAGCCCCCGTGTTACTGACACATGTCTTTTCAGGTCCTTGGCTCATATTCCCTGCTTCATCTGGCCCGTCTACTCCTGTTGGAAGAACCCACATCAACAGCTATCCTATTGCCTGGGCTGAGAGCCACTCAGCTGGGCCAAAAGGATTTGTCACTTTCAGAGTTAACACTTGCATGCGCATATAAAAAGAAGAAATGACAAGAACACATTAAAGGCCTCAGTCACAGTCACAGATAGGGATACACAGAGAAATTAGATGCTGCTCTAGTAAAATGAATGGCAAACAAGGAAGAAAAAAATATGTATTTAATATATTTAATTATAATTACAAAAAAAACATAAAAATAAATGTTTAAAAATAACTAAAACACATACATACATACTACCATTCAAAAGTACTTTTCTTTTTTCTTCTTTTTTTTATAAATTAAAAAAAAAATTATGTCATGCTGAATAATGGAAAATTTTGCTATCACAGGAATAACATATATATATATATATATATATATATATATATATATATATATATATATATATATATATATATATATATATATATATATATATATATATATTATAATAGAAAACATTTATTCACAATATTATTTTTTATAATATTTCACAATATTACATTGCAGCCTTGGTGAGCATAAGAAACTTCTTTCAAATGCAGTAAATACTACTTTTTAAGGGTAATATTAAGAAAACACGAATAGAACATATATACTGAAAATATATATAAATGCATGAGAACACCACAAATGAAGGAAGGAACTAAAAAGTTTGTTTCCTCTTTCAAGCCACATTGATATCAATAGTTTCTTTATTCTGTTCTACAACAGCAACCGTTGATCTATTTCTTTAGTTTATCTATTTCTCTCTCGTTTTTTCTCTCACTTCCTCTCTGTCCCCAGTGTTTTCTCTGTCCTTCCACCGTTCTCTACCCCTCTCGCTTTCTCTCTTGTCCTCCCTCTCCGTCCTCCCATCTGGACTGATAGTGGTTGTGATGGCTGGGGTGTGAGGCACTGCCTGGGTCCAGTTCCATTCTGGTCTCACCCACACCATGTGTACCATAGGTGCGTGAATTATAAATACTGCAAGCCCGTGGCCATGCTCATCCCAGCAGGACCCTCTCTGGCCCTCTGCCCCCCTCCCTGCTCCCCCTCAGTTCTTCTGTCCCTAATTAGGATCTTGGGCTCGTTACGGCCTGAGACCCTCAGGCCTGCTGACACAAAGTTGATTCTATCTGATGTAACAAGTCAATGCTAGGGCAATGGATGCTAAGTTTAATATAGTATAATGCTACTGGAGAGTTTTGTGAACAAATTACCAAGAGGTTAACCACAACAACAATCACCATCAAAATGAAATGCCCAGAACAGAGACCAGAATGCATCAGTTCTGGTGTTTCTGACCTCTTGGCAACAGAAGTCTTGGAAGAACCTGTTGATGACCCCATAATTCTCACTTTCAATGAGCTGTATAAACTGCACATTATGCATGTTAAAGTAGAGTTTCCCAAAAGGGGTGAGGGAACTGCAAGAAATGATAATGATAATAGTGAAATGATAATAAGGCTTACAATTAATTAATAATTAATTAAATTTAATGAAACATAATAATAAACAAATGGGGCTCTAACAGTGAAGAGTGGCACTGTGGGGGAAAAAAATACATTGTCTTTTAGAAATGTATGAAGCAAAGCTCACACACAAGTCACTTTCAAACCAATCAGCTTGTGGCCATATGTTTAACCCGAAGATCCTGGGTTTAAGTCTCAGTACTGGCAGGAATTGTAGGTGGGGGGAGTGTATGTACAGTGCCCTCTCCCACCTTCAATAACCACGATTGAGGTTCCCTTGAGCAAGGCACCAAACCAGTTGCTCCCCGGGTGCTGCAGCAAAAAAATATCTGCCCAAAATATCTGTGTTCACAGTGTGTGTGTGTGTTCACTACTGTGTGTGTGCGCACTTGGATGGATTAAATGCAGAGCACAAATTCTGAGCATGGGACACCAACCTGAAAATCCCGATGCTTAAGCAAATCTTTTATCCCCAATTAAAAATTGCTGAGATTCCAATTAAAATGACTCAAATCTGACCACAAAAATTCACTAAACAAAAGTAAATTTGACCACATTTTATGAACGTGCCAATGAAAACTAAGACAAATGTCAAAATGTTGCAGTGAATAATGTGGAAGTCATACACATTTGAAATGAAATGACGTTAAGTAAATGATTACATCATTTTCATTTTTAGGTGGAATTTCCCTTTAAATACGTCTCACGCTGATCATTTCAAGGGACAGTTCACTAAAAAATTAAATTTCTATTGTCATTCTAAACCTGCACGTATTATTTATGTGGTACACAAAATGTCACATTTTTCAGAACAGATGAAAATTTTTGAGTGAACCATTATTTTAAGCATAATAGTTTAGTTATAATTTTCCCCTTCATCTCCCCAGCTCATGAAACCTTTGTGATGAATGTGAGAGGACTGTTGATACGTGTCCCTATCAGAGCCAGTGTAATGGAAAGGCGAGAGCCAAATGACTGTCTCTGTGTGTGGAGGAACCCAGCTGTGGCTTCCTTTAGTGCGCTGCTATAACTTTAGTCTGCATGATGCCAAATAGAGCCCTTAAACTAACAGTGGTATTGTTTTGTCTTCTACCTTATCTGATTTCTCTGTATGAGCCAGTATGCTTTATAGGTTCTAGCAGAGCTGCAGTGGGTATAATGGGTACTGCACACCCACTGCGAAGTAATTTAGACTTTAGAATTTTAAGTGATATTAATTTCTGTATATTTAGTGTATTAGAAAAAAAATGTGTCATGAAGGGTAAAGGTCAAGCCCTCTTCCATTGGCTGACCTTTAGCATCACTTCCTCCTGCACACAAATGCTAAACATTTGCTCTGTATTCTACTCGCCATCAAGTTTCCTCAACATGTCCCTCTGTGCTCTTCACCATCCCTTTAACACACCCTCCCCTTCTTTTTCTGACCTAGATTTAGCAGTTGATCCGGACTGGAAGGTTAACCCCAAGAGGGAGCACCTTGTCAGCCCTCCACCCCATCAGTTCACACACAAAGGGCACCCTTTGTCACTTCACATTTCCAGGCTTTCCTTGCCTCACTGTCAGTTCCATTGTAATGGTCACTCTACCATCAGTTCTCAGTCTCACCTTTGGCCCAAGTGCAGGTATTGAAATCCTCTCAAAATCGTTAGTCAAAAAAGATTTCAAATCTTGAAATTCAAGATTTGAAATTAACGGCCTGCCATTAAGAGATTAGGGTGAATGTTAAATCAAAATTAGCACTTCATTTCTTAATACATATTTCTGTCCTTATTGCATACGATTCATTAAAGCATGTAGTGATGTTTTTGTTATCTTTGTTCTAAATGAAATAACTTGATTGTCCTCTGAAATCATCTAAAAAGATCCATTCATTTTCAAATTTTTCATTTCTGTGTGTATGGGGTGTTCTGAGTTATACTGCAATTCTGTGATATCAGTTTTAAGTCAAAACTTATTAAAATCTTTTATCCACCTTGAAAGAAACTGAAAATCATAAATATGGGCACTTTACCCATGATAACCTACATAGATGTGGCTATAGAAATGTTATGAAATCACTAAAATATTTACATATTGCTTGGTTCAATAAAAACTATTCTGTTCACAACACAGGGATCTGTCTTAGCTTTTCACCTTTACTGAACTAGTGTATGGAGCCAGTTTCAGAACAGCTTTAAAAGGAGACTGCTTGCCATCTGTGCAACACACAGTGTGAGTGAGTGGTGCCAGGGCATGAGTGCTAGTGACAGGAGGAGAGCTTAGGTTGGTTATGGCCCTCCCAGGGGTCAGCACCCATCATGCACCGGACCCTAATGCTGCTGATGAGAGAAAAACCACCCTGCAGGCCTGCAGTCCCTCGAGGAGTGGGCATTCAGCATAAACATAACCTGAGCCGACAGACACAAACACACACAAAAGCAAGAACATGTACACTCACATACACACGGACAGGAATCTGACACGTACAGACACAGAAGAACAAAAACACACACATATCAGAACACACTGCAAGACAAGTACAACATAACACGACACATACACACACAGGTTTCCCACTAAAGAGAGAAATGGAATTAATGTGGCACACATTGAAAAGTCATTTTAAAACTATAGAATAACAATTATAATAATACTTTTTAAACACTGACTAAAATTAATTATTTTAATATTATTATTATATATAAATTCATTTTGTTCTTTTCAGTTTTGTAAAGAAGAAGAAAAAATACAGATTTAAATTAATTATTATTATTTAATATTTTACATTAACATTATTACTATAAACTCATTTTAGTTTTGTAAAAACATTTGTACATTTAGTAACAGATATATTTTTTATAGGTTTTTTTTTTTCAATTCAAGTTTATTTGTATAGCGCTTTTCACGATACAAATCGTTGCAAAGCAACTTTACAGAAAATTAAGTTTCTACAATATTTAGTAGCAGCTTATCAGTGATGACTCAGTTTATGTACATATGGCAGAAATGTATGGAAAAATCAATTAAAGACATAATCAAACAGACTATGAACACTATTAACAGCAATTATTATATGATGCAATCAAACTTATAGCAAAATTTGGTAGTTCTGTATGTTGTTTCAGGGTTGGCATCATCTCTTCTCAGGTGTTCTGGATCCAGACTGGAGCTTTTGTAAATCCTAGTTACAGAGAAACAAATAGAGAAATAGCATAGCTGCTGTTCCAACCAAGTAAAATTAATTAGTTTAACCCAATCTAAAGAATAATAATGCACATTTGATCAGATATAACTGCAGTCTAAGATTAGGGGATGCATTTTTTGAATGCTTGGCCAAAGAGGTGTGTTTTTAATCTAGATTTAAACAGAGAGAGTGTGTCTGAACCCCGAACATTATCAGGAAGGCTATTCCAGAGTTTTGGAGGCAAATGTGAAAAAGCTCTACCTCCTTTAGTGGACTTTGCTATCCTAGGTACTACCAAAAGTCCAGAGTTTTGTGACCTTAGGGAGTGTGATGGATTGTAGAATGGTAGAAGACTAGTTATGTACACAGGGGCTAAACCATTAAGGGCCTTGTAAGTAAGTAATAATATTTTGTAACTGATACGGAACTTAATAGTAAGAGCAGAGACTGTAGAATTGGGGTAATATGATCATATTTTCTTGATTTGGTAAGGACTCTAGTCGCTGCATTTTGGACTACCTGTAGCTTGTTTATTGAAGATACAGGACAACCACCTAGCAGTGCATTACAATAGTCCAGTCTAGAGGTCATGAATGCATGAACTAGTTTTTCTGCATCAGAAACAGGTAACATCTTTCGTAGCTTGGCAATATTTCTAAGAAGGAAGAATTCTGTTTTTGTAACATGGGAAATATGATTTTCAAAAGACAAGTTGCTGTCTAATATAAAATCCCAGATTTTTGACTGTAGAGGAAGTAACGGTACATCCGTCTAGTTGTAAATTGCAATCTACAAGATTCTGTGTACTGTTTTTTGGTCCAATAAGTAGTATCACTGTCTTATCCAAATTTAATAGGAGAAAATTATTGGTCATCCAATCTTTTACATTTTTAACACACTCTGTTAGGTTAGATAGTTTAGAAGTTTCATCTGGTCTCATTGAGATATAGTTGAGTGTCATCAACATAACAGTGGTAACTAATCCTGTATTTTCTAATAATCTAATCAATCTATGAGTATGTCATGATTTATGGTGTCGAACGCAGCACTAAGATCAAGTAAAACTAGCAATGAGATGCAGCCTTGGTCTGATACAAGAAGCAAGTTTTTTTGCAGGAAGGAGCACAATTGAACAGACACAACTTTTTCTAAAATTTTTGACATAAATGGAAGATTTGAAATGGGTCTGTAATTTGCCAGTTCAATGGGATCTAGTTGTGGTTTCTTAATAAGAGGCTTAATAACCGCCAGCTTGAACGGTTTTGGGACGTGACCTAAAGATAAGGACGAGTTAATAATATCGAGAAGCAATTTATCTGCTACAAGTAACAGCTCTCTCAGTAATTTAGTGGGTACAGGATCTAATAACCATGTTGTTGGTTTAGATGCAGTGATAAGTTTATTTAGCTCTTCCTGTTCTATAGTTGTAAAGCACTGCAGTTTATCTTTGGTTGTGAAGAATGAAGCTGAAGTATTAGACGCTGTAGAATCTACATTTGTTATTGTATTTCTGATGTTATCTATTTTATCAGTGAAGAAATTCATAAAGTCATTACTATTAAACTGTGAGGGAATATTAAGATCGGATGGCATCTGGTTAGTTGTTAATCTAGCCAATGTGCTAAATATGCTCGGCTTGGCAGTTTTTAGAGCCTGTCTATAACTGGACATACTGTTTTTCCACACAATTCTAAAAACTTCCAAGTTAGTTTTTCTCCATTTGCGCTCAAGACTATGAGTTTCTTTCTTGAGAGAGTGTGTATTACTGTTGTACCATGGCACAGTACGTTTTTCTCTAAACTTTTCCAATTTGATGGGGGCAACAACTTCTAATGTATTAGAGAAGATAGTGCCCATGTTGCCAGTCATTTCGTCTAGTTCATGTGTATTTATGGGTACACAGAGCAGTTGAGATAAATCAGGCAGGTTATTTGTGAATCTGTCTTTGGTGGATGGAACAATAGTTCTGCCCGGACGATAACGTGGAGCCATATAGTTAATATCAGTAAAACGCAGCATGCACGATACAAGGAAATGGTCAGTAACATCATCACTTTGAGGTATGATATCTATATCAGTAAGATCTATTCCATGCGATATAATTAAATCTAGCGCATGATTAAAACGATGAGTGGGCCCGATGACATTTAGCTTGACTCCACAAGAGTTAATTAGGTCAGTAAACATCCTAATGCATCATTTGTATTATAAGCGCGAATGTTAAAATCTCTGACAATTAGCGCTTCATCAATGGTAACCAATAGGTCTGAGAGGAAATCTGCAAATTCTTTTAGGAATTCTGTATACGGCCCTGGTGGTCTATACACAGTAGCCAGAGCAAGAGATACAATAGATTTCTTTTGCATATCTGACAGTGTAACATTAAGCAGAAGTATTTCAAATGAGTTAAACCTGTATCCTGTATCCTGTTTTCTGAGTAACATTGAGAATATCACTATATATTGTTGCAACACCTCCCCCACGACCAGTCTGACAGGGTTCATGCTTATAAAAGTAGTTTGGTGGAGTAGACTCATTTAGATCAATATAATCATTTGGTTTTAGCCAGGTTTCAGTCAAGCAGAGTACATCAAAACTATTATCTCATTTCATTTACAATAACTGCTTTGGGTGTGAGTGATCTAATGTTTATGAGCCCAAACTTTAAAAATTGTTTTTGTTTATTTATTTTACATTTTTCTGGTTTAATCACGATCAGATTTTTTCTAGATCCTACATAAAATGTATATTTTGGCCTCACTATTTGGGGAACAGACACAGTCTTAATAGATTGGACAGCGCAAGTACTTCTATCATTTAAGCGGGTAGAACAAAAGCTATCATAGCAGTAATTTGAGAATTGGCTTACTAGTCATATGGAGCGTAGCATCCTGGAGATGTTGTCAGACAGGAGTTCTGCTCCAACTCTGCTGGGGTGCAGGCCATCAGCGCGAAAAAGCCTAGGACGCTCCCAGAAAAGATTCCATTTATTAACAAAGAGCAGTTTCTGTTCTTTACATCATGACAATAACCATTCATTTAAAGCAAAAAGTCTACTGAACCTTTCATTTCCTTGTCAAAATGTGGGAAGCGGTCCTGAAATGATGATTGTCGCCGCGGGTCTCCATCAGGTTCCTGAAGTCTCTCTTCAGTGTCGCCATCTGCCGCAGCATGGTGTCCTAAACCAAATATATATAAATATATTTGGTAACAGAAATATACTTCATATATTCAGCTAAATTATATACAGAATTTATGAGAAACAAATTCAACCAAGTTTGTCCCAACTTTTGACTGGTGTTGTACTTACAAAAAGTTTGCTACTAAGACACAAACTGAAAGATCATGCTCATCATAAACAAGACATCAGATTCACTCATGCACTTGTCAGCGCTGTCTGTGAACATGCCCATGGAGCTTACAGTCTGCTCTCAAGCAAACTAACAGCCCTCAAATTAGCACAGTCTTTCCTCACCTTCCCTCAACACAGCTGCCGTGTGTTCAGCTGAAGGATGCAAACTCCCCTCCAGCGCCTTCTTCAGGTGTGCTGTACATCTGAGGTGCTGCAAAACACACCTCCGTTGGAATTCCCATGAGGATCTGTAAATATGTCATGTCAAAGCAGCTACAGAACACTTAATTAGACTGATAACCTCATCAAGTGTGATTAGGTTATTGTACACATAACTGACATTGACTTTAATAATCAGTTTGTTTTTGTTTGTTTTAAATCTTCATAACCTCCAATGGATCTTTTAATTGCTAATGGACTGATTTCTCCAGAAACCTCTGACCTGGGATTATGGGTAGTTAAATAATGCTCAAATAACCTTTTTTCATAATTTTTTATATATTTTTTAATTGAACTTCAAATATATTGTATTTCATATTTATAGTCAGTGACGTATCATTAACCGATTTATGTTATATACTGTAAAAAGTATTTTTTTCGAAGTTGTAAATAAAACAAGATTTTGGCAGTTTGTTTTACAAGAACTCAAACAGTCTTGTTTAATTCATTGTTACTTGCTGTTACTTGCTGTGAAATTCGCTAGCAATTTCTGAGCCAAAGCTGTTTACTAAACTGTTCAGTTTAATGTTGTTCATAATCATTTATGAGATAAGAGTTTTTATGTTTTTCAAATATATTTTTTGCTTCAACATTTTGTAATGTGATTTGTCCCTGATTTGTTTGGTTCTTCAGGTCAAAACTCTTAAATAAATAAAAATATTTTAAATGCCTATATGGAAAAATATTTATGGAAATACTGACAAAATAATGAGGAAACCTATTTGAGGAAACCTTCATGTTTCCTGCATATTCTAATTTTGTGAATTATTATTATCATTATTATTATTATTGTTGTTTTTATTATTATTTTATTATTATTTTTTTTTTTATTATTATTTACTATATCATATTTTAGAAGTCATTCTCAAGTAAAAGAAGAAATATTTGTTCATTATTATTATTATTATTGTTGTTGTTGTTGTTGTTGTTGTTATTTAACATTATCATTATTACGTTAAATGTAATTTTTATTTACAAGTTTAGTTTTACAAACAAATTTGTATGTATAATTTTAATAATCTTGATGATGATGATGATGATGATATAACTATAATATTATTACTATATAATACAATTATTTTATTATTATTACTATCAATAACAATGCACTGTGTAGCAGACTGAAATTGAGTCTGTTTGACAGTATTACTTATGATTAATGAAACCTGCAATATACGTATGACATCATGGGTCATTCTGTCTGATGGTACTTCTCAGTATTCCATTCATCAGCAATACACTGCAAAGCTAATTCCATGATTGCATCACTTTTATTCTCATGAACAACAATGGAGTTCTTGGGAAAGGCTGCTCTACAGTGTAATTCAAAAGTAAAACTAGACCAGTTGACCTGACAAGTCAAGCTTCAGCACTGAATATTGACCCAACATGCCTGTACTTATCACTACCCCGTAGGATCCCTTAACAGGGTCTTGACCCTCTTAATTTACACCCGCTGCCAAACAGTCTGCCAGCAGCAAGCATTTTAACCTCCTGAACCCTGCATTGCAAGAAATACATGACCAGAGCTGCGTTTCCCAAAAGCATCATAACCATATGTAGATCGTAGAACCATTGACAGCAATGGTCTGGTCTCTACAATCATCTTAGCTTAGAAACGCAGCCCAGAGCTTTTTCTAAGTCATGATCATGTAATAATAATAATAATAATAATAATAATAATAATAATAGTAAATTTGACCAATATACTAATTTATTTATTTGTTTAATTCCATGCAATTTGTGAGGACACTATAAAAATAACCTTCAAAAAATCTCATAAATGTGTGTACGTGGTGGTTTTTGATTATAACATGCAGTAAGGCGTCCATGGAAAATTGGCTGCAGCACTATTATAACCCTAATTAGGCTTACGAGACAAGAAAGGCAAGCGTGTGTGTTTGTGTGTGAGAGTGTGTTGTAAAGTAGAGTAGCTGAAGGGGTTAGCAGTCAGGAGAGCTGAAAGGAAACACCGTTGTGTTGATCTTTAGGAATTCAGCATGCCAGAGGCCTGGCTCGGCTGGCACCAAACCCAAATACCTTGCTCACCCCTCTTACTGTGCCTGTTCCCTTTCTTCCTCGTCTCTCCAGAGAGCCACTGCTACACTCCTTCTCCCAAACTGCTGCCCCCCACCCCCTGTGAAATGGGAGAGCCCTCGTCTCCACTTCCTCTGACAAGATCAGCAACCACCCTCCCCCCAGCAGCATTCCTGCCCTGGCGTTGCTGTTGCTGGCCGGCTGTCACAACTGGCCAGCCAGAATAGCTCTGTGATGTCTGCTGAGTTACTAGAAAATTGAACTCTCCCAAGAACCCCGGGAACAAGGATACGTAAACGGACAAAATGAATCTGTCCACTTGTGGCCGCGCAGTCTCTGACACAGACACAGCTGCCCAGGTGCACTAGGGTCAAAATGCATACGGAGACACACATGCAAAGTGTTACATGATGATTCGGTGGCGTTTCTAAACTACTTTAATTAGGGGAAAAGGTTGTGCTTCTAGTCGTGGCAACTTAAATATCTGAGTACAATGAGTACAATGAGTACAAGAGTGAATGTTTAATAAAATATTTACATTATGTATGTATGTACGTAGAGAGAGTATTCAGATATAATATGATTGTCTTTCTGCTTGAAAATTATGTTTAATAAAAGGTGTAAATTGTCTATTCTTTGTGATTAACTGTGAAATTTACTAGCAATTTCTGAGTGAAAATTGTTTCTACACCCTATTTTTTGTACGTTGCCTGTTAAGAACTGACCAGGGACTACAGATGAAAATTAGCCTTTAAGGCTAAATGCAATATCGCAATATCAAGGTGTTAATATCTCACGCATTTCTGCATGATAGCATGCAGACAGGCAACACAGACAAATCGCTAGCTGTTCTTTCGATAAATCCAAGTAGGTATAACTGCAGAGTGGAGCAATGGGCGTGGCAAAAGGTAAGGATGTGCCAAAAGGTAGGAGGTGTGGATAAAGGTCTTTCTAATTGTTTAGGGTTAGGGTTAGGGCTAGGTTTAGGGGTTAGTTTCTGTTGTAGCACTGACCTTTCGGCACGCCACCTTTTGCCATGCCCATTACTCTAACCTGCAGCTATCCCTGTCTCCATATATCAGGAAAATGAAGGTCTGTGAGTGAACATATGCTTATGGATGAACAAGCGTCATTTTTGCCTTACCTGTGAGAAAAAACAATCACTATCACCTGCAAAGAGTTGTCTAAAAGCAATTTTTCCCAAACATTCCATAAACTTCTATTGTTTTTATGTACAACTATAGTTATATATAGCCTACTATAACCTAACCCTAATATTTTATGCATTTGTACTATTTATTTTCTTTATTTTTAAAACTAGAGAAAATTGTAGCGCTCCAAACAAGAAAAAATAGGTCCTTGTACTGCAGGTGTGTAGAGCCAGTAGGATACTTGAAAATGAACAAGAGGGTGGCTAACCGCACACTGATCCACTCAAGACTGGAAAAACATCTTTTTTTATTTTATAAATTGCATAGTGCAAAAAGTGCAAAATGCATGTGAATTAAAAACAGATTAGCCACTCTCTTGTTCATTTTCTTTATTTCTACAAATAAATAATAATAATACTGATTTTACGAATGAGCACATTAGCTCACTTCTGGGTAAAATTTGTTCCCAAATTATGGTTAAGTAGGTTCAAAGAAACACCATACCAAGGGCGTAGATTGGATTTTGACATTGGTGGGGACATAACTGCAATTTAGGGACAATTTAGAAGATGCTGGAAACTGGTGGGGACATGTTCCTACCGTTCCTACAGACTGATAAACATTCACTTTCAACTTTGAAAGTACATTCTGAACAAAAGGAAACCAAAAGATGGTCTGACCTGAACGCGCTTCACATAAAGATCCTCACAACAAAAGCGAAACACTCTCTTAGAGCATCTGAGGGAGCGTGACACCACACCTCAGCTCTGTGTCAGAAGGAATGATGCATGTTGACTGTAGCCCTGGCTGCGTTTGTCAGACGAGGTGTCTGTCGTAAAATTGCCAAAGCCAGCAGATTGACACTCATTAGCAAGCCGCTGAGAGCCATTGCCCGGGGAAGCAGCACAGAGAGACCATATCCCACTAAAAATAAATGATTGGTACCGATAAAACTGGATGAATTAGAAATAGAAGAGAGCTCAGGCAAGACCTCTGGTTGGCAAGCTGTTGTCACTTGGAAGGCCGCTTAAAGCCTCCATGACACCCACCACCCCCAGCCTCTTAGCGCTGGTGTCGGCCACCCTCAAGCTGAGCCCACTCTTCCTGCTGCCAGTCACAAGCATACAAATACTGTAAATTATGCACGCCCACACACATACACATACACATCAATGTCTGCTTCATGCCACAGTTTAAAAGCAGAAGTGACCAAGGCCAAATCCTAGAGGGTGAATTGAGTAACACAGCCCCTCGTACACGCATTTGCCTTCACATACGCCATCATGAATGTCCTGTCCTGGTCTTTTGCACTTTATATGGCTTCACAGGCAGAAAGGGCACCTGTCCATCACTGCATTTGTTCACCATCCCTAAATTAAGTCATTCATCATTATGCATGTCTCAGTCTGTCAATCATTCAATCAATTGGAAGATTATTACAGTAATTTAAGAATCAGGCCCTCCAGCACAGAAAGTAAAAAGAGATGAAAGAAACTTTGGGAACGGTATCATTTTGTATATATTTACATATATTTAATAAATTGTTTATTTTGGTAAGCATATTTATTTGATTTTTTAAATTATTATTTTGTAATAAACATTTTTTTCTTGGTATGCCTTTAATTTTTTTACTAATTAGCAATATGCACTTAAAGGACAAGTGTGTAATTTTTTTTTCAATATTAAAATGCATTCCTGTACATATCTAAATGGGACATTTCTATTGTTTTATATGCAATGAGTTATAAATATTATAGCCTAACCCTTAAAATCTTTACAATAAAAAATAAAAACAAAATAGGTACAAATGTATCGTTAAGTAGAACCAATATATATATATCCTTTTAAAGGGATAGTTTACAAAAAAAAAATGAAAATTCGGTCAGCTTCATTCTTCTGTTGAGCACAAAAAGAAGATATACTTCTATGGAAGTCAGTGGCTAACATCAACTGTTTGCTTACCAAACAGTTGAAAGAAGGAAGCTCAAACAGGTTTGGAACAACTTGAGGGTGAGAAAATTATATTATTTTTATTCATTTTTATTTCATTAAATGAAGTTTCTTTTTGGGTGAACTGTTCCTTTAAGGTTTCATTTTAGTTGCTGCTTTAGAAAGCTGCCTAGCTGTAAAAGATGCTTTAATTCATTTAATTTAGTTTTTATTAAATATTAATATTAAATATGATATAATTTAATTTTATATGTTTTATAAAATATAATTGCAAACTTACTCTGAGATACAGTGAGATTAAATTAGTTGAAAAATGTGTTGAACAAATCACAAAAGCAGCACAAAAGAAAAATGCAAAAGAGAAAATAAAAGAAGACACATATTTCATTGCAGGATATGCTCCCATTTTCTGAACCCCTAATACATCTGTGTGCTCTCTGAAGGTCTGTTTTCCCACAGTGATCCTTCCTGGATGTGGACTAAATATCCTGCACCCACCCTGCCAAAGGGTGTCTGATCCAGTCCAAATGTGGCAGGCTTCAAGCCTTTGCCAAGTGTGTCACCATCAAGGGTCAGTATTTGAAACTAAAGACCAGGGGCACAACATGAAAACAACAACCCCAGTTGCTCATAAATCTATCAAAATTTTTAATGATTTTGGAAAAAAAAAAAAAAAAAAAAGAAAATGCTTTATTTACACAGTAATGTTTTTTACATTCTGAGTTAGTGATTAAAATTGTTCAAAGCTGAAACTTTTAAACCTCATATCAGGTATAAATTATTATTACAATTATAAAGGGATGGATATATATATATTTTTTTTACAGAATAATCCTTACATAAAATCTTATAGCCTTACTCTTTGTAGCCTTTGTTTATACAGTTAATAAATAAATACATAAATACATAACATTTGTACATATAAATCGATTAATAAATTAACTTAAATAAACAAACAAATAGCTATGCAAAGTGTCTGTCAGTTTGTCAGTCTGTCTGTTTTTATCGGTCTAATCATTCCTGTGAATTTTTCATACCCCTTACAACTTCTCTTTAACCTGTCATAAGCCTGTCAAAGCAGAGAGAGTGAGATGTATTTCAATTCAGCTAACCATCTGTGTTGTCCACTCAGTGCTGCTAGCCGAGTAAATCTTCCTATATGGATATCAAATATCCATATTATGTAATATTAATGTTATATTATAAAAAAAATAGATATTACACAACAAATACTAAACAAATATTATGCAAAAAATATTAATATAATCACATTTATAATAATAATATTTAATTAAGTGAAGCAAATAAGTGATGAGAAGAAAATGCCAAGAAACCAGATGCATTAGCCTTTCTTTGTATGTGTGTGTGTGTGTGTGTGTGTGTGTGTGTGTGTGTGTGTGTGTGTGTGTGTGTGTGTGTGTGTGTGTGTGTGTGTGTGTGTGTGTGTGTGTGTGTTCCTACTGTTTCTCAGGTGTGTGTTTTTTTTTTTAATTGAAAAAATAAATATATATTATGAGTGACTACCATGAGGCGGAAAATGATTAAATGTTAACTGACTGCAGAGTAAACTGCATCAGAAGTATCTTTTTGAAGCCAGTCTGCTTTTATTTAAGAGCTTGTATTACTCAAATTGCCTCTTTTAAGGTGCCTTTAGTTCTATCCTTAGCCAAATTTTCTTGCACATTACCCAGCAACAATCCAGCGCTGATGTCTTTTTCCATACTATCTCTCTGTCCTGTTTTCCTCCTGTCACTCCCTCCCCACATGTATTAAGATGCAAAACTACTGCTCGTATTGCTTTGTTACAGCCCATATACAAAAGTGGATTTAATGGGTTTTTGCAGTGATTTATGGCTGTCACGGCTCACCAGAGCAATTGAGACTTGACACTGGCCCACATACTTTTTCCAGGCTATGAGCCAACAGATACAGGCAGAGACACACACTATTGCTCATTCATGATTTTAGTCAGAACAGACGCGGTAGGGCACGTCAGATCTCTCATGCGGTTTTTAACATCTTTAAGAGTCAGCTTTCTCCAAGCAGCCTTGCTGGTTGTTCCCAAGAGGCTGCTGACTCTGCATTACAAGTGATGACCCCAGTCTGACAGTAGGCATGACAGTGGTGATGATTTCTTAATGTTCGCCAAGTGGGCAACAGTGGGGGGGCCCATTTCTGACATTAGGGAGTGATGGAGGGGAGAGTGGATAGTACGGTCCTTCAGCCAATAAGAGGAAGCCATGTTTTGGGGGTGAACATTTGGGGCCTGCACAGCAAGCCAGAGGAATGCGGGAGAACACAGCTGTCTTCTTCTGTCAAACACAGAACCTAAACTGTCTGAAGAATAGATAAGCTTGGTATTTCGTCTGCAGGACCCTTTCTCACCTTCTCAGGCCAGACTGGTGGGACACATAATACAGTTCTATATGTTCAGAGTGTGCTAATCATTTCCTATCATTCACAGCATTCCTGATGAAATGCTGAAATGACATGAAAATGTGCAGTTGTTTCCTTTAAGTCAATGCAAATTGCCTTACTTTACTTCATCTAACAGAATGCTGAGGGAAGTGAAGCCAGATTGTATGTTTGTTTGCTAAAAACAGTCTTTAAACAGCTATTTGGCTATTGCTTAACATTATTCAGTAGCCTGCATGTATTGACAGAGAGAAATAATTAATTTCAGAGTAAGTTATTGTTCCGGAGCAAGAAAAAATAATTTCAGAGCAATTTATTGCATTTCAATTTCAGACTGAATATTATGAAGACAGATAACATTTAATCATTCACAACTAAGAAAATGTACACAAAAATAGGGATAGCTCAAACAAAAATGAAGACTGTGTCATCAAAATAGCATATAGTATAAAATATAAATAAAATTTACTGTGTGTGTGTATAAAATACATTTCATTTATATTTTTCATTATAGAATAGAAATAGAATAAAATAAAATGCTATATATTTTTATTTTATTATTTAAAAAAAATTTATATCATATCATTATATAATTTTATATAATATAATGTAAAATGAAATAGCTTAGATGTTAACACCTTTTAGTTAACAATTTCAGGTTATATTTTTTAAGGCTATTTACTAGAATCAGTATAAATCAGCATCATAAAAGGTTAAATCTTTTTAATTAAACTGAAGTTATTTTGTTATTATTATTATTATATTTATTTATTTTAAGCAACTGAAAACTATTAGAACTGATACACACACACACAAAAAGTATTTTTATTAATATTTATGTGCTTTTTAAGCAACTGAAAAAAAAGAAAATTTGTTATTGACTAATAGAACTGATATACACACACACACACACACACACACACACACACAAAGTATTTTTATTAATAATTCTGTGCTTTTTTTTTGTCCAAGAAGACTTACAGTAGGAAAGGTCACGTCTGTAGCCCTGGATATGTCTGCATGTGGGTCTCTCCCTTAGCGCCTCAAGCTCAGTCACTGTGTTTATGGAGGTGACACAGGATTCAGAGACTGGATGGAGAATGCACAGCTCACAACAACAGCAGATGCGCATTCAAAAATGAATGTACATGTGGAAAATCCCATTTGATGGATGTGGATGAAGTAGGCGTTAACTCTCATTTTTAATGGTACGATCTGCCACATGTGTGCTGTAAGACCTAGGGACATAAATCGCAAAATTGCTGATTGAAAGACTTCATGGACATTAACAAGTCTTCTCCCCTTTCCAAGAGACTCAGCATTGATTACCAGCTAATTATAAACGAAGGAAGTGGCAGCTTGTTTGTTTCTAGGGTTGAAGTGGAATACATTTACACTTCTTCAGGAGATCATGTGATATCGGGTGAGAATTCCACAGAGCACTAAGTGCTACCTTCTCCTCTCTCTTTTTCTCCTTCACTCTAGTTGTCTGTCTCTCACTCCTCTAACGCTCTCTCCACACCTTTTAATTCTGCCGCCTTTCCTCGCCGTTCCAATGACCCCCCTGTCCGCGTTCACAGCCCCTGTAGATGGTGCCTCCCAAAAGCCTTCTTTCACACCCAAAGTGGGGTTTCAAATAAGCATATGTTGCGTTAATTAGGTCCCCGTGCCTGACAGGAAGGCCTAGTGTAAGGGCTTACATAAAGAAACATATGCTGTTAAGTCTCTCTAATCAGAGCTATTCACACGTGATTATAAGATATGTGGTACTCATGTCCTCATCCAACTCCCCATATCAACCCACAATGAACACCAGCCAAACAATGTATTCTCTTTGGAGTTCATGATAAAATCACATTTTATTTGTTTTTGTTTCACCATCTGAAAGTGTAATAGAGTGCTGTACAATATTGCTAATGGGTAGACATGGAAATATATTTTTTTCAACAAGATTTAAGCTAAAATGTACATATTTGTGCATATTTTTAGATTTGTGCTGTCAAACGATTAATCGTGATTAATTGCATCCAAAATAAAAGTTTTTGTTTACATAATATATGTGTGTACTGTGTATATTTATGATGTATGTGTAAATACACACATGCATGTATATATTTGAGAAAAATGTTTTTATTTATAAAATATGAATATTTATATATAGAATATAAATTATATATGAATATACATATTATTTATATATATATATATATATATATATATATATATATATATATATATATATATATATACATATATATATATATATATATATATATATATATATATATATATATATATATATATATATATATATATATATACAGTTACACACACATGTAAATAATTTTAAAATATATACATGTATGTTTGTGTATTTATATATTCATCATAAATATACACAGTACACATATATTTTGTAAAAAAAAAAAACCTTTATATTGGATGCGAATAATCGTGATTAATCATTTGACAGAACTATTTTAGATGTTGTAACTGGTCAACATTCAACTCTTTTTACTAGTTAATTTAAATAATCATGTGGTGTAAAAAAAAACGATTTTTTTAAATGAAAAATATTTCATGCATTCTGCCAATTAATATAAGCTCCTAAAAACAGAAGACACAGTAATTATAATATATTTTTAAATGCTCTTTATAGTAGTTTTAGATTAGCATGTCAAACAATAGGACAGTTTTGACACATTGTTTCCCATATAGCATACACAGAAGTAAAACGTTAACTGATTTTATGTTTATTAATAGGAAAATTCCTCTTTCTATTTTGTAGATGTATCATACTGCACGGCCAAAAGTATTTAAACATAAATATTACAAAACTAATTAGTAGTAGGATGTAAAGCTCAAATAGATCACCAAAAGATTGCCAGTTTAGAAATGGATGTTGTGAGTAACTCCACAAGTCTTAATAATTTGTAACAAATGATTGTCTTTTTTACATTTATTCAGCAATATGTTCCAAATTCCATGAATTTTGGAAAATAGGCCAAAAATAGATAAGGCTAATATATTTAAATAAATTTTTATATACATTTGTCATTTTGATACACTTCTGTATGTCAGTGTTCAGTTGTACTACAGGATAAATTATAAATTTTAATTAAAATTTCTGAAGAAAAATTAGAATAGATCATTTAATGAACAAAATGTATGTTCTTTGCTGTCCAAAACTGAACAAAAATAGAATATAAAATGTATCTATTTATTTGAAGACAATAAAATTAGAGTATAAAACAGGCCTATTTTAGCTTGCAATGTTAAGTATTTTTTTTTTAAGAAATTACAGTAAAGTACAAAATGAAGTAAATAGGAAAAGGAAGTGAGACTTGACATTTTAAAAGCACTGTTTTGACAACACAGGGTAGTGCATATCATGACTGATGCCGTGCAGGCATGGTCTGGGTCCATCAAAGCATTAGGCGCGCTCAAGTTTCTGCGGGGCCTTCGATTGGGCCCTGTGTCCTCCTCTCCCCTCCGTAACACTGAGACGAGAGTCATATGCTGTTGTGGAAAGAGAGAGCACAGAAAGAAACTATCACAGTTGCATATAGCCGAAGGTATATTGCTAAACAGATCATCGTTACTGATGGAAAATCTTAAATGTATAGATAGAACACCAGCACAGGATGAGTCAGAATTACACCTCTCAACACTAATCCACCACATGAAAACTCTCAACCCCCGAAACTGCAGGAAGAAGAAGTGTGATAAAGAAATTCAGCAATCTTTCACATCACTCTCTGATTGATCTTCAACTGAAAAGACATGATTTTAGGAAAGCTTTACTTTCAAAACCAAACATATCTACCCAAATCTAAAATGAAAAATGAAGCAGGATCGTGGTCATATCATTCACATCACACATCTGTCACTCTGACCACAGATGTGAATATTTCCTCATAAAAATCTTCACAGCTATCATTTACATCTTATGCAAAAGATAATAGTATTACAGAGGGAACACCAACACAATATTCAGAAAAGAAGAACTGCATAATTTTTAAATTGTCATATCCTCTCATGTTATTGCTACAATAAAAGTACAACTTTTACATATAGAGCTACACAGAAACCGCTCTAAAGATGAGTTGTGATAATATAAATTCCCTCCTCCCACACACTGTGAACAGAGAACTGCCATACACCTGTGACAACTGTTCAAAGCCACTGCATAAATGCTTAAAAGACCGCCAGGCAGCGTGTTGTGTGCGATTTTAATTGCTGATACAGTAGATGAGGGATGTTTGTGCGTACCATTTGTGTTCTGTACGGCCGCGGTGAACATTGCCTGCAGGAGATCAGCTTAACTAAGGCCTAAAAGGTGCCTGTCACCCCCACAGGGCAGGTGGAAAGTATAACGCCCCGGCCTTGTGGACGCGTCACTGGGGACAATTTGCTATCATCCAGGGTGTCAACACCAATGAGCTCAACTGGTGACCTTGTGAGTTCACCTTGCTAGGAGAGACACAATCGTGCCATACCTGCACTGGGGGGACATTGAGTGCTTGTGTGTGTGTGTGTGTGTGTGTGTGTGTGTGTGTGTGTGTGTGTTTGTGTTTGTGTTTGTGTGTGTGTGTGTGTGTGTGTGTGTGTTTGTGTTTGTGTGTGTGTGTGTGTGTGTGTGTGTTTGTGTTTGTGTTTGTGTGTGTGTGTGTGTGTGTGTGTGTGTGTGTGTGTGTGTGTGTGTGTGTGTGTGTGTGTGTGTAATGTTTGTTTGTGTGTTGGTGGATATGGGGTACTGTGATTTTCTTTTAGTAATTCACACTTTTATATGAATACACACTATTTTGTGCAAACGATGTGTACAGTCTATACAAATTACTTAAATGCAACTGAACTATAATAAAATGAAAAGAAGACAGAGTTTTCCGTCCAAGACTAAATAGCTGTTACAAGACTAATTTTTGGATGTTACTTCAAAGTAAAGAAACTAAAACATTATTAAATTGTAGAAATAAATGTTCAGTACAGTAAAAAATTATATTAAGTTTTATAAGACAGTAGTACGTATTATTTTATAGTACGTATTATTTTGTTATTTTTTATTAAGTAATTTTAAAGTAGCAGAAAGAAAATATAACAAAATGAAGGCACTACATATTCTTTGAAATTATGCTTTTTGAGTAAAAATCATTGCCTTGTGAAAGAGGAATTCTCACAATCCCCTGTACAAACAATATCATTTTAGATTCTGTTTAAAAAGTTACTTTCTTATATTTGTAAGTACACTATTTGAAGTTGCTGCTTTGTACATGATTTATATTGTATTATTTTAGTGTTGTGTGTTACCCATCTTTATGTTATTGCTAGTTGTTGAAAAGTTGTTGCCAGCTGTTGAAAAAAGGTTATTGCTTATAGTGAACTTTAAGGCATTATATGTGTACAGTTTCTAAAATGCCATCCAATACTGCTGGTAACATCATCATGTAACATCATTTTATACATGTACAACAGAATGGTTAATGAAAATAAATAAATACATCTAAAAAATCAGTGCACTTAATTACATTCATGTAATATTTCATCTGTAAAACTTCAATAAAGATGTTCTTATAGCGGAGGGAGAAAAAATCATGTGTGCTTGATTGAGAATGAGTGTCATAAACGTAAGTTTCAAAAACAAAAAATATATATTTAAAATAAGTGGAAAACAATTACTCACTAAGATTTGTATCGCATTAGGTCTTCCAGATATTATTCATCAAAACATGCAAACACATCTAATGAGTTATATGAATTTAGTCTTAATATAACAGTTTTTCTTTTTTTTAGAAATTTAGTTGAAAGCTAATTGATTTTTATTTTAAAAAAAATAATACAAAATAGATTATTGAATACACACACATACCTTTATGCGCCTAAAGAATGGCTTTTCTAATCACTACACATTTAGTGAATATACATTATAAAGACTGTTCAGTTTTATTAAGTGAGTATCAAACTGAAGCCCCCGTAAACAGGGGAAGGCCCGTCCTCGCGCATCAAGCCTATCACGCTCAGACTGAGTTTAAAGCCCACCTCCGGACCAATTACCATTCGAGATATGGATCTATCATAGAGTCTTATCATGTGTTTGAAGTCCGATTCCTATTCCAAATACATAGTGGCAATGACTTCAACATATTAAGGTAAATCAAAATGAAGACTTCACAAGTGGTTTAAAAGTAGATTACACGGTGCGCTTTGCAGACAAGCTCCACAACTTGCTGGCTATAGAGAGTTTGTGTTGGAGTCTAATTTTAAATTATAAAGCACACGGACGGTAAACCTATGACACCTCTAGTGAGCTCGGACCGGTGCTGCAGATGGGCGGCATAGGCAGGAATTTATTTCTCAATATGTTGAATGGAACAGACGCGCAAAGCTTCGCCAAAGACGCAGAATTAAACAGCCACTTGCACCGAAACCGCGACTTCCCGGACTTCAAAATGGGCATCCAAGACACGAGGTTTTACTACCAGGACTCGATTCCAAATGGACAGGACAGTTTGACGTTGCCGTTCCACGCTGAACATCACCAAAGCGCCGGAGCGCAGACGGGGAGGTTTTACGCACCGGCTCAGCTCGGCAGCTGTCACTTCACCAGCCGGAGCGGGACGGGACATACTTACGTTCCAGGCGGAGCCGATGCGTATTCTTCGGCCAACGGTAAAGACGTGTACCCGAGCAGCGCAGACGGCTACCCGGCGTCTTTTCAGCACGGGTTCCCGCGAGCACCGATGTACGCTTTACCTAATCTACAGGTGTCCGGGAAGACTCATGTGCTCCTCAACAACTACCCGCTGTGGGCAAAGTTCCACAAGTACCAGACAGAGATGATCATAACGAAACAGGGACGGTAAGAATCCTAATGGATTGCCAATCTTTAATATATCACTAGTTTAAACGTCATTATCAAGGTGAAATTTGTGTACGGGATCACAGCATGGATCATAATAAGAAACTGGTCAAATGCCATATATGAATGTTTATTCCTCTCACTTATGTACTTATCTAAATGCCAGCTGTGCCAGGCAGGGCATGAAATCGAGTCCTTGACATATGTGTCTTAAATTTAGAAGCCTAATTAAAGAGATCTGTTGATCTGATCTTTTTTTCTTCAGACCGCGACCTGGTTTCAGTTATTGTCAAAAGTAAACAAATACTGTAATTTGTCAAATTTTCTCACTGTACCTAGATGCACTTTGACACAAATCTGTCAAAAAAAAAGTCAAAAGTGAATTGCCTCATTGTCTGGAACAATTCTGACAATTCTGAGTTTCCGAAAACTGATGATATTTTGGATACGTTATTTTTAAGAAGCCTACTGAGAATAATGACAGCAATGTTCCTGAAGAACGTGATGATCAAAATAAGTTATCATGTGTGAGTAATAATACTGATAAAAATTATATAAAACGCACTGTAAATTGAAAATATTGTGATCTATAAACCATTGGTGGTGTTCCCTAGAGACCCAAGAGAGGGAGGAAAGTGCTTGTGGGGACGTTTGACAGGTCACCGAGCATTAATATCTAAACATGTCTCTGATGATTATAATCTACAGATGTGCAACACTTCCATTTTAGAGCTACTTTTAAGGCATAAATTACATAGTCATAGCATAATACAGATTTAAAATGCTGACTGATAAAACTACATAATTGTTTCTTAGTAGGCCCTTATATGTCAGTTTGATAAAAAAAAAATATATATATAATAATAATAATAATATTTATCGCAGATTCTTGCATATGCTAAAAAACAAAACAAAACAAAAGAACATATTTAAAAACTGATCACACCTGTCACCATAAAAATGATTCCTGTTAAAATGTATGAGAATTGACAGCATGTGAAACGCTTACACTTTAAGTCCATAGAAAGCGTTATTTAAAAAATATATTTTTAGAAGACAAAAAAAAAATAACACTTGTAGTCTGAAATTTACTCACCATTTTCAGTATGCATACATGACATATTTATTAAATTAGATTTTAAGAAATAATATACATTTTAAATATGGTATTGAAAGCAGGTCTAACCATGAAATGGAAAGGTGACAATGTTTTCTGTTCTCTCAATGTTTTTTTTTCCCACCGACTGAATTTCACATAATACTGCTACACCAATATTATATTATAGCAGCAAAATCCTGACCATGATATTGCTTTAAAAAAATCCCACTGATGTCATATTCAACACATAACTTTCATTATTTTATTTTGTACTCTACTGTACCGTACTGTATGCACCACATAATAATGAATCCTTCGTAATAAGTCAAAATTTTTAAAACAGAGATATGTATTTATTTTTTCTTAATATTATTATTATTTGTAGTTTGGTAGCTTTTACGCAGATATGCGTGCATCTGTGTGTACAGTACAATTGTTTGTGAGGGTGAAGGCATGCTTTTGTAACCTGTAACCTACTAGCAGGTCCCTTGAAAACTTTTGCAAACCAACTTTATAGCTGTGCTCAAGGCATTCAGAATAAAAACATTCAGAAAGACTGAAATTAAATGGCGCATATTATGTAGTTTATTAATAGTATACATTATTAAAGATGCTACATATATAATACTTCACTCTTGTATGTGCTAATAACAATTAAACTGACTATTGTGAGAACTGAATAGCTTGTAGATTATTTAATCTTTAATTTAAGCAAGAAAACCTTGTTTGTTTTGATTCAGCATATTGATGATGAAGTTTTTTGCCTCTGAATCCTGTTGGTATCAAACAAATGGTACGCACAAACTTATCTTTTCACATGCTGGAGACTGAGTCAGTTTATTTAAATACACACAATTTTTTTGTGAATTATTATTACATTCTGGGTTGTATGGTTATTTTTATTGGTTCTCACTGCCAGTGAGTGTCAGAGCTCAGGTAATTCTGCCCAAGACAGGAAGTGGAAAAGTAATGAGGAGGGGTGGTGCATTTGGGGGTAAAGTTGGTTGAGCACCACTGAGACTCTGATGGCCATACACATCAGTGGAGGTAGCTTTGAAGTGCAGGAAATGAAGGAAGGCACTTTCTTCCTCTCTCTCTCTCTCTCTCTCGCTTTTTCTTTGCTTTCTCTCCTCTGGTCTGGTACCTTTTGAGCTCAGTGATGCACATTTCCTCAGAAGTTGAGGTGCAGTCCGAGTCGAGGCTTTGAAATGCACTGTGAGGCCCATAGCCTAAGACGAGAGCAGAGGTCTTCGGCCCTTTTCAAGACAAACTTTAAAACTGGCCCCTAACCTCACCCCTGCCACCAGGTTTCACAAACTTAAACAGGCATGAGGCCACCAGCTCTAAACATAGATTGGTGTAGGTGAGCGTTGTCTTGCTTTTATGCTAGTCTGAGATCCAAATAAGGCAGCAAGCAAGTGCCAGACTAATGAATGGACTAAAAAATGTTACTTTACAGAACATCAGTGGGAGGGATATGAAACCAGAGATAATCCATTCCACTGCATGTGCAGTGGCTGATAAATACTAGAGTGAAAGAAAAATGTCTTGTCAAACACATCTGCAACATGCCTGAAAAGAGGAACTAGGGTTTTTCACTGTCATTATATCAATATATGAAGTTAAAAAAAATATGCTGGCCTCAGGTGTTTGCATAGGAGATGTGAATCAGTAGGTTCTTCGTAGGTTTGGTGGAGGAGTCATGGGTTTGTACATTGTGTGTAAATAAAGATGGCTTTCTGCTTCAGTGGATTCACATGTCTCATGTTTAACACCTCAAAAAGCTTGAAATTTTCCAAGCATTTGCTTATGCTGGTGAGGTCTAGTGATAGTGAAAGGAACTTCTTTACAATTTCTATACTCACATAAAGCATTATCACCTCATGATATAGTGAAATATACTGCACAATGAGTACAAACCATGCAGTACATCAATCATTTATCTGGCCTTCATTTGTCCTCCCTTAAATTGCAGCATTATAGGTTAGATAATAAAGACAACAGTTATAAACAGCAAACAGTGTCCCCCAAAAATGGAAGTTCTGTCACCCACCCTCATGTTGTTCCAAACTTGTATGACGTTCCATCTTCTGTGGAGCATAAAAAATATTTTGAGAAATGTTTCAGTGTTTGTTTTTGTTTTTTGTTTTTTTCACCAAAGATAATTGGTTACCAGCATTTTTCAAAATATCTTATTTTTTCCGTTCTGCAGAAGGAATAGTTAAATGATGACAGAATTTCATTTTTGAGTGAACTATCCATTTAAGAATGCATGAATTCAGTCCTTCTACTTCAACATTTAATTAATTGCCATTTCTTTGTAATTATTTGTGAAATTTACTAGCAGTTTCTGAGTGAAAATTATTTCAAAGTTAATTCTTACCACACTGTTCTTACCACATTAAAATACCACATTTTTTCATTGTATAATAAAATAGCAAACCAAGTGGCATCTGAAAACTCTCTGAACTAGCTTTTTTCTGAGCCATTTTTTTCAATTACTTAAAGATGTCAAGGTGATTTTAGTGGATGTAGAAAGATAAAATGTTAAATATCTTATCACATAATAACACATTTTCGGGAGTGCTACTTATACTTTTTGGGGCCACTTTATATAGGCATTTATGAAGATTTACAGCAACAGCATGTGCAATATCAGTGCATCAGTTTTAATAATATTCTTGAGGTCGTCCAGGCTCTGCATAAAATGCAGTTTCTCCCCCAGCACCACTCAAGGTCTCTCTGCCTGTAGCCTTTGAGCTTTCTTTCTTTCATTTTTTTTTTTTTCAACTAACAATAACTTCCTGTTCAGCTGTATATGGTAGCATGGAGTATGCAGTCTTGCTGCAAAAACTCAGACCTCAGAATCAGCAACTTGTTGAATCATCTTCGCTCAGTGCATGACAGACTGAACGCTGTGTACATAATTCCAGCAGAATCCCATCAAGCAGCTCTGACAGAAACAGATGAGTTGTGACAGTAGCACATCAGCAGAACACCATCAAGATCAAAGGGATCGCATGTAGCTGTGGTTGCTGCCTGCTCCATTTCCAGCCACTGTTTTTTAGCAGCCGTGCTACAAGCTCATCACTACAGTTATGATGGTTCTCCAACATCAGCAAATATATTGTGGTTTCTAAACGTAACCACATTCACATTATAGCTTACAATAACCACGTAAACATACCATCTTTACTGTACATGTCAATATGCTTCTGTCATGTTTTATATGTTACATTTATGTATAAAAAAAAGTGAACACAAAAACAGCTAGCAGCCAGAGACTGGTGCGTTTTCAGTATCAAGACTACGAGGATGACATAAACTGGACCTGAACTTCTGTCCTGGTGTATTAGTGACAGGAAGCCCTTCACCAGTCGATATCCAGACAGTTTTTTTTTGTTGTTGTTGTTGTTGTTTTTTTAATGTCCCTTCCTGTCTTTTTTACTCTGCAGTGTTGCCTTGATCACATCAAGCAGTTCTTCTGCTAAGGGGAAACACGTATATGTATGGAAAACTGTACCTTCCTAAAGTCCTAGACAGCAGAGGAGGCATTTTTGTTTTGGCAACCACCTACTACCGTGTTCACGGCTCTATCACTGAGTCAAGGAGTGGTAGATAAGTTTCCATGGGTTAACCTCTATCTTTTTGGCGTAAACCTTAACCTCCCACTCATGCAAAACATTCCTCTCAGTGGCAAACCCACTGGTTTCCCCCTCTCCAGGTACTGATTTCTTATAAATGTCTCAGTTTAAATAAGTATGACAATTTCTGAGGCTCAGTCAGATGAGGAAAGTGACTGCCACAGATGGTTTAGTTATAACTCAGAGAGAGGAGGCAACGCATGAGCGTTGAATGATACAGAGATGATTTTGGTTTCTGTTTTCACTTATATTGACTACTGATGTGGAAGAAGAAACCCTTCACCTGCTCGGTCTCTTCACCACCACACAGCCCCACAATGCCAGGGCTACATCTGAGAATGATGATTGATTACAGCTGCCCATGAGTGGGCAGACCTCCCTCTTGTGTTATGCTACCCTGTTGCAAATGAGTGTCATCGTCCCCGTGGTCTGATCCTCGATAGGCGTCCTTTACCCTACCTGAAAAGATAAATTGTGAAACTGAGCTTATTTCAGTATCTCTTAATTCTCTTTTAAAGCAGTCTCCTTTTTCATCCCTTTCCACTTTGTGAAGCAGGTGTAACTTCTTGGAAACACAATTTTAAATATTTAGCGGGATGTGCAAGCTGCACTTTTGCATAAAACTAAAGGAGACTGTGGCTATGAGCTGTCAAATGTCAAAAATGACAAAAAGTACAGACAAATAACAATGTACAGATATGCTTTTAAAAAACTTTCCCTCCATTGTAGTTCAGAGAAACATTTCACACTTTTACATCCGCATCACGTGTATAATTAGTATTTTTGGGTGCACTATTTCTTTATATTGACATACGTAATTGCCAAACTTTAACCCTAATGTGTGTTTTAATCATAAATAGTTGTTTTAACACTGTTTTAGGGTTAGATTTGCTAGTTTTGTTACTTACACAGACTTTCAGACTTTTGAAATAAGCTTCTTATGATCACCAAGGCTTAATTTATTTGATCAAAAATTTGATAAAATTGAATAAAGAACTGTTTTGTATTTTATTATATTTTAAAATGCAATTTATTCCTCTGATGACAAAGCTGAATTTTTAGCAGCCATTACTCTGGTCTTCAATGTCACATGATCATTAAGAAATCATGCTAATATGCTGATTTGGTGATCAAAACCTTTCTTATTATCAATGTTGATAGCCGTGATGCTTAATATTTTCGTGAGTTCATAAATGCATGGAATGTTCAAAAGAACAGTATTTCGTATTTATTTAAATATAACATTTTTGTATCAGTGTAAAAGTCTTTACTGTCAATTTTGGTCACAATGTAATTCATTAACAGAATAAATTAACAAACAATATCTTGCTGACCCCAAACCTTTGTACAGTAAATGTACATAATTTTGCTAATGTTAAACTAATTCCAATAATCTGACCCCCATACACTCTTCCCAATGGGAAAAAGGTTTAGAGTTTCACTCATCAAGCTTACAGGCACAGGAGACAGAGCAAGAGAGAGTGAGAGATTTTTATAAACATACTCACAAACTAAATCCATTTTGAGCCATATACAAATTATTTGGTGTGTATCCAATTCATGGAACTGATACAGACACATATATGAGCAGACAACTGCACTTGAGTGTCACCTAACAGGAGCATCCGGCTGAGGGGAAACATACAAGCATGAGCAGTAGCCCGCAACTGTTGAATCTATTGAATGAGAGGCAGCCATGTGGCATAGACGTCATCTCTAGAGTGTATTAGTGAGACTGAAAGCGTCATAGTATTGGGTGAGGTTGAATTAAAGCCAGCATGGCTGATGTCAAAGATTTGTTTTATCACAAGTGGTGCCAAGGCAGAAAGGCACAGAAAAACAGAAGCAGCCCTTCATACTGGGTCTACTGAGTTTCTGGAAACTTCACACTGCTGTGGGACACACTGACCTCCCAGTTACCTCCACTCCATCTCTGTACCGTGATCAAAATCTGTCTAGCAAGGAAAACTACAGCAATCAAGCATACATCTCCCAACATGTTTTATTAATTGTCATATTAAAGATTCACACACAGCCTGCTTCCAGTTGCCTTTCTATCATAATGTCTGTACTGTCGTAACTATTGCTTAGCACCAAATACCACCCGTATATACAAGCAAATTCAAATAAGCATGTGCAGATGCATGTTATATGGAGAGCATATCAAATATGAATGAATTCATTCATTTATATACTCAATTATATAAAATATTCAAAATACTATTCTAGCCTAGTCGTTCTTTATCTAAACCCCACCTTTCATTTCCTAAATATTGCACTTATATTATTAAAATATAATACAATACAAAGTATATAAATATAAATAAAAATTCAACAAATACAAAAAATAAATAATATATTTAAAATGTATAATGCCATTTTTCAGAAAATAAATTTGTCAGTAAATTTTATTTTTATTTTTTTAAGAAATTAATGTTTTATCAAAGATAATAAAAATATTTGTCACATTTATTACAATAAAAATATTTTAAAGTAAACATTTCCTTTCGCAAACATCAAAATGAATATTATTAAAAATGAATATCTTTCAGTGAATATATATATATTTTTTACATTGATTAGACTGACAAAAAAAGTATTTATAATAGCTATTTTATATATAATTATGTTTTAATTCATATTTGTATTAATGTATTTATTTGTTTTAGACATAATCTAAATAAATAAAAAATTATACATTTACATATGAAAAAAAAAAGTATACATAAAAAAAAAATCTTATCTTGTGTTTTCTGATCTGTTTGTCAACAGGAGGATGTTCCCTTTCCTCAGCTTTAACATCAGCTCACTGGACCC
Organism: Cyprinus carpio; assembly: GCF_018340385.1. Taxonomy (NCBI): domain Eukaryota; kingdom Metazoa; phylum Chordata; class Actinopteri; order Cypriniformes; family Cyprinidae; genus Cyprinus; species Cyprinus carpio. The sequence continues at coordinate 15,323,203 of NC_056583.1, forward strand.
CACAGCTCATTATAACATATACGTGGACGTGGTTCTTGCTGACCAGCATCACTGGCGGTACCAAGGAGGCAAATGGGTGCAGTGCGGCAAGGCAGAAGGCAACATGCCAGGTACCCGACAGTCACATGATACCTTTTTCTGCACACTATCTACTTTTAAACCCTACAAACAAGATAAACATCTTTATCTCCATTGTGGTTTTTGCAGTGTGAGTCTTTTCTGAGCAGTGCAAAAAACTTCACATACCAATAGCTCTGTCTTTTTGTGGCTAGAAGTGCATGAGTGTTTCTGATACCACTGTATGCCACAATCATAGGAACCTTAGCATGTGGCCCACCACAACAGCTCTGCACTGCAAATGCTGTTCAAGTGAGACTGCATAGTAGTGCAGTGTGCATTTAACAGTGCACTCTTAATTGGCTTATACCAATCAATTTACAAAGTACAAGCATTTTAATTGGAAATACTCATACTTCTGCCTATTTGAACCTAGTGTTTCCTAAACATTTCCTTACCTAAAATTTGCACTTTTATAATTATAATAATTATATAATATTATAAATATATATATATATATAAATATATATATATATATATATATATATATATATATATATATATATATATATATATATATATATATAATATAAAAATATGAAAAATATGAACAATATGAACAAAAAAATAAGCAAATGTAAAAAAAAAATAATAACGATAATAATAATTAAAAAATATATCAAATATACACTACCATTCAAGAATTTGGGGTCTGTAAGAGATTTAAATTAATATTTTTTTACAAAAGTGACAGTAAATACTCTTAATAAGAAGACTGTTACAAAACTTTTTGTTTCAAATAAATGCTGTTCTTTTGAATGTTCTATTCATCAAAGAACCCTAAAAAAATGTATAATAGCTTCCACAAAAATATTAAGCAGCTTTAATAATAAGAAATGTTTCCTGAGCACCAAATCAGTATATTAGAATGATTTCTAAAGGATCATGTGACAGAGAGTAATTCAGCTTCAAGAATAAATTATAGTTGAAAATATATTAGAATATAAAATAATAACAAAAATAAACAACAATTTAATTATTTTAATTTGTAATGATATTTCACAATATTACTTTTTTACTGTGTTTTTTTTTTTTAATGCAGCCTTGGTAAGCATAAGAGACTTCTTTCAAAAACGGACCCCAAACCTAAACAGTATTTTAAATTATGTATATCAATAAAATACTGTGTCACTGAATATTTAATTTGCATTCAGTACCAATATATTTATGTTTAAGTGTTTTTTTTTTTTTTACAGGAAACAGAATGTATATGCATCAAGACTCTCCCAACACTGGGAATCACTGGATGAGACAGGAAGTTTCCTTCGGCAAACTGAAACTTACCAACAACAAAGGCAGCTCTAACAATGTAGCACAGGTAATATACTAATAAACTCCTACAGTCTTACTGCATCAGACCACAGTCATCTGTGTTGACATTGGTTGTAGTCAAACAGAGATTACGCTTACCATTCAGGTTGAATATATAACACTATAGCATATCTGCACTATTTCTCTGACAATTGCATTGCTTGGAAAACAGATGATAGTGCTGCAGTCACTCCATAAATACCAACCACGTCTTCACATAGTGGAGGTGAAAGAGGATGGAACAGAGGACCCCTTTATGACCTCAAAATCTCAGATGTTTGTCTTCCCTGAGACTCAGTTCATTGCCGTCACTGCCTACCAGAATGCAGATGTAAGTCAAGTCATCTGAACGCATCATGCAGTGGGTTATTTTCTTGTTAATCAGATTGCAACTGCCACATAACCACTGCTTACAGCGAACAAAGATTCATGTCATCACAGTGTGGGATGTTTTATGTCTGCACTTTGAGTCTGTGATGTTTGTTAAGTGATGTTTATGTTCTGAAGATGTTAAGTCTGATTGTAAGAAAGAGTATGAGAGTAAATTCATACATTATTTCATAATGGCAGTGATCTATCTGTCTAACTATGCTTCCTCTGCCCATGTGACTTTACTATTACCCTCTCTCTCTCTGCCCTTTCTCCAACCTCTTCCCCTGCCATTTCTTTCACAGATCACTCAGCTGAAAATAGATCATAACCCTTTTGCTAAAGGTTTCCGGGACAATTATGACACGTAAGTAATCTATCTATCTATCTATCTATCTGTCTGTCTGTCTGTCTGTCTGTCTGTCTGTCTGTCTTTATATCTGTCTATTTATAGTATTTGTCTATTTATCTATAAAACATCCCAACATTAAATCCCATTTGCTACCTAAATTCAAATTCAATTAAGATTCAGGAACTGCATTCTCTGTTTAATTAATAATGCAATACTATTAACATTAACATGTTAACATTTCAGAAGGGGTTTTGTCAGTTGAAGTTGACCTTTGACAATCTATTTTCTCATGTAGGCTGTACGCACTTCCTGACTCAGACCGCTTTACGCCTTCCCCAAACGAGAGCCAGCAGCTCCTTCCAGGCAGTTGTTTCTCTCACCAGGCGTACCTATCTGATCAGTACATGAGCCCCCTGCCTCAGAGTCGTTTCTACAGCCGCGAGCCGGTCAGCATGACCCAGCAGTCCCCCAAAGACCCTGCCGCCAGCCCTCACAGCCGCTTTTACCTGCCCAGCCAGCAGGGGGTGCCACCGAACCGCCTTGACTTCAACGCGTACGAGAGCGAATACACTTCCAACAGCCTCTACAAGCCGTTTCCGATTCAGACATCCCCACACCACCCTCTGGGCTACTACTCTGAAAACCCCTTTGCTTCCGGGCCGGTTTCTGGTGCCAACACAGGAGCGTGGAGCTCAGGACGGCCCTCACCGCAGTACCTTAATCACCCACACCACAGTAAACCCGGGTCTAGTCTCGGCTGGTTTCGAACCCTCTCGTCCCCAGCTGCATCTTCATCTCCCTCAGCAGTGAACTCACGCTTCCATTCCTCCCCATTGCTCCTGGATCCCCAGCGCCAGCCTCTGCTCCAAGACAAGTCCAAAGAGTCCGGGGAGGACGCCTGGATAGAAGCCCCCTCAGTTAAATCTGTGGACTCAGCTGACTCAGGTTTGTTCGAGGGAGGAGAGAACAAGAAGAGGCGCGTGTCGCCTTACACGTCCAGCACAGAAAATTCCCCTCCCAACCGCAGCACAGAGGTTTGCGAAAAGGACAGTTGCAGTGATGCAGGCTACTACGGCTTCTACACCCACTGAAGACCAGCACTCAGACTGTCCTCCTGCTGTCTTCCACCCACCGTCTGTCTGCATGGCCTAAGACACAGGGATCAAGCTCTCTGTGATAGTCGCTACAGTGCCAGGTGCTGTGGTGGCCCCTCTGTGTTTTGTGTTCCCTGTGTTAGATGTTTGGGGGTCATGTAGAGGTGTTCTAAAGGTCACTGTCACACAAAAGATGAAGACGACGTGACTTTGCTGAGACACTGGCCTGGAGACACACAGACAGACAGACCTGTGTGACTTTAGCAGCTGAAGATTTCACAGCACACCTGCTGTCCACTCCCCCAAAGGAACTGTCTCTGTCCCACTCGTCAGGCACAGACATAAAAACACCTCACAAAAACCCACACGCCACATGCACGCTCAAACAAACAATCAAATCCTTTTCGTCACATTCACATCTGTCTTTAAAACCCGGACTTAGAGGTATAGTTCACAGAAAAAAGGAAAAGTCCATCATCATTTACTCTCCCTCATGTTATGATCATTTCAAACCCATTTGACTTTTTGTCTGTAACACAAAGACATTTTTTAAGAAATTACAACAAAGTGCTTTTAAGCTTCAAGGATGCAAAATCGCTATAAAAAATAGTTCCTTCAACTCATGTGCTCCATGTCAAGTCATCTACAGCTTTATGATAGCTTTGGATGAGAAAAGACATGGAATTTAATTCTGACATTATCTGATTCTGACAATCATCTGGCATTGCTTGTTGTTTTATGGACACACCAAAGGTAATGTCTGTTTCTCACCAAAAGCTATTGTACACTGAAAAATTAACATTATATTTTCACTCTGAAATTGTACATTTCACAAATAATTACAAAGGAGCAACAAGTAATAGATTGAACTAAACATGAAAATCTGAAGTAGAAATAATTAAAACATATATATAGCTTCAGAAAACTTGGAGTATTGCGCACAAATCCTTTAAGTGGTCTCTAAATGACACAAACTTGACTTACTCAAGGTGTGATGCTGTGGACCTGTAAGCATTCAAATCGGTTGCTCTAACATAATTGTTATTTGATGGATGATCTCATTGGAAATTTCATCACAAATTTACATATTAAGCAGAAGAATTATATTTAAACAGACTAATGTTGCATGCACTTGTGTGCTGCATACACAGCTTTAATCCATTTTGCTTCTGAATGGGAGCCTTCATTACAGTACAACATTTGTGTGTCCAGACAATCCGAAAACGCACACCTACAAGGAGCACAATCAATAAGCACATTAAAGCCCAAGCCACTCAGACAACACATGCTGGAAATAAAATAGCCATGATGTCTGACAAACCATGGCTGTATGCACCAGCTGGAATTCCATCCTTTAATAGACAGACATAATATGGTTAATAGAATGCATGAGTTATTATAGTATATGCAGTTATTTTAAGTATCCATTCAAAAGTTGGGGGACTATTTTTATTTTATTTATTTTTTAGAGAAATGTGTCCTTTTGCATCAATGTTTACAATATTACAAAAAAAAATGTAGTTCTTTTGAACTTTCTATTCATCAAAGAATTATATTGTGGTTTCCACAAAATGATTAAGCAGAACAGCTGTTTTTAACATAAGAAATGTTTATCAAGCAGCAAATCAACATATTAGAATGATTATGAGACATTCAAGACTGAACTATGGCTGCTAAAAATTAAAAACAAAGAACAAAATAGACTTCTTTTAAATATTACAATAATCTTTAAACAAAAAGTGCACTGCTTCAGATAAATACACAAACAGGCAAAGAGAGACAGGCGAAGGTTAATAAATTTAAATTTAAAATGCAAAACTGAGCCTTGAGAGCCATAGTAATTATTTCCTGATCTCTCTAAATTTTTATAGTTCTGTAGTTTTACATTTCATACTGTATAAATAAAACAGGCACCTTATGTGATGGTGATAGTTTGAGACAGGGCCTTGTAATCCTCAGGTTTCATTTAGCTAAAGTCCACGAGTTAGGACAAACACACTAGTGTCAATCCGATGACCAGTAACAGGACATACTTAAACCAACAGCATCATGTCTTGAGGCGTCGCCCATGACGGTATACAGATAGACAGAGTGGAAAAATGGACACCTGACTATATTCATCATCTTTTGTGTTCAAACAACAGAGTAACATGCAGTTAGCTCACACACAGATGTCAGTGACACATAGGAAGAATGAGCCTTTAATCTAAGCCTATCAGGCACCGCTGGCATTCAAAGGTGAGAATGACCTCAGACAGATAAGTGGGTGACAAGACGCCACTGCAGAAGACAGTAAACTAACTTCTGGGACACACCAGAAGCCTGTGAGCTCAGAACTGTCAATTTATAGAAGCTTCCTGCATCTTTCAGATCACAACTATGTGCACAGACATATGGATATGATCTGTGTCCTAACATGAAATCACCTTTATTCACATTACTTGTAAAATAGAACAATTAATTAAAGTGATGATTATTCAATATTCTGTGGCCACTCTGTGATCACATTTTTTTTTTTAAAGTCAGTTAACTGACTCAAACTGCCTCTGTTTATTTTACATATATGTATTTTGATGCAAAACCAAATGAAATGAGTAATATGGTTAAGACTGCGTTATTTTAACTGGATTAAAAAGCCATTGCCAGATATTGCCAGATGATAAGTTGTTTAGAATATACAATGCAATTTAGATGCTGGAAAATTTGTAATATTCTACAAATGTAATAATATGAATTAATTAATTTGCTTACAGGTTTTTTTAATATTAGTTATTAAGAAGTTGACTGATAAACAAAAAGCAAATGGCTGCAAGAGAAAGCGGCAATATTATTTAACTGACAAACAATGTTAAAGAACAAAAAAAATTAAAGTGCAATTAAAGTGTTTCTATGTTAATTTAAAAATGTGTAATTAATGTTCATGTTTGGTTTCTTTTTATACACTGAAATGCACTGACACGTTTGTTACTGCTGATGTGCACTGAAAATAATGAACAAATTGTCTGTTGTTGTCATGTTAGGAATCAATTCATGTTTTGGCTGACCCCTGGTGGACATTATGCTCCTCTTATCTTCGAGTGTCAATAGCAGGTCTTTTAAGGAACCTATTTAAGTTATAATCTTTGACACCATCTGTTGAATTAAAAGCAACAATTTAAGTAATGTTACTAACAAAAAAGAGGTGCTTCTGTACTAAGTTTCCTCAGCCAAGCAAACTGAGCCTCAGACACAGCTGTCAAAATACTGTATATAATATTAAATGATGTTTTTGATTAATTCTAAATGTAATAAAGACTGAATTATACAAATTCATTTTTCTATTCTTTAATCTTGTACAGTTTATTGCTGTTTTAAATAACTACACAAGTCATGACTTGCAAGTTTATTATTTGAACATTTGTTCACTATGATTTTTTTCATCCACGCCTACACAGAATGCTTGTTTCTGATATCACATTTTATATAGGGTTTAAACTGTGAGCTTAATTCATACTTAAATGCCAATAAATATAACGTCATTGTCTAAAATCAAAATATGAGCTTTGTTTATTAAAAAAAAATAAAATAAGATAATAAATAAGATGTAATGCAATGTAAGAGTGCTTTGGACACATTTCAGAAACCTCCTTCAGTAAAAAGTCAAAGAGGGCCCAAATAAGAGTTAATTCATTTACTGCTCAATCCTGAACAGGTTGAGACATGGCTTTGCAAGAGAAATAATGAGCATTTTATAAACTTGTGAGTTAACGGAAGAAAAAGTAAGGTAATGAGACCTCTGAATATTACATATGATCAAATAACCCATTTTCTTTATCCAGACTCTTGTTGTTTCCACCAGCACATAAGTACTTATATAAAGTTAAAAGCAATTTAACATTGTCCATAGAAATGTGTGTGTGCAATTGTTAAAACTAAACATCTCCAGTACTCGCATACATTTTCTTTTACCTTTTGGCTTATATTTTATCCAAAGTGGAAGACAAGGTCAAACTGTCCACCAAGTTTCTGTGTCCTCAACCATAAAATAAACAGAAAAGTTTAAAATTAATCCCTCCTCTTGCTGTTTGGTAAAAGCATCATCCTTTCTCAATGGATTTGGTTTACAAAAGCCCTTAGAAATTTATTGTTGCTCCCAAAAGCTCCAAGTTTGTATAGTCTTTCAAAAACTGTGTGCAAGCTGAATTTATCACAGGCATAAAGTGTCCACAGTGTTGCTTCAATCTGCCTTCTTTACCATAATTCCAGGTTTTTAACATTGACAAACCCAGGATTCTCCCTAATCTTCCAATACGTTCCATTGTAAAGCCAAACTTCCCTTCCAGCAGCATCCAAAGTTTTCCTGTAAGATGGGAACATTTTAACATTCCAACTCTAATTCTTATGAATAAATCAGTTGTGGGATTGAGGTCAACTCACCTGAAGAAGCGAGGGATATGCTCCTCTCCTCTCTTGGCAAGAATCTTCCTCCTTTCTCTTTGATTTTCCTCCACTTCATCCTTCTTTTTATCTGTCTCCTCTATTTTCCCCTCCTCAAGAAGCCTACAGCACCAACACAGAGCAAACTTAAAACAGATGATCTAAAAGAAGAGTTTCATGGACTTGCTAATCCATGAAATTGCTCAATAATTCTGGCTCCAACTTCTGTCTATTTATCATTGGCTATTAGGAAGCTCTCACCTTTGGTCAGGGCGCAAGCGTGTATCTGTAGGGGGCAGCAAGGGCTTAAGGTCAGGGGTCAGCTCATTCATCTCGATTGCAAAACTAGAGAAGCCATAGTAAAGCATGTAGTTCTTGGGCTGTGGATCTGTAAGGAAGCACAGACATTCTGACAACATCTGCCAACACATATGTACATCTCTCATTTATTTGTTTTGTTAGACAGAACAGCCACAAAATCAGAATGGACCCCATACAGACCCGATACATTCCTGGACTTATTGTGAACAATAGACCCTTTTCACAGACTGTGATGGTGTTTCCAGAGTTATTAAGATTGCGTGTTCCCCAGTTATTAGTTTATTAGTTAAATCTAGCTTTTTTATATTTCCAAGTAAAATATATACTGTATATACAGTATATATTTATATATAATATACAATAAAACACAAGTCTTTGTGTTTTATTACCATGACATCAAATGACAGAAAACTGGCAAACGCTACTGCGTGAGTTTTTCTAACAAAACTGCTGATGAGTGATGACAAATTTGGCATCTTTTACTGTTCCGACCAACATAATCTATCCCTCAAATTTGTTTCCTTATTTGCAAAGTTATAGAAATCATGGATTTTTTTTTCTTGTTTTACAGGTATATGGGGCAAATGAGGATATACAAATGATATTTGTTGTAGTTTCTGTTCACCACTATAGAAGTTTACCCAATTATTGATGACTTCAACCTCAAAATGTGAAGAGAGTCCATGGCTAAATTAAAAACAGTTATTACATAATGCTAACCAATATCCAAATAGGTATTTAGCATTGTCTAGTTCTGGATAATTCCCAATGGATAAAATCAAATTTCATTTAATATTCTGTTTCATGCAGAAATACATCATTACAAAAGTAATTTGTATTGCAAACAGCGCTTCATGTTGACGTTGAAGACGACGACAGTATTCAATAAAATAGAGGAAAGATGACTACTCACTTGGCTTCCAGATACACTGTGGATTTGGAAGGGTGTCACAGAAGATCCCTTCATGCCAAAATCCACCGAAACGATGGACGACATTACCAGTCTCATCAAGAACTTGACCCTGAACTTCGTTTTTGGAACCATCTGAACCCCAGTAACGTGCCTGAAGGGGGGGACATTTTCTGCATTTGTACAAGGACTTCAACTATATGTACTCAAAATGAATCAAATGACAACAAAATTTGCAATCAAAACTGAACACACCTTCACAAATGTGATCTTACAAGTACAGACCGAACTTTTCAAGTTGCGAATAATGACCTCGCCGTAATGCTCGAGGTATCGCTGCTGACTGAGGACATTGTGGATGCACGTCACCACTTTGTTCCATTCATAGTGGTCCCCGTATCTACAAGTAAGGTATATCAAACACCAAAGATCAGAATTCTTCTTAAACATTGGAATTAAAATTCCATTGACACCAAAACAGATACTTGCTTTTTTAGAGTCACATTCACCATCCCTGTTGGCATGATCTCCAAAGATTTGCCCCAAAACTTGTTCTTCCATCTCTGGTCTGCTCTCAGTATGTAAGATTAAAAAAATGAATGAGATTCAAATTCAAACATACAGTACATTAAGACATCATCACACATGCCTTAAAACATACCCTGCCAGAAGTTGAAATTGTCTGATTCTGCATGACATGCAGATATTGGGGGATGATGGGAAACCTGACGGCAAACACAAACCACAGAGTAAACAACTGCTTGATAGCAAACGTATCTGATGTATAATCAGATGTTATTATTAATTACCTGTTCGCTAATGTAGCGGAAGCCTCTGTCCTCTCTGATACACTCAAAAGTCTCTCCCAGAACTGGATTAAAAGGTTTGTAACGGTTGCGATACTGAGCCGTGGCATAGCCAGATATAGCAAAAGCAGCAATATAAACCTTTACAGAGACAAAAAAAAAAAAGAAATATACTACCAAATAATTAAATAAATAAATGGCATTAACAGATATAGTAATAGTTTATTATTTCATTTATGCTCTTTAAATGAATTACTCCTTTTGTGATAACTCAGACATATGCAGTTTTGCTGAAGTTTCTGTAAGTATTACCATCCTCTGGTAGGGGTCATCGGTATGATTGGCAGTGTCCAGTAGGTCAGAGTATTCCAGCTCCTCACAGAGTCTCTGCAGCAGGCACACAGGCTCATTCAGAGCTGCTGGCATGGAAACACGGGACAGATCCTTGCCTATGTTGTTGTAGAGGATAGTCATCAATCCTACATGGCTGTTGTCAGGGCAGACTGCAGGCAAAGTAGTACGACGTCCGGTGTTCTTTATGGTGTTCAGTTTTGGTGGTGCCTTAGAAAGGCTGGCACGGTACTTGCGTGAAGCCATTGCTGTTGAGTTCACAAGAAAAAGTAAAAAACAATGGATTAGATTACATGAACAAAAGTACACTACAGTTCAAAAATTTGGGGTTGATACTATTTTTTTTGTTTTTGAAAGACATCTCCTAGGTTGCATGAATTTGATCAAGAATACAGCACAGATTTTATTGTGAAATATTATTACGATCTAAAAATAATAATAATTTTAAAAAAATAATTAATTCCTGTAATGGCAAAACGTAATTTTCAGCAGCCATTACTGCAGTTTTCAGTGTCACACGATCCTTCAGAAATCATTCTAATATACTGATTTGGTGCTCATGAAACATTTCTTCTTATTATCAGTTGAAAACAGTTGTGCTGCTTAATATTGTTGTGGAAACTGTGATACATTTTTTCAGCATTGCAAAAGAACAGTCTTTGAAATGGACGTATTTTGTAACATTACAAATTTCTTTACTGTCATTTTTGATCAATTTATTGCATCTTTGCTGAAAGTATTAATTCATAAAAAAAAAAAAAAAAACTTGAACCCAAACTTTTGAATGGTAATATATATGGACACCTAAACACCACATTCATACATTTAATTTTCACTAACCATAAGCCTCATCAGGCTCTGAATTACTGGATCCATCACTTAGACCGGACTCATCGGACATCTCAGAAGAGCTCGCACACATAAGCTCATCACATGCGTCAAAATACTCTGCCGCTGAGTCAGCCACCGAGGGCGCACGGAAAGACAAACTACGGCCTGACCCAGACTGAGTGAAACAGAGACAGACATGTAGATAGTCAGAAAATATGAGCTTGATTGCATCATAGTGCTATGATGACAAAACTATGAGAGGACAAAAGAGCCTGTTGGCGTATGAAGTAGGTGAAACCCATCAAACTGTAAACAGAATAAAGAAGGAGAGGGTGGAGGAGGGGGAAAAGAGGGGAGAAAAATGTGGGAAGGGTGTGTGTGTTTTGTGGGTAGACAGTGACACACCTTCCTTTGTAGCACAGTACGAAAGGACTCTTCTGAGGACTCGGAGGACACCGAGAGTTTGTGGATTTTGGTGTGACGGGACTTAACATCTAACTGAAGATACACATATAGACACACACATCTATGCAGTAAAACATAACATGTAATGCACTAAAAAAAATAAACTATTAAACCAGTGGTTCTCAACCTTTTTGACCTTTTTGACTCCAATTGTCCACAACAATATTCAAAGGCCCCATGACTTCTCCGGTTGTTCGATAATTTGCCCAAAAATGAAAATCAGCCTCAAGTATTTCCATATCCTTTCCAAGTTTCTTTTTTCAGTCGAACATAAAGATATTTTGAAGAATGTGGGTAACCAAACAGTTGTTGGTCCACACTGACTTCCATACTTTGGAAAGAAAAATACTTGTCAATGGAGAACAGTAACTGTTTGATTACCAACATTCTTCAAAATATCTTCTTTGAGTTCAACAGAAAAATGAAACTCATTCAGGTTTGGAACAACTTGAGGGTGAGTAAAAGATGACAGAATTTTCATTTTTCAATAAACCTTTAAAATAAGAAAGATCCTTATTTTTAGTGATTTAATTTGCAATTATTTATTAGCTTATTTTAATGCTTGTTTTGTCTTATTTTAAATAATTTCAAGTCATTTTGAACGTCTTAAGTCTGTTGAAACCCCTGATTGAGAACCACTGTATTAAAGCATTTACTAGCAGGGATGTTTGTTTTATGGTATAGAGCTTATATCATTCTTTAATAACAAGATAAGCTACAATAAATCTATTCTTTTCATGCATGCAGATCATTTTAAGGCAATAGTGCAGTACTATAGGCTTTTCACTAAGTAATATAAGCGCTTGTCACCTCAGCCAGGCTGCAGAGGTTGTTGATCTGGGCAGAGGTGGTCTGGTGAAGCTCCCTGCTGGACCAGGCTTCATGCAGCCTTTGGCGCTCCTGAGCTAGAGTCTCATGTGCAGTACGCAGAGAGGCATGGACTACAAGGAAAAAGACAGAGTGCTGACCTTCAACATTATGCATCTAATACAGCAAATAAGCATATGCTGGGTTTAAATTTAAACTATAAAATCATTAAGGCGTTACTCTTATCCATTTATACCTTTCAAGGACATGGAGCAGATGTCTTGGTGAAGTTTCTTGCTTTCTAATGAGGTGGGGGCTGGTGGGGTCGCCTGGGTGGAGACATAATCAGGGATGGAAGGGACGGAGGTTCCCAGGTGGGAAGAACTCTTCAGGTTGTTAGATGATAACTGCATTAGAAAAGTGGGTAGAAAAGAAGTAGGAGGAGATATTGTTATCTAATGTCTACAGCATGTAACAATCAGAAGCTATAGTACATTTAGAAAAATACTAAAATACAATATAGACTACCATTCACTAAATTGTTTTTTTTAAAAGGGGTCATATGATGCGATTTCAAGTTTTCCTTTTCTCTTAGGAGTGTTACCTCATTTAAACACGCCCCCATGTGTCTACGTCACGATGTGGGAAGATTTGCATAACACCGCCCAAATGTTCACGCAACAAAAGAAGGCGTAACTTTGATTCTAGCTGTAGTATTGTTGCTGCCACCATGTTGTGGAGACGCTGTGTGTTTCGTTGTGAAAGTGAAAAAATACTTTGTTTGGCCTTCCAAAAGAAGACATGACTAGAAATCAGTGGTTAAGTTGTATTTACAACACTATTCCAGAACAGTTCAACCCAAATATTCAGATGTGTGCAGCTCATTTTATGGAGGACTGTTACCTGATCCTGGGAGAATACGTTAGACTACCGTTTTTTTGTTTACGCTGGCTCAATGCAATGCAATGCAATGTATAAAAAGACAGTATAAGTAATTAAAATCTGTAATTATGTCCCCACTGGATGCAACAAATGCCTAGTTTATAATGGGTTTTAATGTTTTTGTCTCGTTGCACCGAGCATGACAGTATGGTAAGGGGCGTAACATTTCCGTCACACGCTTGAGGTATTCGGCCAGTCACAACGCACTGGATAGCTGGCCAATCAGAGCACACCTCACTTATCAGAACGATGAGCTTCGTAAAAAACGACGCGTTTTGAAAGGCGGGGCATAGAGGAGAAACAACAATGTACAGTATGTGGAAAAATTTGTTTTTTGAACCTTAAACCGCATAAACACATTTCGTTACTTTTGATACTTAAAATGATTTTATTTTTTTCGTTGTAATATGTTTTATTTTTGTGGTTAATTTGGTGTTTTTATTTTTCAGTGAATACTGTTATAATGTATGTATTTTTCTTGAGCACCAAATCAGCATACAAGAATGCTTTCTGAAGGATCATGTGACACTAAAGACTGAAGTAAAGGCTGCAGAAAATTCAGTCTTACCATCACAGAAATAAATAATTTTTTGAAAAAATATTAAAATAGAAAACAGTTGTTTTTATTTCCAATGATTCTTAACAATGGTACTGTTTTTACTGTATTTTTTTTTTAATCAAATAAATTCAGCCTTGGTGAGAATAAGAGACTTACAGAGCCCCAACTTTTGAGTGGAAGTATCCAATATGCAAAATTCAAAAGGACCACCACATGGTGTAAAGTATTTGGTACTTGGTATAATGTGTCGAAAGTTACAAGGAATTTACAATGTGTCTTGTGCTGACTTACCGATTTAGTAATCCCACGAAACGGCCATGTAAAAAAGGAGTTGACTAAATTACTGGGGGTTTTGAAGTTCTAATGCTTACTACACATTAGCACAACAGAAATGCCTGACTACAGTATTCAAAACTAAAATAAAAATACATCTTTGAGATGAAACTGCACATGAATATGGAATAATTTCCATAATAGCTTCCAAACCTTTGTTGAAAACATGAAATAATCCCAATGGCAGGGCAACCCCTGTGGGCAAAGATTATGATTGCTGCCAAGGCTTTATCTAAGACATCCTAATATCAAGTAGAGGAAAGTGTAAACTGAGCAGCCTCACCATTCCAAGAGCCTCAACTCGAGACAGAGTGCGAGAATGACCCCAAATCTTGCCAGTCTTCTTTTTGGGTTGTCAAGGAGGAGATTCTATGGGTCAAACACATTTGGGAATGCTTACTTGCAAGTCATTTTAGTAAAGGCCTGTTTTCAGCCTGCTCCTTTTACTAACTTGCATGCTGATGATCCTCTGGAGGTCTCCGTTATTGACCATTTGGCCCGACTCTAGAGAGTGCAACTTTTGGACCAACCGTTGCAGCTCATTCAACTCCATTTGACAACGGGTGAGCTCTAGAAACAACACAAAGTGGTGCTTTTTTAAAATCTTTGTCTGTGCTTATGCATCCTTTTGTTACATTTTTACTAGTATTTTAAAATACCACTGTACCTTGAGCACAGATGTCAGGTTCTTGGGTCTGTAGCCAAGCTGAGACTTTCCCATTAATGGCAGGATTGACACATGGCAGAGGTTCACCCACATAAGACGTGCCCTAGAATTGTTCATAAGACATCCATTTGCAACTTCCATCATACAAGCAAAGAATTAACTCACCGTAGCATACATTAGTGTGCATTTACAGATAAAAATACAATCTGGTACTAACCCAAGTCTAATCACTAATTCTTCTTGTTCTTAAGCTGCGAGGAGACGTTCACCTAATCCCTGGTGATTTAGAGGGTTACAGGAAGTCAATGTAGGAACCATTTTACTCACCATGTCCTGCATGGAACTGTTTTTGGGAGATAAATGACTGCCATGGGACAGGGCCTGGAGGAAGCCATTGTGAACATGCGCAGCCTTGTTCTTTTTATACATCCTGTGGGCACTCAGCTTGGTGACCCATATGTAATATAAATCTGGAGTCTTGGCCTAATTAGAAAATAAATTGTGTTCAGCTGACATTTTTGACAGTAATTTTATTTGGTTTATTATTTGATAAATAAATAGCATAATCCGCTGGATGAAGGTAAAAAAAAAAAAAAAAAGTCACAGAAAAAAAATCAGATTTAAACCCAGAATTGTGAGATATATAATTGAATTAAGAAGGGAAAAAAATTAAGAAGGTTTTTCATTGCAACTTTTTTTATTACAATTCTTTTACATCAGCAATACAGTTCTCTATATCTCACAATACTGACCTTTTTCTCAGAATTCTGAGTTTCCATCTTGCAATTCTGGCTTTTTTCTTACAATTACAAGTTTCCATCTTGCATTTCTGAATCTATATTTTACAAAATTGGAACTGTGGAATATAAACTCAGAATTGCAAGAAGAAAAGTCAGAATTGTGAGATAAAAAGTCACAGTTCCCTTTTATTTAATTTATTACCTTTTACTTTTTATGCCATGGCTGAAACAAGCTTCAGTAGAACTAAAGATCATATTAGCTTTAAAACAAAAATGAATCAGTTTCATTCACTCATTGCCAACAATACAATGACTTACTTTCATGTGATACAGAATGTCTCCAGCATCCAGATCTATGCGTCTTGCTTTTTTGTTTACTGACATAACTGCAAGACTGACATCCAGTGAACCATGCATTTTCCCTTTGGAAAACTGTTGAAAAAGTAAATCCCTGATTGTTAAAAGAGTCTGGATCCAAGATCTACGGTTGGTGGTAAGGATTTCTTTTTTTTTTTTGCATACTTACATCATGTTGGTTTTTTGAATATCGTAGGATACCTTTATCCAAGACAAAGTATCTCTGTAAAAAAGTATAACTTTAAATTTCTTTGGATTTTCACAGTTCTATGTTTGCACCAACAACTACCTAACTATTTTTTCTCATACCCTATGCCACCCTTTAAGAGGCCACTTTCTCCTCTTCATCAAGTAGCCTTCACAGATTCCTGGAGCATTCGCATCCTGCATGTTTTCTCCAGGGAGGTTCAAATCTGCTGGAAAGTCATCCATTACTTCCCAGTCTTTAATGTTCTATTAGGAACAGAGGGAAAAGGCAATCACAGTTCACGTACAACAGGGCATTTCCCATTTAAAACTTGTCACATATAACCCCTATGAACAAAATGTAAGTGTTGAGCTTGGTGAGATACATAAACTTGTTGTTTTGGCTTTCACATTATCTTATTGGACACTTGTTAAGTGTTGAGCAACAGGTTTCAAACACCAAAGGGCAGAACCCTTAATGCTAGCTTTTCACCTATGTACTTGTAAGGAAAATATTTGGGTGTGTCCAAATATCAGTTGAAGAAACCTGAGTTTGAATGTGTTTATGTCAAGCAGATGGTACAAACCAGCCGTGAGTGACGTGAGGATGCTGTGCTGCTGCTCCTAGAATGAGTGGGCTTATGCCAGCCGCTAGACACCTTCTCCACACCACTCATCTGTGACTGGACGTGGTCCACCAAAGACCCGTGGTAGTCCATTTTGAATATGACCTCTTGTACACTTATTAGTCGAGCTTGGTGTGAATATACACTCTGCTAGAGACTCCTTCTCATTGTACACTAGAGCACAATATGTCTACAAAGCAAAGATTTTTCATTATTAGCTTTTTAGAAAGAAATCACTTATTGGTTATTCAGACAAGCACGTGTTAAGACTGCTAAGAAAGTTAATTGTATACTATATTATGCAACAAGCTTAGGAAAACTATCTGCCATATTGTTGATAACAGTGGTTGCCTTGGTATTTCCAAGCTAGTTTTATGAATGTTTTGTACAATAAATGCCATAAAAAGCCATGGCCAAAACACAGTCATAGCAAAAGTAACCGGCACAGCGACAGTAAACAAAAATAGAAGCAATACAGTGTCCAGAGAAAACTCATCTAATTCGGTTATCTAACAGTAGGGACCTGCCTTAACTAACACTTCCTGGGCAGGACTTTACGTTCTGCCCTTTACCAGATCACACTGGTTCATCAGCTCATAAACACCTTTCAAATGGCTTAATATGAAACACAAAAGCATACAGTAATGCAAAACAAAGAAATCAAAATTATGCACTCATAATTACATAATCTAAATTATGCTAAAACCACCAGGTATGGATCAAGGAAACACCTTTATTGCTGTACTGTATATCCACACATACTGAGAGATTATCGAAAAATTCCTTTTTCTACATATAAGCTGAATGGAATGTCACCAGAGGGAGTGTGTCAGAAACCAAACATGTTTTCTAGAATCTCCTGTTGTCTTGACAACATTGACAAGCTCATACATGCCCATTAAACTAGAATGAGGGCAAATGAGATATTTTGCAAACAGCTTAATTTGCAGCTGAGTAATGAACTATTTGATTACATAATTAGTAAAAGTAATTGGAATTATTCAGTCATTACCAAAAATGATCACTGTTGATATGTATGTTTTAGATATGGAAGGCAAAATATGCACTGTAGCACACCTCACAAAGGTTACGATCCCTATGAGAGAAGCTTAGCGTCATTACGATAATTGGATTTGAATATCCCTTTTTAGCAGCCCTTAGCTTGAATAGCTTTTCACCGAGAGCATGCTGACAGGTCACAGTAAATATGATGTATAGCATCAGGAAAAAATTATGATGTACATGTTTGTATAATCATAATAACATAAAGAAATCAGAGGTTTAGAGTCATTTTATTTAATTGTAGATTTCACTGTAAATTATAAGAACTGAACATGATTTTAAGTATAATAATGGTTAAACAGGTTTGGTGAGACTAAGTAGTCATTTCTCTTTGTGTGAAACATCATCAAGTGTGTTGAGAAACTAAATAGTGTAGCTAACTAAAGACTTGCTCTTTGTAACTAAGACAGTGCAAACATTTAACATGACATATTAACTCTACAAAACAGAAAACTGTATTGTATAGCCTGACACTCTTACAAATCACTACATGATCACATGCTGCCAATGCCAATAAATTATTGTCAATCTAAGAAATTTAGCTCTTGGATGTGATTTAAAACTGTCATGCTTGAACAGTTGAAATCTTTTCATAGTAATAGTCAATTTGGGGTTGTGTTTAAGAGTTACTTCTCCAGTTAGGTTCACCATGCACTTAATAAAGGCTGTTTTCCATGCATATCCATGTTTCCAAACAGTCCAAACTACTGCTACCAGCATTTAAAACCACAATGTTTCTTTAAATATTGTAACTCAAGGTCTTACCTGAGGTTCCTGCTCTTGGCCAGCGTGTGGTGTATCTCTGAATGACTCCCTCCTAGCGCCTGAGTTTCATGTTCCCCCATTTGTACAACTGTGCGTCACTCTACTCACACTACAGCAAACCAGTTCAACCACTTTCTACTAAAAAAGAAAGAATGCAGATATTCCATGTGCATACTAGAATGATATATGGCGGACAGCTCCCAACTGTCCTCCCCTGGTGACTGAACATCCTCCAAATCCACCCAAGGCTGCAGCCAAATCATTATCCGCATTAGTGTCTTAAAAGCTGTTGGAATTACAGGCATATAGGAGGAACTGAAACTATTGAGTTGCTCTGCCATGACCTGTTTACTGAGATGGGATAACTTCCAAATGTACTCCTTTTCAAGTGGGTAACCCCCCTATTGGTTCATGTATTACCACACACAGAGCACATTTGTTTTATTTATAGTGAGGTTTAAAAATTCACATGATTTTCCTTTAAGATGATCACACATAATTGTAAAACTGGCCTAAAATGACAGTGGTGTCAAAATATGAAGAACTGAGAAACTTCTACACTGAACCCAGAGTTATAACCATAAAGGACTAACTGACCTACTGTAGATTTACATGAAGTAATCCAGAGATTACCACTAATCAGGATCCGTGACCACTAACTAGTGTTTATTTTGGCAGCACAAATACATTTTGCTCCTGGCTTTTTAACTTACAAATCAGTTCAAACACACTTCCATTTGTTTAAATATGCAAAAGGTCATAAATCGGGGTCTCCAGCCCTGCTCCTGGAGAGCTATACCATCCTGCAGAGTTTAACTCCAACCCTATTTAAACATACCAGAACCAGCTAATTAAGGAGTTCAGGGTTACTGGAAAAAAAGAAGGGAGCTGGTTTGGAGACCCCTGGCATAAATATTGACAATGTGCCTATTAATATGAATTGACAATTTCTGTGTGTACCTTGAAGACTTGACTAGCAAAAAGCTGTTGCATTTCCACCATTAATGCTGAAGAAAAAAGATGCAGTTCAGTAAGACACTATGTCTGCTTTTGAAGAAATTGATAGCAAAATCTTAATAGTACAGCACCTTAAATTGTCAGCCTGCTGTCTTGAAACACTTCCCACATATTTTTTCATAAGGGTACTTAACTGTTTAGAAGCAGATCTCTTAGAAGTGGTGAACTCCTCACTTCTTTCTGGGACTTTTCCAAACTCCATGAAAACTGCAGTGGTTAAGCCCCTTCTGAAAAAGAGCAATCCTGATAACACCATATTGAGCAACTCAAATCTTCCCTTTATAGGCAAGATTATTGAAAAGGTAGTCTTTAATCAGCTGTACAAATCATTATAATAAATGATATTCGCTAAAATTCTGATTCTGGCAAAATATCAGTGCTGGTACTACTAGATCTCAGCTCTGCGTTTGACACTGTCGATCATAACATACCAATAGAGAGACTGGAAAACTGGGTTGGGCTTTCTGGGATGGTACTCAAATAGTTCAGGTCATACTTAGAAGGGAGAGGTTATTATGTGAGTATAGGAGTGCATAAGTCTAAGTGGGAGTTAATGTAGTGCGTTCACTCGAAGGGGTAGTTTATTTTGGCGCTCTTGTTTAGCCTTTATATGCTCCCACTAAGTCAAATAATGAGAAAGAACCAAATTGCCTAAAACAGCTATGCTGATGATACCCAGATTTACATAGCCTTATCGCCAAATGACTACAGCCCTATTGACTCCCTCTGCCAGTGCATTGATGAAATTAACAGTTGGATGTGACAACTTTCTTCAGTTAAAAAAGGAAAAAACTGAAGTCATTGCATTTGGAAACAAAGATGAAGTTCTCAAGGTTCTCCAAGGGTCTAACAACTAAAAATCAAGTCAGGAATCTTGGTATGATTCTGGAGACAGACCTTAGTTTTAGTAGTCATGTCAAAGCAGTAACTAAATCAGCATACTATCATCTAAAAAACACTGCAAGAATTAGATGTTTTGTTTCCAGTCAAGATTTGGAGAAACTTGTTCATGCCTTTATCACCAGCAGGGTGGACTATTGTAATGGTCTCCTTACCGGCCTTCCCAAGAAGACCATTAGACTGCTGCAGCTCATCCTTTTTCTATTCTTAACTGCTGTCAAGATTCTGACTAGAACCAGAAAATCTGAGCATATCACACCAGTCCTCAGGTCCTTACACTGGCTTTCAGTTACATTTAAGATTGATTTAAAAGTACTTTTACTCATTTATAAATCACTCAATGGTCTATGACTGAAATACATTGCAGATATGTCCACTGATTATAAACCTAACGAGTCAGTTAGAAATACCAAGGCTTCACACAAAACAAGGGGAGTCCGCTTTTAGTTATTATGCCGCCCGCAGTTAGAACTTAGCTTCCAGAAGAGATCAGATGTGCTAAAACATTAGTCACAATTAAATGCAGACTCAAAACTCATCTGTTTAGCTGTGCATTTATTGAATGAGCACTGTGCAATGTCCGAACTGATTGCACTATATTTTATGCATGATCTTTTTCTATTCTTAACTGTTTTAAATTCATTTTAAACCTTTTAAATATTTTTTTTTATATATAATTTTCAAAGTTTTTAAATTACTTGTTTTATTTTTGTGATTATTATTTTATTATTTTCTTTTCTTTTATGTAAAGCACTTTGGATTACCATTGTATATGAAATGTTCTATATAAATAAACTTGCCTTTTGTGCCAAGCTATGGGGTGAGTTATCACAATGGAACCTGCCACTAAATAGCTTAATATACTACTTGCTTAATATACTGCTTAAAGTACTTACATTATCCCAAATGTTTCAAAGAATGTTTAAATCCAGAAAAAATAAGCAATTTTAACTAGTGACACGGACCGTGTCCATAATGTCATTGTGTCGCCTGCCAATGGCGTCATACACCCTCGATTTCCGGTTTTGTTTTGTAGAAAACATGGAAACACCAAAGACACTTTAATATGTTGTGCGTTTTAATAGACCGGTGACAACCACACGGAGTAGCATAATAACAGAACTTTCAAATGTATCTAGTATGATAAAACAGATCCGCTTTACTCCAAATACTCACACGCAGAAGCGGTCGACTGTGGCATAATAAAAGCTCTTTCGAGCCGTGTGTCCCACTTGTTCAGTGACCTTGCTTCTCTTTGACGGCTTTCAGCCTCACTCTGCTTCATTTTATGTTAATAAATCATTAGCTTATCCATGAACATGATTTTGCCCGTGTCCCGTCGGATTGCATCAGCTGTGGGGATGAAGACCACAACTCCCATGATTCCACACTCAGTCACGGCATCATCAAACTACGCCTTTGTTTCTTTGTTTGTTTTGCATACCACCCTCCAGCGGCGAAAACGTACATATTGTGCCTTTAAATTGTATAAAATTTCTAAATGTATTATTGAAATTTTACTTTGAAAGACATAACTATTACTAATACCATTTTAATTGAATATAGTATTTTTAACTAGTCATCTGAAACCAACATCACTGCTACACTACTGAGATGTTGCCTTTGTGAAATGTAGCCCCAGTCTCCACAAATATGTACAGTGAAAATTAAAAAAATGTACAATTTTTTTATAAAAAAGCAACTTTAAATAACTCCATTTTATGATATGCATTTTGTCAATCATACACCGCTGTTCCTCCATATAAATTCAAGCTTCTGCCTCCTTTATTGTATCTTTATCTGTTACAGCATTTGTGGAGTCACCAGAGCCTTGCTGTTTGACATACTGCTGAAGGAGGGCGGAAAGGTGAGCTGGATGGTGACGTAGCATTGAGACAGTCCGTGAAGTCAACATGGTTAGACCACCAACTAGCTCACCCTGGATAGTGGTCATAGACGGGAGTTTGGAGTAACTGAGAATGCCTTGAAAAGAAAGCAATGTGTTCTCTATACAAGCACCTGAAAGAAAATGGTACAGAAAGCCTGTGAGACAATACCAACCTTTTTAGAAGATCTTTAAAAGAACAGGTCACCCAAAAATTTAATAAAAATGCTTGAATGCATGGGTTTTAAAAGTGCTTATTTTTCTCCCGATTCAAACGAGACGACTTTCACTTTTCAATGGAGAAAGCAATATTATGGATAGTGGACTATTTTAGCAGAAAGCAATGGTTTAAAGTTAAAAACACCCTAATTATGGATTTGTTTATTACAAACATGCAGCTTTTCATTTCAAAAGACATTAACTGGAGACATGTGGATTATTGTGATGTTTTTATCAACTGTTTGAGCCTTCATTCTGACGGCACCCATTCACCGCATAGGATCCATTGCTGATCAAGTGTTGTAATATTACATTTCTCCAAATCTGTTCCAATGAAGAAACAAATCATCTACATCTTACATGGCCTGAGGGTGAGTACATTTTCAGAAATGTTTCATTTTTGAGTGAACTATTCCTTTAAGAATACAAGTTCATGCATAGGACACTCACCTAACAGTACCATTTGAGGACTGTGCTTTAACGCCTGCAGCATCTCTTTAACTTTTGGCTCTTTACTAACAATTATCACAGTCTGGCCAACAAATAGAGGCAACATGTTACTGTAAATGCTGTTGCTGAGAAAGGACCTCGTCACCTACAAAGAAACAAACAAAATGTCACACAGCAGTAGCCTACATCTCAACAGTGGTAACCATTACTATAACTTGGTATTACCTGGTTTGGGAAGAACTTGACACTGATATTGTGTCTTTTCAGTTTGTGTTTCAGCACCATGAGGTCCTCTGCATTGATCGCATTGTTTTGAACCACAGTAATCATCTTACATTCCTTAAACAAGGTTTCTAAGTCTTTTCTCAACAAAACTGCCAGAGCACTTTCCTAAAAGGTAAGGGAGTAGATACATATATATATATATATATATATATATATATATATATATATATATATGTGTGTGTGTGTGTGTGTGTGTGTGTGTGTGTGTGTGTTAATGGAACACTTAGAATTACACACTTAAAACTATATATATTTTATAATATATATTATATAATACATATCATTTTATATTATAATTGTACTTGATATATATGTTAATGGGACACTTAAAATGACACACTTAAGAAGCTTAAGTATAGCAATGATCAACCTCTTCAGTCTGTCTGATTCGTGGAGCCAGAGCACCAGGAGGGGCTGCTGGTGTGGGGGGAATGTACTCTGTGACAGCCATCAGCTTCTGCTTGAGAAAGTGTACTGGCTTTCTGTGACGAGTGACAGCTTTGGATCCGTGACGAACACTCTGGCTTAATGGCAGCCATCCTGTAGGTTGACAATGATATGATAAATATTGGACAGAATAACATTAAGGCTAGAGTACATTAACATTCAAAGTACGATAAGAATGTAAAGGATGCAACAAATGGTTCACTAATCATGAGAACATCATATGTGGTGATTTAATCATGAAAATAAAAACAGGGGTTTGCCCAAAATCCAAAGTGGCAGCATGCATACATGGATTACAGAATACTTAATAAGAAGAGATGAAACCAATCAACATTAAGTCAACAATGTAGAGTTTAACATGCATTTCCAAGCACCTCAAATATGAGTCTCGTATTTTCTGGTAGATGATGATTATGCTGTACAATAACACAATATAGCTTCATAGTGACTTTCAGGTGCTCGTAATTTTACAATGGAGTCCATAGTTTAAATGTAAATGGAAGGTATGTGCTTGTTATTTATGTTCGCTTATAATATGCTTTGCTATAATATCAAACCAGAATCTGACCCGATTTTGGGAGAAGCCTGCTACACAAGGTCGCTGCCATCTTGGTGACGTGGGACAGTTTTGTTGTATCGTGCTTACAAAATAAAAGTCCGTGGTTATGTTAAAAATTAATTAATTAAACGTTTAAAGAAAAACAACCACCAAATGTTCTTTATTTATTTATTTATTTATTTATTTATTTTTAATTTTGAAAGTAAAAATGCAATGTTTAAATGGTCTCGTTTAAGTTAGGTAATTAAAAAAACGAATTAATTAATTATCGAATATAAAATTAATGATTAATTTATTTACGTATTCTATTTTCATAATTTTATTAATTCCAATATTAGAGGTTAGTTACGAAACCGACTGCGTTTTCATAACATTTTACGTAAGAGCACGAACGTGATGACGCAAGTTTGGAGTTGCAGGCATGAGACATCTATCGCGCTTCTGTGCGTCCAGGAACATCGGCAATATTGTGAAGTTTCTTGAGTCTAGTGTTACCTTGACAGTCCGCAGTACTCCGTCATTTACCTCGTTTTTCTGCAGGAAATTTACGGACAGCGGCACCAACATGGATCTGAGTAACATGAGAAAAAGCTATAAGAGCGATCAGGAGGTGGGACGCGCTTATATTGGGTTGTGAGGGTTTTTAGGTTAGGTGTATGCATGACCATGACCATGACCTGAGACCCTGTTCAAAAGACATATTAAGCAGAGTATTATATCATGATTTTTACATCAAGAAGCTAGATATGCAGAGTAGTAATTTTCTGTATTATTGTATAAAACCTTATCAATGTGATTCTGAAATATTGGGCATTTTATTTATAATCTGCAACTGATTTACAGTACGTGTTTATCAAATGCATTTAAAAAAAAAAAAATATTGCATGCATCAGTTGACCTTGAAAAGGACAGCCTCCGTCAATCACTTACTAATTAAGATGATATGAAAATAGTCAACACAATTATGAGAGAGCCTTTGACCATTAAAAATGTTTTTATGTCAGTTTTGCATGGGTTAGTGTTACAGTAATAGCAAATTTGGTAAATATCTCTTTAAAGATCTTATTGGCTAAATGCAGTAACAACACAGTAAAGGACACTTCTACAAGTACAGATATGAGGTTTTTAAATATACTTTCCCATCTATGTCACAGTAGTAAGCCGTGCAATTTTAAAAGAACGTAAGATAAATGTGTACATGTGCTATCCCTCATTTTCATCCTACAGTGTTTTGAGGAGGATCAGCTTACTTCTTTAGATCCAATTAAGCAATTCGGCAGCTGGTTTGATCAAGCCACTAAATGCCCTGAGGTGGGAGAAGCCAATGCAATGTGTCTTGCTACAGCGACCAAGTAAGATTGGATGTTGTGTGGTTCATCAATACCTGGAATTAAACAGAGCAACTTGAATATAGTGCATATACATACTTAATTTGCAAATTTGGACAAAATTTGCCCTTTTTGTCTCCTCTAAAGGGACGGTCGCCCCTCTGCACGCATGGTTCTTCTAAAAGGCTACAGCGAGGAGGGATTTCGCTTCTTTACCAACTATGAGAGTCGGAAAGGTGCAGAGTTGGTGAGTCTTTAAAACCAAATTTTGTTCAGTAAATGTTCATATGGGTTCACCTTTGCATCTTTGTCTTTCTCGCGTGTTTTATTTTATTTATTTTTTGTTTTTGCAATCATATAGGACTGCAATCCCCACGCCTGTCTTGTATTTTACTGGGAACCATTAAACAGACAGGTAAGTGTTGTGTGTGTGTGAGTTTTTTGGGGGTTTTTTAACTCAGAATCTTCTCCAGCTAATTCTTTGTATATCAGATCATAAAATATTTTCCTTTGGTTTTGGTTTTAATCTTTTCCATATTTCAAAGTTTAAATGACAAAAAATGTAACACATTTTGTATGTGGTTTTCGACCCCATTGTATTTCTTTGTTTTGTATCCTAACAGATTCGCATTGAGGGCACTGTAGAGAGAATCCCGTATGAGATTTCACGTGATTATTTCCACTCAAGACCCAAGAGCAGTCAGATCGGTGCTGTTGTTAGCAGGCAGAGCACAGTAATACTGAGCCGACAAGTGAGTAGCACTAGCACCACCATCCAGGGTTATTATTATTAATTAAAACTGTGAAAAATATATGTTAATTGAATAATATATATATATATATATATATATATATATATATATATATATATATATATATATATATATATATATAAATATATATATAAACTAATTTAAAATTAGATTCAATAAATTATGTTGTCTTGGCAACTAACTGAAATTAGTTTAAACTAGTGGTCAACTGATATATATCGCCAAGGCCGATATATCGGCCGATATTTGGCATTTTGGGATTATTGGCTGATTTCAAATATCGGCATCGGCCGGCCGATGTGTTCAAGGCGGGACTTTTATTTTTTTACGGTGCTGATGTGAACAAAGGAGTTTATGTAACATGATTTTATATTATTAGTAATAGGCAAACATTATAATACTTTCTCGTTTGCCGTCAGCTTTAAGCAAATACGCATTTATATCATTTAAACTAATCTTTGAATGACTAATTAACATTTAATATCACAAACCTTGCAAACTTAGTTGAATCCAGCTGTGAGAGCTTTTGAAGTGTGCATTTTTATCCAACATGATTCTGTGTTCTCTGTGTGACGGTCGGTCCGTGTGAATTGAATGCTTTAAACTTTAAACTCGTGATTTCAAATTATGCTGCACTTTATGCATTTGCCCACTGTCATATTCATGTCTTTTTCCCTGTGTGCTGTATGTAAAATGACTGTTACCCTGGCTTTATTTGAAAAATATGATTCCTAATGCACACAAACTTCCCAAAATACCCTGTTGGTTACAGTGTTAACTTCCTTTTTAATTATATTTTTATTAAATATGTATTTATTTGTGAAAAATACTTTGTAATCTAAAGTATGTTTATTTTTTAATCCATTGTCAAATGATAAAAAATTTCTTAAATATTAATTATAACTTTTTTTTTTTTTTTTATATCGGTTATCGGCCCCCTGCTTTCCAAGATATCGGCATCGGCTGTCAAAAAAGCAATATCGGTCGACCACTAGTTTAAACACTAAAGTCACTAACTGTAAATAAATGAATAAATATAAAACTAATCAAAACACCTAAAAAAAAAAATTATAATTGACACATAACGCAATGACTAAAAATTGAACTATTATTAAAATAAGAACTGAAAATATAAAAATAAAAGCTAACTCAAACTATTCATAAAAGCTTTAATAGTATATGAATAATATGCCATTAACACAGCCACCACCTGCTTCAGCATTCAACTAAACATTCAGAATGATAATTTACACTGTCCACACCAAGGACGATAACTAAAGATAACGATAAAGATATAGTTCTAAAAATCATACTCAATATTAAAGAATAGCAGAGTCCACACTGCAGCTATAACGATAAAGGCACAGAGAAACAATATCGTTGGAATCACTTTCAGAACTGATTTTTTCCATCTGTTGAACGATAAAAACACTGATGGCCAATCAGAATCAATCATGAATTTAAAGCGACAGAGGAGCTTGCGCTTAGAACAGACAGTCCGCCGGTGTGGACGCTATTATAGTTATCTTTATAGTTATCATTCTTGGTGTGAACAGGCCTTTAGTCCTAATTATTTTCCTGGTTTGGGGCACCTGGACACCTGTTTTATTGAAAAATTGTTGTGTGTACCCCTTAAAGTACCTGAGAGACAAGAATGCAGAGCTTGAGGAAAAGTATAAAGACACAAATGTACCAATGCCAGATTACTGGTGAGTAATGTTTATTAATATTAAATCCCAGTCTGTGTTTTTATTTAGACTGTTATATTTT
This sequence comes from Cyprinus carpio, assembly GCF_018340385.1. Lineage (NCBI taxonomy): Eukaryota > Metazoa > Chordata > Actinopteri > Cypriniformes > Cyprinidae > Cyprinus > Cyprinus carpio. The sequence goes on from NC_056583.1 coordinate 15,351,223, forward strand.
AGTTTTATTTATTTTAATAGATATATATTTTTTCTGCAGGGGTGGATACATTGTAAAACCCCACCTGATTGAGTTCTGGCAGGGTCAGACTAATAGATTACATGACCGAATAGTCTTTTTGCGGCCAAAAGATGGAGAGACTGAGCTGGGGGATATGCAGCATCAAGCTGAGGGAGGCTGGATATACCAACGCTTATCCCCCTAATAGAGAGCGTGCTGTGAAATCAGCATCACCGTCTGTGACATCAATTCATCATCATTACTTGGCAGCAACTGTCACTAATAATGCCACCAAGGCATTAACTGACTAGTGAAGACTTATCACTCCATATTCATCCTGCATTCATATTGTCTTAACCAAAACAAGAAGAGAGATTTTATTTGGAGATAACTGTATACATGATTTTATGAATATAAATTATGTTGCATTACAAATGGTGCAGCATTTGTAAGCTTTCAAAACTGACCTCAATACATTCTTAATCTATTACTTATAGGTGCAAAGTCTGTTGAGTGCCTAATGTTTATTAATAATTAAAAAAGCCTTAATTGTAGTTTCAGAGAACATAGACTTTGGACTTCTGTCACAACAATAGCATGTTGTTCTGTTTGATGTTTTGCACATATTTAAATGTGTTCTTGAAACAGCAAATATTCAGCAAGGCAGATGTGAAATATTTTGAATAGTTTGCTGTTGTAAATGTGCAAAACGTAATGTCGACTTAAAATAATTGTCTATTTGACTGTAACTCTGCAATGAATAAGTGAATTTCTGTATGTGTAAAACATAGTAAACTTTTTTTTTTGCCAGTAGATGGCAGTAGCATCTAAATAACTTGTGTTCTTTGCTTTTTGTACTTCACAATTTAACACATCTAAGCAATGCAATAAAAATCTTTATTTTGCATATTTTAACAATAACCCTTAAAGACTTCAGTAAACAATTGACAAGTACAGATTAAACAATGCAAATTACAGCTGTAGAGGTAGTTGGAGAACTTATCTCTAACGTGCTGTGACTTTGACTCTCCATGCCCTAATTTAAACCCTTTTTATGGTAAATGATAAAATCAGAGATAAAGTCCTACGCACAACTGAGCTGTCCAACTACAAAAAAAAAAAAAAACACATAAAAAAACATCAAGTGCTTATCAAAAGGGCACATACAATTGCAAATCTGTGCAACAGTCTGTCTCCCACGGGTTTGAAATGAGTTATTACACAATAATGTAGATATTTATGACCACTCTCCACATGAAATTTAAAAATGCACCGATTTTGTGATTTATAAATGAGAGTTGGAAGAGTTAAGGTTTCTGTGCCTTTCTTGTCATGTTTTTCCCACAGTGACAATAATGCATTTTATGAGCATGACAATATTGTGTTTATGATTAACAGGAAACATTCACTTCTTAATCATCATCTCAGGGTTGCATTTCAATTAAAGTACTGCTGCTAAAAAGAATAATTTTCTGTTCCAGTATCTTTGCTGTATCAGTCATAACTCCGATCAACATAGCCTTTCAAAGAATAATGAGTATAAATGAGTCTGTGCATCTAACGGTGTGCTTTGTCTGGGTGTTATTTTTCCACATGGCTCTTGTCAGTCCGAGCAGGTTCGGGGAAAAGGCTTGGGTTTTCCGCTAGAGTCGCACGAATCTTTTTCTTCTCCTTAAACCGCCCAGAATTGGAGACTTTAACGTGGCGGCCCTTGGTGTTAGATTTATCCACTATTTTTTCCAGTCTGGCATCTAAATTGCTGTCTGCATCATCGTTGCCCAGGTCTTTGTTTGCATTGTTGGTGCTGAAATCGGGTGGTATTTCATACTGGACCTTCGACTCTGACTTCTTTTTCCTCAGGAAGGTGAGCTTCCACCAAGCAGGGTCGGCCATGACTGGTGTGAAAAGAAAACAGCAAAGTAGACCTGTAACACGAATGCAGATTTGTTAGGTAGCTAGAGATGAAAGATACTGAATAATGTTTCAAAATATAGAAGCTGCTTAATTCTCTGTCCACAGCATAAGACTCATTTATCACCAACACACACATGGTTTTTGCCCTAGGACGTGCTTTTATGGCCACAAAAACATTAGAACATTAACATAAAGGCTTATTTGCATACTTTAGCACATTCTAAGCATCAAGACTAGTCCTCTGTGAGATCATATGCGTGTCTTCTCATCCAATGATTAGATTAGAATAACAAGGGGACATCTGACTCTCCTGCTCAGCTGTTTAATTAATGAACAGCACCACTGGATCCCCTGACACTCTCCTGAGATCTGAGATGCACCAAAATAACAGTGCATGAACCAAGACACTTGAACATCACCTTGTTGGATATCTTTGTATTTCGTCCCACTCAGATAGAGTATCATTTGTTATGTAATATTGGACAGTGTATAGCTATTGTACACATCACAAAGCATGTACAAAGATTTACCCATGTGATAGCAATGAAAATACTGGAGACTCACACACCTGAATACTGGTAATAATAATGTGTCTGGTTTCACACTAGGGTGTGTCATATGGTCCCTTAGCAACATTGTCATAGTCATCATTAAATGGAATGTATCAATGAACATGTGATTGTTCGTGCAGCGAATGCAGCAGGTTTTATAGCACTGGTGTGCGATAAGATTTTGAGTATCAGATCCGAAGTGATCTTTAGAAGGCTCTAGTAAACACACCCTTCACTTGGCGGTTGCCACCCAACATACTTTAAACTTTCTGGTAGAATATTGCTCTGATATAGAGGGTTCATGTAAGAAACAAGGCAGTGTCGCCACGTGTGCAGTATATACTTTTTATGGCAAACGTGACAAAGCTTCTTTCTGACTTGCGGGTGCATTTCCTTTTCAGAAAGATGTAGATCTAGTGGTCAGGCCAAAAATATTACATGAGTTTAAAAAAAAAAAGCATTTTGTGAATCAATGGCCATCAATAAAAAAAAAAAAATGTAAATCAGCAAAAAACAATCTAAATATTTATTTATTTATTTAATATATGTTATGTAAGTGTAAATATTTCTTGCAAAACTACATCATTTTGAAAGAATTGTATTTAAAAGAATCTTTCTAGCATATGTTGCTCATAAGGGGTTGTAAGGCAATATTCTTTGCAAAACTTATTTTTTCATATTGTTTGTTGTGTGTTTTGTTATATGCAAAAATGATTTGTCATTTGAAATTTTTTTTGTGTAAAATGCAATTTGTATTGTTTGTTTAGAAAAAAAATATTTAAAATATATATTTTTGGCCTTAAAAAAATTCAGTTATTTAAATTGAAAGTATGTTTTTACAAAGTAAAACAACATTCTTACTATTTTCACAACTTTCTTATTATTTTTTTTCTCACAAAGTATAAATAAGCCTCATACAGTAAAAATATTACTGCATGTTAGAGAGATGGCCCAAGAAGTTCTTCATATTTGGGGTAATTGGTATAAAATAAAAAAAATAAAAAGTCTGAAAACCCTGCCATAAAGGCTCAGAGACAAAAACAACAACAGCCTTAATGCAACCCATAAAACATTTTCATGTAATGCATGGCACAATGTTTGCCAAATACAAAATAAGGGGGTATTTTCAACACAAGGGAATACAGCCACTTTAAGGGGTAACAGAGACTGTGCTGGATTTGTCACTGATCTTCTGAAATTACATAATGACAGGATTCGGTCACTTTTAGAAGCAGCTAATACTCTTTCACCTTAATTGCACTTAGTTTATTGTGGCCAAGTAGACTGTAGATATTTGTAGAGGAGATCTTATTGTTCTCTGAAAATGACTGTAAGGTTTAATCCTAGGAGAGTCTTTCCTCAGCTAGGGTGGTGTGAAGGTTCATTTAATGGTTTTATTGTTCTTGCCTATTGATTTTGGCTTGATTATTTCAAATTATGAGCAACACCCTGCATACTAAAATGTGCCAGGCTGGATGTGCATTACAGAATTTCAGACCTGCTAGAAAGAAAATAATTAATAAATAAGGTATTAAAAAAATGAAAGTGCATGATGAAAATGACAACAACAAAAAAAACATAGGAAATATACAAATTAATGTAAAAAGTAACAATATTTATTTTTATTTCTAAAATACTTTTACTATATATATATGTGCACACACACACACACACACACACACACACACACACACACACACATATGTGTGTGTGTGTGTGTGTGTGTCCACATATATATATAAAAAAAATTTGCAGCAGATTCTTGAAAGTCACGTGACCTTCTACAGGTCTCTCTGATACTAGGGAGTATATCCTTAGAGCTAGATAATAAGTTACTTTGTTTTCCTCCTTGTGTGACTGAGCAGCAGTAAAGAACCTCAGAGATCACAGGGAGAGTACACTGTGTCTAAACCAAGGAAATCGCTAACCAAGTTCAAAGCCTTCCCGGTAATACAAATGTTTGAGGAGAAGAGAGGTTAACTCAAGGGCAGCCAGGCCCTGCCGTATTCAGAGCAGTCATGGAGGGTGTCAAGTTTGCCTGGACATCATACTGCTGCCGTCTGTGTGCTGAATGTTACTTCTCTCTCATCTGGGCATATAACATGGCATGTTAAGCTTCCCATGTAGCCTACAGCCTCCCAGAAGAGGCCTTCACTAGATTATTTGTTCGTAACAGGCTCTGCATGGAGAATTCATGAACACAAGTTCTGTACTGTTTGTACAGTTCATTGTTCATTGTGAAATGGTTAGGAACAATGTTATTATTTTATTATCATTAAGATAGTATAGTTTTTACAAAATGTTTTGAATTAGTATTTATTTTTATATTTTCCGTTTTCATTTAAATTTCAGTTAGTAACTTTTAGTAATTTTGTTGTGTGTTTTTGTCATTTTTCTTAGTAACTGTTTTTAAAAATATGGCTATATAGTTTGTTTTTTTTTAATCAGTTTTATTTCAGTTTTAGTTATTTTAGTATGTCTAGTTACTAAATTAAAGTGGGAAACACTGCCTTTGCAACCAACTAAAATAAAATCAGTTTTTCTATATTTAAAGACTTTCAAAGACTTATATTATATTAATATTTTGTTTTATTTAATTTTATTTTATGTATTTTTTATCTCATTTTTAATTTTATTTTGTTAAGTTCAATTTGTTTTATTAATTTAATTTAAGATTTTTAAAAAAAATCATGCATTCTTAAATAAATCGGCCAAATTAAGAATGTGAACTCTAACGTTCTTGTATATGCAAAAGGAAAAAAGTATCTTGAAGAAATACTTGAAGAACAAATGCAGTTCACAAACAAAATGAACTTCAAAACACAAAAAGGAGCATTTGATCAGTTCTCACCTGAAAAGATGTGTTCACTACTTTCAAAAGTGCTCTTTGGTTCAGAAGAACAGGTGTCCAGAAGTTATTAAACCATTGTGGCGTTGACAGCCTTGCCCCCTGTGTGATCACTCACTAGCTTCACTTTACCGCTCAAGTTCAGTCTGCTGAGAGCTGCTAATATCTTCTCACCTTTTTGCTTCCCCTTCTCTTAATTAACCTCCACACTATACTGAATGTCTGCTATGAGTGCTGCAGGTGCTCTCTTTCCCCCTTGCTCTCTCTCGGTCCCTCCCTTACTCTCTCTCTTTATCAGTCTTGTTTTATCTCCCTCTCCTGCTCAGGCAGCAACATATACAGCCTCACACAAGCACACAGTTTCAGTACAAGTTGAACATTAGGTCCAGCCCAATGCAACATGAGTAAAAGTTACAGCCATGTGATCGAAAGAGGGAGGGCAATCTAAGTGAACGACCTCATGGGAGCGTGAAGTTGGTTTAACATTTGCATGGTCAACCAAAAAGGTATACTCACCTTCCCAAATCAAGACAGATATATATATATATATATATATATATATATATATATATATATATATATATATATATATATATATATATATATATATATATATATATATATATATATATATGAAATCTCTCTCTCTCTCTTTCAAATTTTTATAGACTGTCCACTTTACAAATAAATGACAGTCTATAAGGCTTTTTGCCCTGGTTTATTTGTATTCTATATGTTTTTTTGTACTGCAAATGCAAAGGTCGGTGGGTGTTTTTCACACATTGTTTGCATTCTTGAATATGGTTTTTAAATATAATAGATTTTTTAGAATTTAGGGGCTTTTCATAACAACAGAAGGATGCTTGCCACATGAGCATGTTCACAATTTCACCTCTGATGTTTGTCCACCAGACAGATGATGCTCACATTTGCATAATGTGGGGAAATCACAGACGAATACTGGATCCCCAGCTGAGATAGGAGCAAGTTTGAATGTCATTCAAAAAATATGAAAATAAAGCACTGCCTATATGTTCCCTTTAACTGTTACAGCCATCGTGATTCACAAGACCATAAAAGAGCTTAACCGGTTTAGGATTAAAATTCTGATTTCTGCTCTCAGCAAGGTGCTGAAATGGTCTTTGGAGTGATTAAAACAGCTCTGTTTGGAGTACAATGTACATAAGTTTCTTTTCAAAAGCCTCTCCTGTGTAAGTTGGTTATTAAGTATAAGGTTACTGGAGTTGCCCAAGATATCCAAACTTTAAGAAGCAGAGCTACAATCCTATCTTTGATGTTAACATTGCATAATGTCACACAGGCCTTTATTTCAAACTTCAAAACTATTTCTGCTTTCTTTCTTTGCTGATTTTGTTAATCTGCTTTGTCAAAAAAAGAAGAAGAATTACTTCGATATTTCTGTCAACTGTACGACAGGAGGAGCCTCTTGTTGGAAACACCTGAGACACCTGCAGTCATTTACAGCTAAAGTCCCTTTAGCGGACACGTTAGATAAGCTGTGCTGTGAACCGGCAAACAAAAAAACCTATAAAACCACCTTGTTCAAATAAGAATGAGGAAAGAGCAGGATATTTACTATAAATTTATGTCCACATAAAGTGTATGTTGAAATACTTTATGAATTATGCAAGCAGTACAATAGAAAGGAAGCACAAATGCAATGAATGGTGCAAGAAAAGGTGAAATTACTATTCGCCACCTCAGAATACTAAGGTTCTATCCACATTCTGAGAGATTTTTGAGATATTGAGCGTCAAAGTTTTTGCATTCCATATTCTTTATTGATAGAACCTTTTTGTTTTCTAAATAAGAAGTCTGAAAAAATGTACACAAAAACATCACATGATGTAAATAAGTTTTCACAGAATAAGAATATGTGAATAACTTAATTTTGACAAAAATGTCAGCTAGAACCATAATTCTATGGGGACGAATTTAATGTTGTTATTGCCAGGTCTGCTTATGAGTATGAATAAAAAAGTACAGTATTGTAATACGTCACACTTTTTTGTTCAGTGATGTCCATATAAAGGAAATCACGCCATCTAGTGGACAGACCGCTTCTGCTGTTTGTCACGCAGTTAAAAGAAAATTTATATTTGATGTAGTGACACCAAAGATATTAGTTTAACTTTTGTACCTTAATGTATCTTTTTTTACATAAATTACCATAATAAGACAAATAAATACAATTTATCAACAACAACAAAAAAAATCATAATTATTTTTAGATTTATTGCCGTTTCATTGAAAGAACTTTTCTGAGGAATTTAGTAACGTGTTCGAATTTACAGTTTTTTGAATGATATAAATAACTTTTTAATACCAGATTCGTCATTATGGAAATAATGTGATAAAATGCAAAGTATAAAGAGATAAAGTACACGTAATAAATATTTATTATTTATTAATAAATAAATATCTATTACAAGGATAATAATTATAATAAATTAGTTAATAATTGACATTTGACATGTCCACAACTCTTTTTTTTTTTTTCAATTTACAGTGAATTCCAGAAATGTTTGGGTTCACGGAACATGACTGTACATAGAACATAGAAACATAGAAAAATCAGAGTAATTGCTACAAGCGATTTGTAGTGACTTTTATTTTGACGTTACAAAACGGTTCTTCCATTCGTGTAGTTGTAAATTTTTGGTTCTATGGGGACAGGGGGGACATGTCCCCCCCACTTTTCAAAATCCCGTTCGTGTCCCCCCCACTTTCAAATTAGTTTGTTATTATTTTTTTAACCGCGCGCCGTCATCGTCACGGAGGAGCAGGGCCGAGCAGAACAGACATCCTGCCTGTCTGTGTCGATGCGCGCGTCCGCGTACAGGCAGGGACGTCTCGTGCACACTCTAAATAGTGTAAGCGCACTGAAAGTTCTACTGAGCAGCCGGTTTCAGGGTATATTAGCTCAGGTCAGGGTAATCAAAATGTCTGTCTACTTATTTTTTACAGTCTATGGTATTGTGTTCAAAAGACCCGGTACTTCAGTACCAAGTCGGTACTAAAAAAATGAAAATGTCACGGTACCAGGTTTCTTTAAGTACAGGTGGTACCGAGTACCCGGTCAACTCGGTTCTTGACGCATACAGAGCTATGATCTCAGTGAAGCAGAAAACGCGGACGAAATCTCAAAATCCAGTCATGAAAATGAAACTTCCATTTTAATATGGACAGTCACGGAATTTGTCAAAGTTAGCATTAATTAATCAAATCAAATCTCCATATGGACCAGTATCTGTAAATGTTAAGCCACAAAAATTGGTTGAAATATGAATCGTGCATGTTCTGCGCGTCTCTGTGTGAATGAATGAATGTCAGAGACGTGCGGGTTTGTTTACTACAGACTGAAGCGCGTGACGCTTGCAGTAATTTCAGCATCTGCGTCTCAATGAGGACATAAATACATAAACAACATTACCAAAACTGTTCTGAGTCACTTCACAAGCATTTTACCGTTTCATTTGAGTAAAACCAGTGTCAATTTGAAGGTATTCACGGCAACCCAGGGTTTCCCACACACTGATTTATTACGATATCAAAAATGACCGCCACAAATAGATTTTTCAAAAGGCTTTGACTTCATTGAATAAACATGAGCACTGGACGTTTCAAAATCAAAAAACCGATGCGGGTGTTTTTAATATCACTGTATTTCAGAAGGAAACCGACTGTATTTAGAACATTTTCGATTTCATTTCATTTTGCATGTAATGCTTGATAAAGCAGCGTTTGTGAGCTCAGCGCTGCTTTGCAGCTGTTACCGGAGAATCCTCTATCTCTCCCGCTCTTAAAGCGCCTCCTGCTGGCAGAAAATTAATTTGCATATATATGTATATATTTGGGGCGGGGGAGTGTAAGGCTGTGGGAAACACTGCAACCCGTCAAAATAAATGTTCATTTTTACATAAAGGCATTGTGCTAGAAATATTACTATTATTTAGTAGAATGTATGTGATACTGCTACTACTGTTGAAAAAGTTAATAAAACTTTTTAAAGAAATAAATCACACAATATTTCTTCCATGTTTTAATTTTAATAGCAAATCCCCTTTATTTAACAAAAAATAAAATATGTTTAAATTTCATTAATTAAAAGACAAATTAAATTTGGGTGAAACTTGTTTACTGTTTTCCATAATTATATTACTTGTAGAAAAACTTTAAACACAATTGTAAATAAGTTTAAAGTATGGCATTGGTTTTATTTTTAGTGATAAAAAGTTTTTGTTTTGTTTTTTAATTAGCATATTTTTGTGTTTTGCTTTGGTACCGAAATTGGTACCGAGAACCGTGGATTTTCACTGGTATCGGTACCGAATACTGAAATTTTGGTACCGTGACAACACTAGTCTATGGTCTACAACTGTTGATGAGCTAACGTTAACATACACTGTTGCTAGGTTACTTCAGACCGTTAGCTAGCTAACCTAAACATTTAATGTTGCCTAGAACATTCTGTGTCCACTTTAAACAGCAGCGTTTTCTGTCAGCAATGTATGACAAGCAGACTCTGGCTGCTGTTATAGGCTACTCAACTCATTATACTCAGATGCAGAAATAAAATAAGTCTTAATAATAAATGTTTTTCTAAACTTGAGCTATTGTTGTTCACTTACAATATTTGTTTATTTAAAATGGAAGTTAATTTGTAAAAATTGATTTACTTGTTCAAAGAAAAGGCTTAATGTCGAGCTAGCCTGAGTTAGCCTATATTTTATATAGTGTTATGGTTATGTGGTGAGCCTGAGTATAGTTTTACACATCAGCCCAGTCTAGTCTGTAAAGTTATTGATACGCAGTCGGGGTTTTTTTTTACACATTAATCTGAAAATGAATGTGGCATACCCAGTTTTTAAAATGTACATCCAGAGACTCTTTTCTGGCTATGTGGACTCAATATGATCATAACTCAGTTGTTTTCGTATCAGAGCACAGATGAGGTGGAGCTGCTTCAGAACAGAGAGGGTGAGATAGGGAAAAAAGCAGCAGCAGCACAGCGTTACAGGTAGGTTATGTGCTGTATGAAAGGACAGGTGATTTTGATTTGTTGGTGATAAAAGGGAAGAAGTGTTCATGATAAATAGTGAATACAGTTTTTGAATATTATCAAATTAAATGTTCTTCTTGTAGGAGCCAAATTGCGTGTTGTTATTTGTTTAGAATATTTTTTTAACATGGTCACATCATCAAATGGGTGTGGTTTCATATTATTTACCTGCTCACTTGTGTGGTGGGAGAGAAACAGAATCAGGCCCTGATATTTTTCTGTTGACTGTTATAATATAGTTTCAGTTGTGATGAACTTTTGTTTATTTTTTTTTATGCCATGCTTTCATATCAGAGAACAGATGAGGTGAAGCTGCTTAAAGACAGGGAGGGTGAGACAGGGAGAAGTAGCTCAGAGTTGCAGGTATGTGCTGTGTAAAGGGTCAGGTAATTAATTTTAATTATGTCATGTCAGAAACAGGCTAGCACATTTTCATATTTCATAGGTGAGACAGGGAACAGGCGCAAGCGAAGAAGTGCAGGTAGGCAGGCAGGATGCTGAACCCAACCATGCTAACCCAAAGCTCATTGCAGTGCAAGCAGAATTTATCATTATAAACAACTTAATTATTTCCTGGATCACCATAGTCCCTAACTGTATGTAAATGGAGGAAATGGGATTCAAATCGAAAACATTTTTCCCCATTTTGTGTCCCCCCCCACTTCTCAAACCAAAGTTACACCCTTGCGTGTAGTTCATTGGTCTTTCAGTAGGCGGCCCGGAGGTGACCCAGCAGTGTGTTTTTTTAATCTACGTGCCTGGACGGCCGCCATCTTGGAACGGTCAACTTGACGTCATTCACCATTCTGTAGGTTCTCACAGAGGCGTTGAGCCGTTCATTGCAGGATTGTTGCATGCCATTTTTCAAATATTCAGTGATTACTATGGTGGTTGACGTCAAGTTGACCATTACAGTATGGCGGACGGCTTACGTATAGCGACCCATAGAAACAGATGATAATGAGGCATCTATATATCTATGAGTGGAACTGTAAACTTCATCAAAGACTACATCTACAATAGAGAACTATATATAGATCAGTGGCTACATCTTATCGGCTAGATGTAAGAGCATAGAGCGGCTTTAGTAATTATTTTAGCAAAATAACATAATATCATAATATCATAAGACCATAATGTGCAAAACATTGCCGTGAGTGTTATATAATGTGTATAATTTGCCTTTGCTATTAAAAACCATGCTGGTAATAAATAAAATAGAAAAAATATTTTAAAGTGTAATAGTATTTTTATTTTTACTGTATTTTTAATCAAATAAATGCAGCATTGGTGAGCATAATTACTTATTTTAAAAGCATTAAAAAATGCACCTACCCCAAGCCTCAAAGTAGTGATTTTTAATTATAATTTTGAGTTTCAGTGTTTGATAATCAAAAAATATCACCAAGAGCTAATTATTTTAATGTGAGATCTGCAAATTGGTAAAATGATAGAATTACAGACAGACACACGTAATCATATTTCAAACATATTTCTATTTCTTCTGTAAATACACATTATATTCAGTGTGCATAATGCGCAACCCCAAATTCTTCTGGGTCTGGGTATGGTGCTGATTATTTTTACTTTTGCAGGTCCTGAATGTATTGCCAGAGGTGAAGATGCTCTCTCTCTTCTAGAAAACTCACACCAGTTCGCTGATGAGCTGAAGGAGGTAAAACAACTCATTGTTAGGTGTATTAGACAGAATGTTTAGTCCTTACCCAAACCGAACAGACGTGCGTGACCTGTTAAACGAACTCGCTTCAGTACAAATGCAGCACCTCTTCATAATCCAGGCATCACCATGGTAACCACACACTCGAAACTTTCACATGCCAAAATGCATTTCATATCTGTCATATATCAGCATATCTGAAAGGAATAGTTAACCCCCCCAAAAAAAATTTGCTTAAGATTGACTTACCCACAGGCCATTCAAGATGTAGATGAATTTCCTCATTGGAACACATATGGAGAAATTTAGCATTACATCACTTGCTCACCAGTGGATCCTTTGCAGTGAATAGGTGCCGTCAGATTGAAAGTTCAAACAGCTGATAAACACTTCACAAAAATCCGCATGACCCCAGTCCATCAATTATTTTTAATTACATCAATCCCATCAATTAAGTCTTATGAAGGAAAAGTTGTGTTTGTAAAAAACAAAACCATCATTTGGATGATTTTAAATACAACCTGTTGTGTCTGGCTAAAATATGAGTCTTGTATCCATTATATTGCTTTCTCCAGTGAAAAAGTCATCTCATCTGAATCAGGAGAGAAATATGCACAGATCAAGCACCATTTGATTGTAAACAAATATGTGTGTAAATTTTGATGTGGGAGGACAACAGAGTATGGCCTTTTTCACTGGAGGAAGCATGGACTCGTATTTTGGTGAGAAGCAATGATTTAAAGTTAAAATACCTTAAGGCTGGATTTTTTCCCTCACAAATATGCAGCTTTTTGCTTCACAAGACATTACATGATGGACTGGAGTCATGTGAATTACTGTGATGTTTTTATCAGCTGTTTGAACTCTCATTCTGACAGCACCTAATCACTGAGGATCCATTGGTGAGCAAATGATGTAATGCTACATTTCCCTAAATCTGTTTTGATGAATTAATCTTAATCTTGTACATCATTCTTAAATGAACTATTCCTTGAAGCCATTAGTCACATTTAGAAATTAAAAAATTAAACGGTTATCTATAGTTTCATGTTGATGTAGCTGAAACCTTGTAGTCAGATAATAATAAATCTGGTGTTCTGTGTATGTTTATGTCTCAGCTACGTGGAGCGTGTTTCAGAATTACTGCAGCAGAAACTCAAGCAGGCTGATATCTCGTTGTTGAAGCGTGGCACACTGGCTGAAAAAGGACAGGAGGCTCTGGAAGAACAGAGCCCCGCATTGATCTCCTGGCTGCTCGCACCAAGGAGCTCCAGAATCTGGTACAGTTACCTGTTTTAATGATGTGTTTGCGGATTTGTTTCAGTACAGGTTTATCATAATACATTTGTCCTATTACAGCAGCATATGATACTTCCTCTTTTATTTACTTTCCTTTCTCTGCAAAAGTGAAAATGGCACCTCAACAAATCTTCAGATCTCTGTTCACACTCTTACCCACTATGCAAAAGGAGCAGATGCTTGACAGTGTTAAATATAAAAGGAAATGAGGTTAATAGAGCAAAACAAAGTTAAACTAATGTGGTTAAATGTCATGGTGGACATAACATTTATTGAAAACTAAATCCTGAGTTGGCTGAGAATATGAAAAAAGCTTCCTCTTTATCTATCCGTCTCTCTCACACAAACAGATTGAAGCTGACATCTCAAAAAGATACAACAACCGGCCTGTCAACATCATGGAGTGACCAAGAAGAGTATGTACATGCTGCACAGATGTATAATTTTATAAATATTTTTTCCCATTAAAATTGGGAGGGTAATTGTTTTGTGGTGATTCCTTTTTATGGTGGAATAAAACTGTTGCAATCACAGCGCTTTGAATATTCAAAGAAGGCTGTAAATAACTTGCGTTTACACAGCTGGCCTCATTAGTCTGAAGTGCTGAATTCAATAAATGAACCATCTTAAGAGGCCAACATTTAAATATACAATTGCTAACCCTAGTTTTTGTAAAGAAAAACGTGGCACCTTCCATGGATAGGCTATCAAACCTCTAAAAGAACTCAAATATCCTACTAAATTAATGCAGTATAACAGGGTTGCATGCAAATGTGGAGCACAGTTATGTATTAGATTTTAGGTAATTTAAATTGAATTTAAAATTTTTTTTACCACAATAAATGAATGTTATGTCAACAGATCATGAAGATTTTAGTTGAAATGGAATATAAGGTCAAACCTCTCTAAAAACACAATTTTTAGGGGCTATACAAACAGTTGATGCATTTTACTCTTATGTTTGGTGTTATTTTAAACTCAATTCTGTTCAAATGTTTGGGGTCATTAAGATTTTTAAGAAAGTAAAACTTTTTTTCATTTCAGCAAGGACACATTAAACTGATTAAAAGTAACAGTAAAAACTTTACATTGTTAACAAAAATGTATCTATTCGTCAAAAAATCCTGAAAAAAAGTAACATGGTTTCCACAAAAGTATTAAGCAGCACAACTGTTTTAAACATTGATAATAAGAAATGTGCGACCCCAAATCAGCATATTATAAAGATTTCTGAAGGATCATCTGACACTTAAGACTGGAGTAATGGCTGCTGAAAATTCAGCACTGCCTCGCATGAATAAATTAATTTATTCAGAAAAGTCATTTTAAATAATAATAAGTTATTGTTTTTACTATATTTCGGATAAAATAAATGCAGGCTTGATAAGATATTTCTTTAAAAACATTTAAACAATCTAACCAACTCCAAACTTTTGAACATTAGAGAACATACCTATGTTTTCCTTGTATAATCCACCTAAAGATGAATCCCATTAATGTATTCTTAAGGTAAACATATTAAAGGGGTCATCAGATGCCCATTTTCCACAAGTTGATATGATTCTTTAGGGTCTCAATGAAAAGTCTGTAACATATTTTGGTTAAAATTTCTCAATGGTAGCATAAAACAACACTGTTTTTACCGTTAAAAACAACTCTGTTTACAGCATGTTGTTTTATTGCATTCCGCTTTAAATGCTAATGAGCTATGCTGACCCCGCTCCTCTCTTGTGAGCCGCTCTCTGAGAGATGGTAAACTTTAGCCGCATTCATCGCAAAACTCGCTGACTAGCACATTATTAGGAAAGGCGATTTGCAAAGATTCATTAAAAAAACCTTAAACTCACTTTTGGAGGTGAAGCTGCATCATGAATGATTCGCGTGAACATTGACACATTTAGGGAGATCGGGGCCGCATTCCCTTCAGAAACAAATGTAATCCACTGCATCTTCAGTGACTCAGATGTCGGGAGTAAATGAAGACTGCTATGTTCATTATTATATCCAACAACAGAACACCTCGATCGCTTAGGAGTCATTCTTGTCTACATCTGCTTCTGTGATGAAACAATGGCGGACTGATGACAGCTCACTCAGGGCGGGTCTAAGGTAAGACGCCAGTCCAGTCTGTGCTGAAACGCTACTGTCAATCAAACAATCGTGGGAGGGGCCTATCTGTGTGACGTCTCACACACACACACACAAAGCTGAGGTCGCATCAATTTGAGAAAGGAAATGATTTAACGAGATTAAAAAAAAAACACTGGGTGGATCTTTATCATTATAGGGTGGTTGTATACACACACTGCCAACACACATTTCAGTTCAAAGTGCATGTTGCATCCGATGACCCCCCTAAAATATAATTACATTAACAGCATGTGATTGTCATAAGAACTATGTCTCAACTCATCTAGAAGACTCTAGCATACATCTCCCCTGATGTTTTATCACAGTGTTGTCTCTGTTTTGACCTGGGCAACAGGTTTAATCACATGGCAGAAACACATTAAGCTCACAAGATTGAGGATCTAATGGACATCATCTTTGCACACCACCTACATCTAAGGCAAGGAACAGTGAAGCATTACAGCTCAATTTCAGACCCAAATTTTAAACCACACTGGTACTGCAAACTTTGTATCGTCGCTCATGATGACAATTAACCAAGATATTATCTGTAGCCCATTCACACATTGGTTTGCAAAATGCACACGCATCCTTTCTTTTGTCTGTCTCTGCCTATCCCCCCACTGTCTCTGATGAAGCTATGATAAGTAGAGGGTTGCGCTCAGCCCAATCATCTCCTGTGCCACCAATCAGGCCAGACAGGCCCCTATTTACTGACACAAAAGCTTAAAAAAGCAGCCATTACAAAACACTTTGTTTTCTGCCCAGTCGACAAGAATGGAAAAACAAGACAAAGGTCCGAGCATTTATCAAATATTCCACTGAAGCATCATACTGATGAACAAACAAAAACTAAAATTGCCACTGGGTGACAGCCCTAATCTCTTTTTGGGCCCTAAAAGCTTTTTGCCTTTTATTTGTTTGTCAAAAAGCCCCCTCATCCCTGCAGTGGGCAGATGCTCAGAGGCAATGGCCAGGGTAAGACCCAAACTGCTGTGGCCCAGAAGACTGAGGTTGCCAAGACAACTGGCCCAGCACCCCTGCTGCTGTCACTCTGCCTGTGTCGCTCAGTCATTGATTCTCTCCATCTCACCAGCTCTCCACAAGCAGCTTGCATTGTTCTCAATGGCCCTCATTGAGAAGGCGTTGTACATGATAATAATACACCTACCAACTCTAGTCTCCACCGTCCAATTCATCGTGTCACACATTAACAACCAAAAACCATATTGAACAAGAAAAAATAAAATTTGAAAGCTAATACCAGTAAGCACACCTTCGTTTTCAGCATTTAATAACGAAAAAATACATACATAAAGCTGTTGTCATATAGACC
The DNA here is from genome assembly GCF_018340385.1 of Cyprinus carpio. Lineage (NCBI taxonomy): Eukaryota > Metazoa > Chordata > Actinopteri > Cypriniformes > Cyprinidae > Cyprinus > Cyprinus carpio. The sequence goes on from NC_056583.1 coordinate 15,368,062, forward strand.
AAAGAACATCATCAAATAAGAAATACATTGAAAATGTACAATGTAAACAATAGTCACAGCCTATTACGCACCTCGCACAATGGTACGTCCTGAAGTCCTACATCTGTTAAATACAAAGTATCAAAAAAACAGACGTTCACAGAGACACATCATTAATATCTAAAGATCTCGATAGCTAAGCATCGACTGTGCTCGTTTCAGCCAAAACCCTTCATGAATGCAACATTTGGACTTATCTGGAATCGCTAATTTGCATTTTCACATCAGTAACACCACAACCGCCAACAGCCAAACGACTGCCGCAAGAGATCATTGTGACTTTCTTTAAGGACTATTGTCAATGCACATTAATTTCACTCGAGTCCACGACTCTTAAATGTAAGTAACACTGAATAAGGCTAATTTCATGGAGAACATACAATTTATATCCACTAACCGACCATACGTGTCAATTTTGGTCAATCATATCTAACGGTAGATTAAGCCCTTTAGACTCGTATTGGCCTGAGAGTGACGGTTTCTTCCTCAGCCTCTTGGCTTCGTTTTGCAGTTTCTGTCGGATGTAGCCCTTGATCTCTACGTCAGTCTTGCCAGGAAAGAAATACTGAACGGTTCCTGTATGGAAATATTTCTGAAAATTAGGTATAATATATTCAAATTAGTCTAAATTTTAACAATCTTTAAAGTTAAAGGGAAGAATCTTACTCAGGATTGCCTGGACCTCTTCGGTGGGCAGAGCAGGCTTTGGCTGGCCTCTTTTGTTGTACACGACTCCAGATATGGAGTGGGAAGCCAGGCATTCCCTCTCGTATAGTCCACGGAGAAGGTCGTTGGTCAGTTTTTGGGCAGTGGTGCCTGTGTTACAACTCTCCAAAAGTTCAGGAGTGATAAACTGAGAAGGAAAAAAAATAAATACACTATAGCTTGATAAGACACAGAGTTTTTCTTTTATGTATGTTAGGAAGTGGCCGATATGACAAAAACATTGTATTACAATTTTTTCAGGCAATTCTTTTGGATACTGGTTTATAAGACTATTTTTATTTGTATTTGCAAATTACCGAGCAGTACAGCCACACAAATTGTCCTCTTTAAAAATATATATCACTACAATGTAACAACAGAGAAAAAAAAAGAATGATAGATCACTGAAAAAGAATAAAATAAAATGGCAAAAAAAAACACCCTGTATACACACACACACACACACACACACACAAAATTGTTGTAGGATTACTTTTAAATGACTTTTTTTTTTTTAAACACTCAGAAATTGCTAGTAAATTAAAAAAAAATTACAAATAAATTATTGAATTAAGCATGCAATTTTTAAGTAAAAATACTGAAGTAGTATTTTCTTGTAAAACATATTCCAATACGTTTTATCTACAACTTAGGAAAAATAATTTAATAATTATTAATTATTATAGTAGATGTATTACAAAGACCCTGAAAGTTCTTGTGATATCAGCAAGCATCATATTAAAAATACAGAGTGCTACAACATTAGGATAGTAGGATGAAACTAGAGCATGACAGAAAATGTACAACCCAATTGGTTGTACAAATAATGAGCCAATTACAAATTATGTTTATTTGTTGCGCAACCTCTGACTATAAAGTCTAAATAACTCTTATAGACTACCTCTGTGAAGAGCCCATCCCTCAGAGCATTCTGAGTGGCCTCATGAGGTTTCTGCGGTCCTGGACCCTGATTCAGCCATTGCCCATTCATAATGGCTGGAGGAGAACGTACATCTGGTATCACAGCATCCACCTCGGCAGGTGCCTGTGCTGTGCCTTGAGAAACTGGGGTCCCGAGAGAGGTACTGTTGTTCCCATTTGACAACATCTGGGTCTTCTCGATTAGCATTTCCAGGTTTCTTGCTAGCTTTCCACATGCTGTATCAAGTAAATCAAATGTGAAGATTTGATTTATACAATTCAATGAATCAAAATACCTAACAGAATAAAACACTATTGACCTGTAAGGCACCTAAGTTGTTCCTTCAAGTCCTCCATTTCCCTCTGCATACATAAGACCATGGCAATGAGCTCCTTCTTCGAATAGGACTGTAAATAATGAGCCTCCTGCCATCATAAAAACACACAAGCTCAGGTCTAGAATCAAATGTCTCGTAAGCAAACAAGCACATCAACAAGGAAATGTCTTGAATGCTGAACACAACTGACTCGCGTCCTACCTCAGACTCAGAAGCAGGAGGACTGTCAGCATAGAGGTCTGCGGAAGAACAATCCAGCTCATTAACCTGTCATGACAAGAAAGAGTCCTAATATTTCTATTTACTCAGTCAGTTGTCATTGACTGACACAAACTGCTCATTTCAGCCCTCAAATTTGATTGCGTTTTCTCTCCCCATGAATGCTTGGACTGAGGTTTCTCTCTTCACTGTCATTTTGTGTGTTGCTTGTTTGACAAATAAAGTATTACTTTCAACTATTTTTGATGGTGTAAGAAATAGGCTCTCAGTTTGTATAAGTCTGTGTAAGACTGAAAGTAATACATGATGCAGAGAAAATATCTGTTGTTTTTCAAAAATAAAAAAGGAATAATCTAGCAGTCGGCAAATAAGAAATATATAAACTAATAGGCTAATTTTCATCTGAAATGTACGTTAAACTGTTAAATTATGAAGTGCATCCAAATCACAGCCGTACTGATATTTAGAACAACAGTAGTTTTAATACTGCTTACATATACATTGACATGGTTGATATCTTGTTACCCTTAAAAAAATTAACCATGGAAAGCAGCTTCCACTGAAATATCAGTCAATGTTTCTACAATACAACTGTGGTGACCTGCCAGCTGTAAAAATAAATCAAATAAACTGTTTAACCCCTTACCTGTCACTCACATTTTTGAACATAGACTTAAAAGTGCACTTTCCAAACTAAAATTTTTATAATTCATGAACAAAAACATTTTATAACATGGTATTGATGTACCATTTTCATGGTAATGCAATGTCTTGATTTTAAAATGGGTTTTAAAGGATGAATTTTGAGATTTTCAGTTTTCAGTTGATATATCATTTCTGATTATTTCTAAAGTGTGACAGAGAAAAAGGCAATGAAGAAGACTTTTTTTTTTGACAAGGTCAGAACTCCTGTTATGATGTAGATTTTTGAGGGTGCACTCTTGTCATAAATTAATCTATTACTTTTCCTACATAATTTTTTAACAAAAAACATTGGTAAAATATCTATTTAGGAGTCTTAGACCTTTCCAACGATATAATGTTTGTCATGATTAGATCGGAATTTAGTGAAGTAAACGTAGGTGTCCCGTATACGGGACAGGGTGACAGTTAACAGGTTAATATGGCTCAGCTCATCTCCAAGCCACACTAGGTCCCCTAAACCCATCTAAAACCAGCAAAGAAGACCAGCAAAACAACTGGTTCAAGATGTGTTGTCAGCAAAGGTAGTCACTACTGTCATACAAAAGTAAAGCTACATAATGCTTCTTAAACTCTATAATGAGAACCCATATTGTGGCGTGGCACACAATACTGGTGTTTTCCATGGGGGAAGTACCATGGTCAATTTTTATAAGGGTGCCAACAACATAACTTGAAAAGAAGAGATTGTTTCAAACTTTCTAAAGTTTCTTATTTCAAAACTTTTAAGCCTCTGGTGAGCTTGTACTTGGAGTGAAATGAGTGCAGGGCTTTAGTTGTGGGAGCGCCCGATTGTATTTTGATCAAATGGTGTATTGTACCACGCTTTACCCTATTGTTCTCCATTAGCGGCCAGGCATGGCCGCCTGCCCTGCCTCACACCACTGCTGCAGGATAGGAAAGCATTCAGTCTATCGTTACACGATGCGAAAAGTGCAGCAGTAATCCAAGAACAGTAAATCATGGGTGATATTGTAGCGTGCAATGCGACGTGGAACAACTGTGATAATCAAAACAGAAAGGTTTTGCTGTCCTTCTTCTCAGTCAAAATGCATCATAGAACATCGATTAAACACTGATAATGAGAAAAAGCCCAAACCTTCATGTCTAACGTTAACTTCTGAAGCCCGGCGTCGGTTGAGCTATCTTCTTCTGCTTTTTCTTTGGTGGAAAACATTTTTCTTCGTTTCTGTGCACCGTTCTGCTGGACAGTCGGGTTGACATGATACTAATTATTTTCTGGGATCAACCATTTGCCATTAACAGTTGCAAACAAACAATGAGACATTAAATACTCAAATCACGTCTCCGTGGATGATCTTACGCTGAAGCAGTCCGCTTTTTGTTCCTCTTCCTCGTCCTCTTCATTTTCGTAGTCAAGAATTCGCTGCGCTTTTGTTTTCCTTCTCATTTCTCTCCCATTATTTTATTTGCGATCGAGAAAAAAGGCTCCACTCTGCATAATGCAGTTACGCCGTATTAGACTGAAACAACACGATCCCTCTCTCTTTCTGAGATTTACACGCTGGAGATCTACTACAGATGCCGACAACTATGTACCTTTCGATTATTCTACTTCAGCTCAAATACTTGAGTGAACGCATGGAGAGACAGCACTTTACCGAGAAATGACAGGAACACATTTGAGGCTAACGCACCGTAGCGTAACGTGGCACGAACTCGAGTCCCGTCTAGATGCAATCTAACGGCGGATCTTCACAACAACAGGAAATCCTCTGCAAAACATTTACCATGGTAACCTTAGTTTCCGCCAAAATACCCTAGTTACTGCTGTAAAAATCGTGATCAATCTATATAGATATTCTTTCAGACAGTTCAAGAAGATTTAAGAATCGTCATTTATTTTATTGAATGCACTGGTCATCCAAGTTATAGTTTTACTGTAGTAACAGCAACTGCAGTAATTATGGTATGGTATGAAACTATGGTTACCAAGGTAAATATTTATAAGGGGCGCTCTATTAACTCATGTTTCCCGTCCAGTCGATGTGTTAAATATTGTATACGCGCTCATAAACAATAGGGCATTTCCAACTAACTTACAGTCTTATTTACACGTTTAGATTATTAAACCTGACAGTTGAGAAAATTAGATTCGTCATGAAGGATTCAATGAGAGGTGATCCTTGCACTGTTTATATGAGATCCTTTATTACGTTGTATTAAATTAAAGAGCAAATTTATTTTTGTTCCTGAACTTTTTTTTTTTTTTCAGGTCAGGTCAATTAAAGCTTTCTGCTTTTGTAATTATTGGAAACCTACAGTCACACTAGGATGTTTCTTAAAATTCGTTTTCAAAGTCTTAAAGAGCCTTAAGTAAATGTGAATACATTGATTGATAAGGCGGTGGAAGAAACAGTGACACCATTTAGGTTAAATGTAGTCACGCAGTCTCTTTTCCAAGTTTCAAAGTGTTTTCCAGCATAAAAACATTCTCTGAAATATTTTCTGACTGATCCAGTGATAACCAAATGGTTATCCAAAAGCTTGACGTCTTGAATGGCAATAGTTGAATGTTTACAGCCTACAAATGACATTTCCATTTCCAAGATTTTTCTTCAGTAATCGATTGTTATGCTTTCATATTTTCTTCAGTAACTCCTGACACATGTAGCATTTTTATGCACAACAGTTTGTTTTTGATATAAGGCAATGAACTGTGGTCTCTTTAAGAGTTCATACTTGAACATTCAATGTGGCCTCAAAAGAAATTGCAATCCAAAGTTAAAAGGGCTCTTATATGTAATTCTCACTGTGTCAGTCAGCCTACCAGTCAGCCTTGAGAGGCAGTGGGGAAAAGAACTGAATGCCAACTCACATTCTCACATTGAGATATGCATTGAGAAATTCCAGTTAAAAAAATTATATATATATATATATATATATATATATATATATATATATATATATATATATATATATATATATATATATATATATATATATATATATATAGAAGTGTGAGTTGGCATTCAGTTCTTTTCCCCACTGTCTCTCAAGGTTGACTGATGCAAGCATCTGACACAAAGAAGTATGTTTGATGTAGTTATGCATTAAACACCTTTAAAAAACAAAATAGCTATAATTCAAAATTCATCAAGCATAAAAAAAGAGATAATCTTGAACCCTGTTATAGAGCGCAAGTGACCCCGGTTTTTGTTAAACACGTTCAATGAGCGCCATCTTGTGTATATAAACGCATTTTACAGTACAGTATTTTATTGAGTCAGGCTGTTCAAAGTGATATAATTTAATACAATGAATTTACTACAAAATACACTGCAACTTAAGTTACTTTGATCTGTTTGCTATTTTGTGTGCTTCATAATTGTTTTAATGTTTAAAAGTTGATGAGGCTATTTATTTAATGGCTGGTGACACGTGACAACTTAATATGTAGAATCAAGTCAGTGAGGTCAAAAAAATGTAGAAATGAACGGTATGCATTTTTCTAAACGTCAGCAGAAATGTAGCCTAGACTTTATGGGCCAATGAAAAATTTACTTTCAAAGATAAGCCTACGCTAACAAATAGTCACTTGAGTAAAAAGTGTGACAACTAGCACTCTATGATAATACATTACTTTTTTTGGCATAAAGCATGATCCATTTATTAATCTCGGTATCGGAATATTTCCGGCCAGTGTTTTAGTGCTTTCAGTACGATACCACTTTAGAATATTGCAAATTTTGCCAATATTGTATTCCCACGGAGAGCATCAAGAAAGTGAAGAAAAATAAAGGCGGGACAACTAATAGATGTTAAATAGACAGATACCAGTTTTTATGCTATTAAACAAAAGTTTTATTTATAGGTTTGTATACAACCGGGGATTTTGATGAATGATCTCATCCCGTATGTGCACTAGAATATTCTACGCGTGCGCAGTGGCAGCATGTTTCAGCGCCTCAGTTTCGGCCAAGTTGTCGGCAAGAGGAAATTCTGCAAGTCATGGTGGGCCATTCAAAGCGAGAGGGGAGTGATAACCATATAGAGTTTTAAGGGAATAAGTGTGTAGTTAGTTAGAAGTGACTGATGACAGTGGCTGTGTATGCATATAGAGGCATTCGGAGTCATTTGTCAGTAAACTCTTCCTGAGTAAGTATGAAAACGGACTATTTTGATGCTATGCTAGCGTGCTAAGTTAGCTATAGCTTTCGAAATTGCGAATGTGGGAGTGTGTGTCAGCGCGGCTGCTGCAAATGCACATGACAGCTTTGCTTGAACTGAAGGAACCGTTTTGAACGGTTAGGTTTAACCAGCTGACAAGAACTGTGTATTTAATAAAAGTTGTTATTAGTAATTCAGTGTCCCTGGTAGATCCTCGTCAGGGCCCGCCTCTTTATTGGCTGTAGCGCGGAGAAAAAAATGAGTGACGGATATCTTGTCCAATCAGAGGCTGTTGCGCCACTTGTTGCTAACGGGCTGCTGGGCTATGATAGCGGAAGTGTAAGAGGTCAATACTTCACAGTGCTTGGACAAGTTAATTGTTTTTAGATGGTGTTTGAGTTGGAAGAGATGAATGTAGGCAGTGAATGACATTAGGCCGAAGCTCAGTCACCGATCTAGAGTTTATTGGTGGCGAATATGCGCGATTTCTTTGCGTACTTTTGGTTATTAGAGGGTTACAGGGATGGATGGATTGAAGTGGGTGTGATTGTGAGGTGGGTGTATGTGGTGGGAGGTCATTAATGTTTTATAATAACAGTTTCATAGTAAGACTAAATTGTCACTGTATTGTTATGATTAGGTTGTGTTGCAAACACTTTGTTGTGGTTTCTGATGTGCTTTCATAAATCTGGATGTGTTAACGTTAGAAAGTTGAAAGTAAATTTATGTATTATACTAGGTTATAATGCAAACATCTTTGATGTTCTTTAACTGATTAAGCTTTAATTGCAATTTACTTGCGATTGGAACATTTATTATTTAATTGCTAATAATTTTATTGTAAATTTTTGATTAATTTTTTTTCTTCTCTCTCTATGCAGGCTTGGTGAACTTTGAAAGTGCATGCTTACAAATATATACGCTGGATATAATTTGGGTGAAAAAACTTTCTTCAAAGACAACAAAAGAGGATTTATCTTCACCTTTAGTTCTGTTTTATTAGAAGCACATGACTGTGACACAAAGCGAGCGTCCTTTTATCTTGTGTCTGCTTTTGATTTTCTATCGTATTCAAGGCTGACCGTAACCTTAAGTGGGTTTGACATTTGTTTGTGTGTAATTTTTTGTTTTTGCTTTTTAGTTCCTTTTTGAGTTTTTTCTTTTTGTTCCTTTGCAAAGAAATGCTTTACTTGAAAAAGTACTTCACAGAGGGTCTTATTCAGTTCACTATCCTCCTGAGCCTAATTGGGGTACGGCTGGACTTGGACACTTATTTAAACAATCAGCTCCCCCCACTCCATGAGATCATCCTGGGCCCCAGCTCGGCCTACACCCAGACGCAGTTCCACAATCTCCGTAACACCCTGGACGGCTATGGCATCCATCCTAAAAGTGTGGACCTGGACCATTTTTTCGCCACTCGTCGGCTTCTGAACCAGGTGCGCTCCCTGGATCATCTGCGTGTGCCCAGCACTGAGCTTAGTGCCTGGCTGGTGCATCGTGACCCTGAGACTGTGGTTTCGGCAACCAGTCAGTCCGGCCCCAGCATTGCCCTGGACAATGGGGGCAGCCTGGAGGACGTGAACAACTCTGAAGCCTCTGCCATGAGAGGGGCTGGCGGTGCTTCTGAGACCACTTACAGCCTCAGCGGAGAGGACAGCCTGGGAGCCGTGGCCCCTGAGGACAGTCAGGAGCAAGGGGAGAGAGAAAACAGTGACGACCTCTCCAAAGAGGTACAGTAGATGTGTGTTTTAGCTTAGCCTACTGTAATTAGATTGACATTGGTTCGTATTTGATTTCCTCATGGAGAGAATCGTGTCATGCTGTTATCTCTAGCCATTAGATTAAACATATTGCACAGTGGCTATTAAGAGCGTTGTATGTGAGCTAGTAGTATTCTTAATCTACATTATGAGCACTTACAATAGTGGCTGGACAGGGTGTGGTCTCATCGATAGAGCTTTCTATCTCTTAAAACTAGGTAGCTGTGCTAATGTTAATGTTTTTAGGTTAACAGTAATGTAAATATTACATTTTCAAGCAATGTTACAGCTTGACATGTGGTACAAATAGTGCACTGAATCAAAATAGAGATTGTAGTAGTAGTATTTTGTCAGGAGCATGTAGCATTTAAATTTTTGATAGTGAAGTGGTTCCTTTGTGATTTATTTATGAATACATGCTTGGGACAATTAGCCAAATAAGAGCTGATGAATCCTCATCATGTCCCTCATTAAATGTAATTATCTACTGATGTTCTGTAATCTTAGACCTTTTATGACACTCCCCTGTAATGGATATATTTCTAGGACATTGACCTCATAGACATCCTTTGGAGGCAGGATATTGACCTTGGTGCTGGCCGAGAAGTATTTAACTATAGCAGTCGGCAGAAGGAGAGTGAGGCTGATAAACCTAATGAAGAAAACGAGGAGGCAGGTGGAAGAGAGGAAAGCTGGAGAAATGGACTTAATCTCCAAGCAGTGCAGAGCCTAACTCATGTTGATGGAGAGACAGGAGAGAGCATACCTACGGAGGTATGTGCTGTAATATGCTAGGATTATAGGGAGGTGTGAGGAGCACAGCAAGGTTTTGGTTAATAATGCTTTTAGATTATTCAAAAAGGCTGGTAAGCTGTAGATGTTAAGTGATTTTGAGTCAGCCTTGGAATAACATGGACTTTTCTTGTTGTGTTTCCTAGCTTACCAGTCTTGGTGCTCAGACTTCATTATCCCTGCAGGAATGTCTGAGGCTTCTGGAGGCCACCTTTCCATTTGGAGAAGAGCCAGAGGTAGCGACAGTGAAATTCATGCCACATAACAGATTAAAACTTGGCAGTTTTTTATTTGATTATCATTTTACATGGTCTTTTTCTCTCTTTAGTTCCAGGCCACTGGATCCACCTCACAGCTTAGAGCTCCAACTGAGGAAACGCCGTCAACATCACAAGAGATCCCTCTGCAAGCCCCTCTGTCACAGTCTGATTCACCACTAGACCTGGAGCAGCAGTGGCAGGATATAATGTCCATAATGGAACTGCAGGTTTGTGAATTTATTTCATTAAAAGTCAATGAAGGAAATATATACACCTAATACTCTGCTCAGTCACAGTGGTTATAATAGTATCAAATTAAATATCATTTTAAAAGGATATTATCATTTTCCTTAAACCTTAAATTAGGGCTGAGCAATATGGTCAAAAAAATTATCACAATGAAATTTTTAATATCAGTTGATATCAGTAATTATCCCGATAAAAAAGTTTTAAGATTTTTGCTCCTAAGTGAAAGTTGTAGAAACCAGACCATTAATTATGCTTTTAAACTTCTCTTCATGGTCAGAGCATGACAAACACTTCACGTTTTACCTCTTAGAAATGCACATTTGACAGTAGCTTGAGTAGACAGTAGTAGTAGTAGCTTGAGTTAGGATGTAGATGTAAATTTATGTTCATTATCAAAAACAGCAATATCTGTAAAAATTGTAACAACCTCGTATTCATATGGTGAAATTTAATTCATCTGAGGTTTGAGTTTTAAATAGAATTAACCACTGGTGTTCCATAGTAGCATACATTTAGGTCATGATAACCACAGTCAAAACCTCACATATACCACTTCAATACCATGGTAGAAATATAACTATATGGTTTCTAGGTATCTGAATGATAAACAGTAGTCTAAATAAATTTAGTATGAATGCACAAATGCTATAGCTTAATCAAAAAAATATATATATTGTAATTATATTCCATTACTCCTTTAATATTTGTCTACATTAATAATATAATAATATTTAATATGAATATTCCAAATTTCTGCCACTACTTATTAATTACTGCCAGTTAGTATTACTACAGTAAAGATTTGTAGATTGAACTGTATTGTTGTGCACAGTGTTTCTCCTGTTTGTCAGTGCCGTTTCATCTGGTTATAAATCAAATTTCCCATGAATCTTCTGACATATAACAGGTCAGTATACCATAAAAACATGTGAACAAATTTGATTAAAAACGATTAAGTGCAGGAACAAAAAGAACTTGTGCTCTGTTTGCATGCTGCGCACACGAAGCGCAAGCACGAGCACAGAGAACAGCGGTCGGCGGTACGGGTTCCCGGTTTGTGTCTGTGTATTTCCACTGTAGAAACGGTTGTTCTGGGCCGAAACTGACTTCTTTCATATTTGTCGGCCAATATGCAGATAACTATATCAGTATATCATCATAAACACAGCAGTTTTTGTCTTACGTGAACGTAAACAAATGAGAAAGAAAACACACATGTACAGTATTTTTAGATCTGCGTGCTTAAAGAGACAGCAGCCTAATAAACGCGCTGCCTGTCATTAATGTTAATCAAAGAACAAAAGATAATCGTTCACTGATCTTGACTGAATATATTTAATAACTTTAATTGATTAATCTATATTTTATTTATGAAAAGAAAACTATGCAGTTTTTTTTTTTTACTTTTTTAAAAACTAACTAAATAATTACAGTTTCTGTACCTGAAATTTTGTTCAGTTGTATTTATTTATGATATTGCTAATTGATTTGTTTGTTCCTATCTCATTACTGACTGTTTACTTGTCTTTAACACTTTAATATTTGAAATTTATATTAATCTATTAATCAGTTTTTGCTGTGGTATTTTTTTAAAGCATAGGCAAAATGTGTTCTACAGTGTTCTGTAGGCTGCCGATTTTTGCTCATGTTATTTGGCTGCAACAAAATGCTTTGTAAAAAGACAGAATAAATGTTTGACTTAATTTTTTTTATGTTGGATTTTTTATATTGGAATCGAAACTAGGAATCGATAAGAATTGGAATCGATAAAATTAAAATGATACCCAACCCTACTTGTGATCCTAATAACATATCTACGTCGGATGCGAGCACTGTTGCATCATGTTGCAAATCCATTTCTGCTTGTATGTCAGAAATAGAGTGGGACATCAGTTTACTGTCGGAGATTTGTTGTGTCAAACTCAGTCCGTGCCACATCCAGTGTAGACAGAATCGCCGAATCAGAATCTCTCTGTTGTCTGGTGTTAATACCAGGTAAAATTAGCAAAGAGCTAATTTTGTTTGCTTTACTTTGTAATTGATTATTTTAAACAAGACAGTATGATGCAGGCTTTTCAGAGAGACTGAAAGTAAATGATAATGCAGTCTGAGTCTGACTTGTGTGGATCCAACACTAATGTTGCAACACAGAAGTAGGAATAAAAGTGCTTTTACCACTACTTCATTGTCTGTTCCAGACCATTTGATATATATACTGTGTATTTATGTTTTTAACCCAAATGACCCATGTTGTTTTCAGAGTATAGGTGCATTCACGCCATATCGGAATTCCCGTAATTATGAGATTCCAACTTGTAAAAAGCATTCATGTCCTCGTAGAACTCGTAATTACAACTCTTTCATCCGGGAGTTTTCTGAGAGCTACAACTTGTACCACGTGACCACCGCACCACCTGACCACCGCAGGTTCTGTTTAGGCATTGATGGTGTTGCTATAGAAAAGCATAATTCCGCGACAGCTCCGAGTAGAATGTCACGTGTTGTCATCCCGAAATTATAACAATCATAGCAGTGGTTGTTTACTTGCAAGTCTTGAATGCACCCCGCCTATAAAAACAGAGGCTCAAAAACAGGATAGAAAATAGCCTGTTACTTCTAAATTATGATTTTTTTTTTAATGTAAAATCAAACTAACATTATAAGTGAACCTCAGAGAACATTATAAAATAATAATAATAATAAAAAAATACATTTAAAAAACAAACTAGTTTAAATTACATCAACACAGTCTTTTTTGTTCTTCTCAGCGCTGTTTAGTGGTCACGTGACCGAGACTTGTGCCACCGTTTGAACTTTGAGCCAAGTAGATAAATGGTTAAATACCTGTGAGTGTATAAATCTTAATCATTATTAAAAAATATATATATTTATTTTTATAAATAAGACCCCAAGCTTTTGGGGAATCACATGGCATTTTAAAACCTAACCTTGCATTGTATCTGACCTTGACTAACTGACCTTGACACAGCATCATGAGGGATATGATATAAAAAAAAAATCATAAATATATATATATATATATATATATATATATATATATATATATATATATATATATATATATATATATACACACACACACACACACACACACACACACACACAGTGGTTGAATTGTAAAAAATAAATAAAAATTCAAGTGGGATGGTGGGGCAAGATTCAAATTTTTAAACACATTTATATTTACCAAAACATATGCTTTATTAAATGAGCTATGGTATATGAGCTGTTTTCTTGTGTGTCAAAAGTTTTACAATGTGTTACAATGTAGGTTAAATCAAAGCACACACACACATGCATTTACACAATCTCTGTGTCTGTGTGCCAGATGACTAAATGATGCCCCTTATTTTGGGGTGTGCGATATTGACAAAAATTATATAACATTTTTGGTGACATTTCTGTCAATAAGATGTGTGTATTTGTGCTGGTTTAGGCTTGTCATGGATAAATAAATATGACACTAAAGCTGCCAGTAGGTGGTGGCAAATGTCTGTTTTAATGAATGATTCATTGAATCCTTCAATCAAACGATTCTTTCAAAATGGCTGATTCAATTAGAATCAAAGCAAGTCGAGTGTCTTTATGAATGGATCATTGAATAATGGGCTTGCTTGATTCGTTCAAAAACAGATTCATTCAGGAAAGATACACCACAGTGTTGCTCTAAGACGCACAACAGCTCAGCTCCAGCATTGTTTGGAACTATTCATTTGCAAAAGAGGAAAAAAGACAAAATTTGACTAAAATGTAACTCAATTAACCACTTGTCTGTTGAACTGCTGTATAAAATTAATTTAACATTTGTGATCACTTACACGTGCTGATTCTTCTGTGATATTACTTAACTATATCAAATAAAGATAAAAAATAACTCACAGAGGGATATTTTTTCTTTCATTATTTGAATTATAGAGGCATTCTAACTGCATTCTAATAGGCTTCATCATGCAATGAATGCTTTTTCACTCTCAGGACACCTTTTGTTTTTAATTTTTTAATTTTTTTTTGCAATGTCAGTGACATACTTGATAATGACAGCTGTGTGAATTAGAACAGGGTGATTATTTCTGAATGCATCGCATCCCTCGTCTCTCTCTCAGAATCGTCCCTTGTCCTCACAGTCACACGTAGTACAGCAGCACAGTAACATTATGTCAGGGGAATGTCTTTAAATTTTAATGAAGGAAATATCATACCTTATTATGTTGTCTTGTTTTTAAATAATGTCAGAAGTTGCGCTTTAAACATTTTGCGCGAAAAATGATGAAACCATGCGGGAGCTTGCACGCAGCTTGTTAATACTGAGCTCTGATTGGCCAATCGCTGTTATTTAGTTTATAAATTTTAATACCTAGAGAATATTACTATTTAATTTGCACTATATGTTTTAGGCCTACATAATACACAGCATTGTTAAATCTAAAAGGGATGGTAAGGGGCAATGGTGGTTTTACAGAGGGCATGCTTTTTGTCTTTTTTTTTTCCTCAACTAGGTGGAGCCCACCCATCCCCCCTCCCCCCCAATTCAAGCCCTGTATATAAATTAATATATGTCCAAGTCATTGTTTAAGTGAATGAATATATTGGACAATAGTCATGAGCATCACACCATTAAACTTAGTCTAACATTTAGTACCTCTTTTTATAGGACATGGAGGTGAACAATACTGCAGTAAATGTCACCATGAATAATGACCCCAATAACAGCAATGCCAGCACCACCGACTCAGCCACAGTAGGAAGTTTTGGACTTCCACGGTCCACTCTCATTAACCAGGATGTCAGTCTCCACCAGGCTTCGCTTCCCAGCTGCAGCCAGGACTTTCCACCATTGTTCAACCCCGAGTTGGATTCCACCGTGGTACAGCGGCCTACCTTAGTCAGGCTTTCTTCTAGCAACTCCTCCAACATCAATTCAACCTTTGGAGCTACTAACTTGACCGGTCTTTTTCTCCCACCACCTCTAAACAGTACAACTAATCTAACCACCACTCCAGTGCTGCCAGATCCATTTTCCAGCCTGCTGGAAGAGTCTATGCTGGATGAAATTAGCCTGCTAGACCTTGCAATGGAAGAGGGTTTCAGCCAAGACCAGGCTTCTCAGCTCGAGGATGAGCTCGATTCAGACTCCGGTCTTTCACTGGACTCCAGCCATAGCCCAGCCTCTCCTAGCAACTCAGAGACATCCTGCTCCTCAGCCGCATCGTCTTCATCCACCTCGGCTACATTCTCAGAGGAAGGAGCGGTTGGCTACAGCACCGATTCAGAGGCGGCCACAGCAGAAGCAGATGAAGGAGCTGTCGGGGGCTACCAACCGGAGTATAGCAAGCTGTGCCGCATGAGCTACCAAGATCCCTCTCAGTTCCATGGCATACCACAGTTGGAAAGTGTCAATCACAACCACACCTACAATCTACCACTGGCATCATCCTACTCTGAGCGCTCTCAACTGTCCACATCCTCCAGCAAGAAAGGTAGAGACAAGCAATTGCAGCAGACAAAGCTCCAGCCACCACAAGACTGTGTTGACAGGCAGTCTAGCCGTGATGAACGTAGGGCAAGGGCCATGGACATCCCATTCTCCAATGACAAGATCATTAACCTCCCTGTCGAGGAGTTCAATGAGCTTCTGGCCAAGCACCATCTCAATGAAGACCAGCTCTCGCTCATTCGCGACATCCGCCGCCGCGGAAAGAACAAAATGGCGGCACAAAACTGCCGTAAACGCAAATTAGACACCATCCTCAAACTTGAGGAGGGCGTGCAAGACCTGCAACGTGAAAAGGCTCAGCTGCTGAAGGAGAAGATGGAATACTGTAAGTGCATCAGACAGACGAAGCAGAAAGTTCAAAGCCTTACCCAGGAATTGTTCGCACAGCTGCGGGACGAGGAAGGCAGACCCTACTCGGCCAGCGAGTACTCTCTGCAGTACGGCCCTGATGGCGTTCTCCTCATGCCTCGTAACATGACCACAGAACAAAGCAGCAAGCCTGACAAGAAGCAGAAGGACAAAAAGAAGTGAGGAACTCCAACTGTTGCCCTTTTATTTTTCGCAAAGGCACTACCATACAAAGTATTTTGAAAGGCAAAGGAAGCCTTTTTCTTTGAAACGATTCTAGCGAGGAGAAGAAAATTGCATCATTGATTACTCCTCCTGCATTGGGTTTTCTTTGTTCCTTTTTGGTTCAGAAGTTTTCTCCTGAAAGTGGCATTAAAGCAGACGTGCTGTATGTTGTACTGATTTCTCATTGATGTACAGAAAGATCCGAGCGAACAGGATACTTTCAGAAGCCAACTGAAAGAACTGTCAAGAACTTGAGGTCATGAGGGACACCAACCAAATGTTCTTAATTAAAAGAACTGTTCAGGAATGCTCCCAAAAATGTAGTCGATGACAATAATACACCATACTAAGATGACATTGACCATGAGGATGCAAAAATTGTTACATTTACAGCATTAGCCCATGCTGTGTTTGTGCGTGCCCTGGGATTTCAATGGTGGGTGAGCAAGATCCAGCTGAGAGCTGGAAAAAAAAAAAAAAAAAAGAGTCTACTGAACGCTAGAAGTGAAGCCAAAAGAAACTACAGGCATGCCAATACTAACCAAAGGTTGTGTTGTGCTGTTGTCTTGTTCCCATAACGAATCATCCAGGTCACTCCGTGGATCCAAATTCACGTTTTCACTTAAAAAAAGAACAAAATAAGTTTGTTAGTCTTATTGGACAGCAAACTCACCTGAAATTTCCCTGGAGAGTCAATGTCATTTGCCAAGGAACTTGGGACAGCGAAACAAATACCACTAAAGAGTGAGTTTGAATTTAGCTTTGGCTTGATGAGAAGCATTGGAGGTACAGATGGAGGATGGAAACACTGCATTATTACTAATAAATCAGCTTCTGTACCCTTTTCAGCACTGTCAATCAACACTGTAGTTTGCCTATAAGCTTTTTTCCTTTACTGCTGGGGAAAGGGTCTCTCAGGCCTTCCTGACAGCTTTTAATGTAACTCTCTTCCATGTGCATAAACTTTAATAAGCCATCAGACATGGACACCTGAGTGGCATCAGTGCAATTTGTTCCTGAATCATGTGATTTAGTCCAATGTGTCTTGGAATACAGGATTAATTGAAACGAACGGAGTCATTTGCTTTTAAAGTTCATAATGTTTAGCCTTTGTTGCAGGTCAAAATGCTCTGTTGCTACTGCAACTTAGTGGCTTTTGTCTGTTGCAGTGGAGGAACTTTAAGAGATGCTTTTGTTACAGTTGTACTGTCATTTGAAAAAGGAATAAAATTCTCACCAAAATATACAAATAGTAGCAGGCATAGGTCATTATTACATTTAAGCTACAACTTCTCATTAGCTGGATCAGTGTCTTAACTTTGATGTGACGTGAACCTGACGTTTTTCTTTAACCCAATACACTACTTTTAGTAAAAGTACCTTCATTGCTAAGTGAGTGAAGCCATGAATGGTCTCCTGGCAAATTAAAGCAGTTAAGCTTGTGCCAATAACCAACTGGATTGTGCTTTACTGCAGCCTGAGGATACAGCTGACCTTATACACTGACATATCAATGAATGGTTAGAAGAAAAAAAAAAACAATAATACTGGTGTGAATGTCTAATTTACATGTTGTTCATCTTCATCCTCTTCTGTCATTCTCTGTCGTTTCCATCTACACTGTTCATATAGCACCATGAGACACAGTCAGTGTCTGTTTTGGTGTGACACGAATAAATATGCAAGACATGGTAATTTTTTGTCTCAGAAATGGAAAAGAGACAATCTTTATGTTACTGGTTACAAATACTAGGTAGAGATAATGAAAAAAGACGAGCGATTCATTCACTTAGATGAACCTTGAATCCCTGTTACAATTGTCATAACTACTTGCCATTAAGCACTGCTGTTTTTGTTCGTCTTGTTCGGTTTGTAAATTATTTGTTTTCTGTATGTCTCTTGTCCTAATTGCTTGGTTCAGCCAGGCCTTTTTGCACCTTCTTTGAATTTGCCTGTTCAGAGTATTCCTATATGACTTGTGTTGAGAGATTTGCTAGCAATCTGGAATTGTTCTTTTATTAATTATAATAAACATTTGTTTCATTTCCTTGGTTTTCTTTTTTATTATTATTATTTTTTTTAAAAAATTGAGAAGATTTGTGATTATAAACAAATGGCAAAATAAAATGTATTTTAAAAAAAAGTCATAGGATTTGGTAATACTGCAAAAACTCCTGATATCTATATAAATATGAATGATTTTGTCTTTGTTGCTAGCGAAACTCAATTTTTGCATATATCAGCTTCAGTGTGCTGCTCACTTCTCAATTCTTGGTAAAATGGTACTCTTTGTGGGGTAATACTTTAATTTGCGATTTGTTTTAAATGAACATTGCAATTTTACAGCATTAATCTAGGTTAATATAAATGAACATACTATAAATAAAAAAATCAGTATATTTGGTTAACATTTAAAATATAAACTACCTTCCATCATTTTGGGATCTACGGAGCCCCGCACATGACATGCAAGAAAAAAAAAATTAATTGTGCACACGATTTACTAATTCGTTCCCTCAATGTACTAAAACGTGCACACGATTACTATTGCGTTCCCTCGATTTACTATTGCGTTCCATCGATTTACTATTGCGTTCCATTGATTTGCTAAATCGTGCACACAATTTAGCAAATCGATGGAACGAATTAGTAAATCGTGCGCACAACTTATAAATCGAGTGAACGAAATAGTAAATCGAGGGAACGCAATAGTAATCATGTGCACGTTTTAGTACATTGAAGGAACGAATTAGTAAATTGTGCGCACGATTTAGCCTACTATTTTTTTCCTGCATGCCATGTGTGGGGCTCCGTAGGGATCAGTAAAAATTTTTAATGTTTTTTTAAAGATGTCTCTGATGCTCACATAATATTTATTTAATCAACTGTAAAACAGTAACAATGTGAAATATTACTATTTAAATTAACTTTTTTTATTGTAATAGGCTATATTTTAAAATATAATTTATTTTTCACATGATCCTTCAGAAGTTCACTGATCCTTTTTTCTAACACGTGATCCTTTAGAAGTGCTCAAAAAAACATTTCTTATCAGTGTTGAAAATGGTTGTGCTGCGTAATATTTTGTAAGAGAACAATGAATACAAAGTTGAACAGCATTTATTTGAAATACAAATACTTTGTAACATTCTAAATGTATTTACAGTCAGTTTTGATCCGTTTAATTCATCTTTGCTCAATAAAAGTATTAATTTCTTAAATGCATACATACAATCTTGTTGACCCAATTCAAATAGTAGTGGAAATGTTTTAGTTCAGGCTTTTCAAAACTGGGGTTATTATAACTGCAGGGGGTTTATGAGTTAATAAAATGCTAATGATCAAATCATGAAAATGCAAAATTAAATCATTTTTAAAAACAAAATAAACACTAACCAGCGCGTCATGCGACCATTAACTGATATCAGAGAATAATGAACATGCTTAGTTTTAAAAATCTTTAAATTATTAAAACATTAACTTTCAATTTCAGGTGGTACTTCACAAAAATATTTCATGTCAAAGGGGTTCAGATGGGGGAATCCCAGTATATATGTAGATAATATAATTTACCAAGATTAAAAGTATTGACCATTGAGCTCATTCAGAGTATAAGCATAAATAAGTTTGACCAGTTTTGACAGAAATACAACAAAGATTTTTATTTTTGAAAATGGTATTTCATTGGCAAATGCTCTGATAATATGCAATAATAATATGGTTAAACAAAACTAGCATACAGTCATTAAAGCTTAGAACATAAAAAAAGTACTTTGTCTACAGGAGAACAAATGTTACAGTTTTTCTACTTTGTTGTGTGACAGTAATAAGACAAGAGTATCAAAGTAAAAACCAAACTTCAGCTGACTGTACACAGTGATACTGATGTGCTAGGAAATGGCAAACATATTTACAAACACAAATGTCAAGAAAGTCTGTTAATATCCAATGGGGCTGACTCACAAATAGCACCTATGGTGAGACCAGACACATCATGGGCAAACAAACACTGAAGATTAACAGCTGCTGGCATGTCTTTATAAAACCCATCGTATCAAAGCCAGTTCCGAATGTCGAATAGGCCTATATCTTACACCTCTTTTACCATGGGCCTAGATACAGTCATGCTTTCAATGACCACCTGCATTGACAGGTGTATAAAAAATTCATTTTCTTAATAATCTGTTAAGGCAGTAATATTTTAACATTAGTTATATATACATAAAATGAAGATTTGTGGAATACATCAGGACGTTTTTTGAGACAGCTACAGCATCAAATGAAACCGACCCAGTATGATAGACTAAACACTGTAATCTACACAGGGTAGGAGGGTAAATGTTCAACATTTCTAACATGTAAAGAACACTATTTCACATGTATGAATATCAGACTGTGATTCTCCTTCAATGCATGATCTGAATGTTTCCGTCAATAGAAAGCATGGAGAGTACATTAAATGTGCAAAGTCACCTGTCAAGCACACTGAAACAGCAGTGTTCTATTTGCTTCAACTAAAATACGCTGAAACCTATGTAGATTACAGTTTATACTTTTGCTGTTTACAAATTAGTTTCTGACAACTTTCCTTTGCCATCTTCAAAAAAAAAAAAAAAAAAAAAAAAAACGAAGAACGAAGAACGAAACAAGCATATCAATGGCCACCACTGATATTGACTGTCCTTTACATCTTTTTTTTTTTTTTTTTTTTTGTCTAGTTTTTGTCATCCTTCTTCTCTTCCTCTTCAGTGGGGTATGAATGCCAGGTGAGGCGTTCCTCGTAAAAGGAGATGACCACTTGTGGACACTTTACATTCGCCTCCTTGGCTGGTACTAGATCAGCTTCATCAGAGTTTTTCCTGTAATACAAAAATACAAAAGACGACATTAACCATTGATCAGCTATTTCTGATCCGAGATGGATTTCTTGAGTAGAGAAATCTGAGGGCAATTGTAACATTCACATTTCCTTCAACTCACAGACAACTCAATATATACCAGCCATCTTTTGGTATATGTGCCAAAAAGTCTAATATTATTATAATGTAAACATTATAATATTATAATTCCATACCAGATGTCAATAACATTACAATTGTCCCCATTATGGAGGTGATTGCAAGGGTAAGACTACATTTCAAGCATGTGAAATTGATTTGGACCTGGCAATGAAGTTTGGCAACAGGATATTTCATCTGTTTATAATAAAGAAAAAATAATTCTAAAGCAAGTTTGTGTTCTTAGTATTGAGCCAAGAAATCAATCTGTGATGTTTGGTCAAATGTCTTTTTTTTTTTTCTGTATGAATGTGCAGGTCAGAGGTCACCAAACTTGAACTTTAGTATCCAGAATGAAGATGAAGCTTGGATTTCCACTCTCTCGCGTTCACATTTGTATGAATGGAAATGAATGGCCACAATTTAAAAGGGATATTTCACATTAAAAATTAAAATTCGGTCATAATTTACTCAGCCTCATGTCATTCCAAACCTGTATGATTTTCTTTTTTTCTGCAGGAACACAAAAATGGTCTCAATGTCTCACAAAACCCTTTTTTTGTGTTTCACGGAACACGAAGGTGAGTAAATGATGAAATACCCCTTTAACAGTGACTGGGGGCAACTGTAATACTTAAAATAAAAATAAACTATTTTACAGAAACCTAGCAAAAATATAGCAAGTAGTAATGGCAAGGTCATGAGTTCCATTCCTATGGAATGCATAAACTTGTATACCGCATAAACCATGTAAACCTTAAATACACTGTTCACTAGCTTATTTCAGATGAAAACATCTGCCAAAACCTCATCTCAAACTAGACACACTACCGTTCTTTTAGAATCATTTTTAATGTTTCTAAAAGAAGTCTCTTATGCACACTAAGGCAGCATTTATTTGATCAAAAATACACACAAAAAAAAACAGTAATATTGTGAAATATTCGTACATTTTCTGTATACATATTTTCAATTTTATGTTTTCTATTTTATTTCTATTCTATTTTAACATTTCACGTTTTTTTTATCATATACTTTTTAGCATGTAATTTATTTCTGTGATGCAAAGCTGAATTTTCAGCAGTCATTACTCCAGCGTTCTGTGTCACATAATTTAATATACTGATTTGGTGCTCAAGAAACATTTCTTATTATTATCAGTGTAAAAAGAGGTTGCGCTGCTTAACAGTTTTGTGGAAACTGTGAAACATTTTTAGAACGTTTTGAAGAACTGCATTTATTTAAAACAGTAATATTTTGTAACATTATAAATGTCTTTACTGTCATTTAATGAACCCTCGCTGAATAAAAGTATTAATTTCTTTCAACAAAAGGAAATAAATGTTACTAACCCCAAACTTTTGAACGATAGTAAAGTAACGCTTCTTACACATTTTAAACATTCACTCTAGTGTATTCCCAACCTGAGAAATGATAAGCTAGAAGTTGAAATGTTAACATTTTTCATTCTCGTTTACTTTTAACCAGTTGACAGATATTGTTTCAATTTGAAGGTATCAAAACTTTAAATAGCAAAAGAATGACAAAGTGATACAGTCACTCTTCTTTTCCCTCATGCAGAACATATGCTAAATAGATGCGCTTTGAAGAAATTTAGAGTGTTACAATTGCCCCCAGTCTCTCCTAATGCTGCTCAGGAACTGTCGCTCTAATCCAATACTTGTTTTGTTTCTTACGGGTAACAATTTCCATACAAACCATTTCATGAGGAACATGAGTTCTCCACTTGAGTCTGTAGCACCAATAATCCTCTCAGGATCCAAACCACGTGCAAAACCTCTGAGTTTCTCAGGCTAAATTAAGAGAGATGGCATGTAAGACACTGTTTAGCCCATTCAATTTTTTTTGGTTTTCTAATGTTTTAAAGACGCTTCCTGACCAGCTTATAGACGTGGAATGATGTAGACATCTCAGATCCTCATATCTTCATGGCTCTTACCTCATCCTTGCGCTTTTTCGTCTCCTTTCCATCTCCGTCTGACTCGGCCCGCCTCTTGCCTCCAGATTCAGCCGTTTTCTGTGACTGAAGGAATTCTGCTATGAGGTCAGGACAGTCTAGGTTTTCCTCTGGTTCCCAGGTGTTGTCTTCGCTGAGGAAGAAAAATTATTAGATAAACACCAGGATTTTCAACACAAAATCAGATTCACAGGAAATCCAATTGCGGCTGCTCACTCAGAAAAGCCTTTCCACTTGAGGAGATACTCCACTCTTCCCTTCACCACGCGCCGATCCAGAACCTTCTCCACAACATACTCCTCTTCTTCTTCCTCCACCACTTCTTCCGCTTTCTTTTTTTGTTTCTTCCCTGCTGGTGATTGCTTGGTTTCAGACTGAGAAACTGGAGCTGGATACATGAATGGTGGGTGAAAAATACATAAACATACAAGTTGACCTAAATCATTTACCACAGTTTATGTCAAAATACCACTGTTACTACAGATGTTGTTTCCACAACAAAATAGTGGTAACTTGATACTGGCAACTACTGCCATGAAAAATTTAAAGGGACAGTTCACTCAAAAACAAAACTTCAGCCATTTATACACAAAATGTGATGTTGTGCAGAATGTTAGAGGCTGACAGATTTACCGCATCATTTACGTTCATTTAAAAATGATCAAGGCTGTCATTCTCCTTAACAACTCATTTTGTGTTCCACAAAAGAACGTAAGCCATACAGGTTTCAGCATGAGGGTGAATAAGTGATGAGTAGTGCTGGGTAGTAACTGATTATATGTAATATGGATTACATAATCAGAATCCAAAAATTAAGTACTTGCAATTAGATTACATTAAGATTTAAAATGCTCATAATCAGATTACCAATTACTTTTTTTATAGATTACATGATTCCATTTTATTCACAAATCACCTTGGCTTAAAATATTTAAAAAGTTCCCCAGGGTCTTAAAATAAATATTTCAATAATTTAACAACACATTTGCATGTTCACAGTTCTCTGATGTTGGTTAATGGTCAAACCGACATGCAGGTAACCAAATATAAAAATATTAAATTTAAATATTATTTTATTGTAAAAGCATTTATTTATTTATTTATTTTAAAAGCATTTTTTTTTAGTTTACATTTATATTATTTAATTAATTATCATTAGCTATCAAATCCCAGTATGGGAAACAGTGATTTTTAATACACTTTATGTTGTTACTAATAAAGAATTGGATTTTTTTTTTCAACATGGTACAAAATAATCCTATTCAAATCAATATATTAAACAAGATGGGTCAAAAGTAGTAAGACTACATTATTTAAAATCTGTAATCTAACATAATACGTTACTAACTACAACGCCCAGGTCATTTGTAACGTTTAACGAATTATAACTTTTAAGTAATCTACCCAGCACTGATTACGAATGTGTACTATCCCTTTAAGCAATATGATTATAAACGCGTTTTATATACTCGGATGAAATGTCACATAAATGTATTATGCGTTTAGCTAATAATATCTGTAACTATGGTATTTTGACGAATTTGGTTTGTTTCCATTGTAAACTAATAAAAAATCCAAACCTTCAGTCACAGCAGCATCAGCTGAAGGCTCTGACGTTTGGCTCATATTTCCAAGGGCTCTTAACAGCTGGAAATATATAGACAGATCCTTATAAATACGGACAAAACAAATAAAAATATTTTATATGAGATACAGCCTATCGATCACAAATATTAACGTTACGTGTAAAAATTTCATTTCATCTGAACGTGTGTTGGTTTACCTAAGGGATGCAGCTGTACACATCTGCATGCATAATAACACAAACACTGTTATGCATTTGCGACTGCAGGCCAGCGCGCGCAACAAACCCCATTGTGAATAAATACATTGCATGCTTCACTGCTGTGCTCGATGGGATGGTTAGGCCACTAGTTCACTGTATTTTGTTCATCCGTGTTGTTTTAAAGTGCGCAAGCATGCTATTCGAAGTCTGTGGTCAAAACATCTTGCATCTTTGCCGCAGCACGTTTAATCGCTGCGATTTACCACAACAAACACTGTGCATGAGCCCGTACAACGGCGGCACGGCGAAACAAACGCACTTACTTGTATCTCGCTGAGATAAAGATGAAATAAAGCTGATCTGCATGTATTTAAATCGTAAATAAATAGGTTGCAGTGATTAATTACAGACGTCTACTGCGATGCTGTGATGCTGCTGAATGTG
Source organism: Cyprinus carpio (assembly GCF_018340385.1). Lineage (NCBI taxonomy): Eukaryota > Metazoa > Chordata > Actinopteri > Cypriniformes > Cyprinidae > Cyprinus > Cyprinus carpio. Next base: position 15,393,474 of record NC_056583.1, read on the forward strand.
GCTGTTATTCACGCCCACTTCCGTAATAGAAAGGAGACAAATAGTGACTTCCGGTGTAATTATCTCCATAGTTGCTTTAACCATAAAAATGGATTTGCTTTATTAGTTCTTTTGGAGGATGCAATTAGGACTGGTATTGAACAATACTAGCCGTACAGTCTAATATCTACTTCTTTCTCCAGTGAAATCCTCCTCTTCTCTTATTCCTTTCTCTCCCATGTTGCTTCAACGAAGCAGATGTATGAGGCATCTAGCTGAGATGCAGCATCTGTGCAGCGTGTGCAGATATTCTAGCTTCCTTTCATGCATTTCAGAAGGGAATGTGTGAAAATGTGGGCTTCACGCTTAAAACAGCCCTACTCTGCCATGCGACCCTTTACACATGCTGCATAAAAGCCATACTAAAATATGTGGCTCTGATGCTGCTTTGCTTCTGTGTGAATGATGCAGTACTTGTTGTCAATATCATGTGATATCCACAATTTCTGTATGTATTCCTAAATACACCTTTATGTGGTATATATTTAGCTTCTGTGTAGTCTTTGTAGAGTTAAGATTTGGTTATATGTCATAACCAAAAAAAAAAAAAATATATATATATATATATATATGTCCAGGTCAGGGGTCTACTGGTTTACTCTGTTAATTATAAATAAAGGGGGGGGGGGGGGTACATTGCAAACTATAAAGAGACGATGTTATGTAGGATGTTTCAAGACCAAAGAAGTGAATTTGGTGACCATGGAAACGATGGTCAAGTCAGCATAGTAACAGAACAACCGATGAGAAAATGAAAAGCACATAAATCAAGGACCCAATCTGTCCATCCCTTCAGAAGATTGGCTTTGCACTTTGATTGGTATATCTTGCCATTATTTTTCATTGGTATGTTTCCTCCAACTGTTATTGATTTTATATTAGTATTTTAGCAATAGTGCTGTTCGGTTTGTTTGCATTTTCAATCTGTGGGTTCCCTTGGAGATTATGTATCTAAATTTCATGTTTATGAAGCTTTCTGATCTAACCAGTACAAAATACCATAGTAATAAACGATTATTATTCAATTTACAGCACTTTCATTAACTGAATAAAAACAAAAAGCAAACACACCCAATGTGCATTTTTATTCAGCATTTTCTGAGTATAGATTTTTTAAAAATCTTGTTGAGGAGGGCTCTTTATTTTATTACGAAAGTCGACAAATTATTAAAAATCTACTGTTGGGTAAGTACATTTTGTAGTATTTTGGTGGTTGAGTTTTACTTGTTTGACACGAAGGAACCGAAAGAAATGGGCACATTGTCAACTGAAATGTATTTTGAGTTTGGCTAAAATTAGCTAACGTTAGTATGCTAAAAGTAGGACCAGTGTGAATAAATCTAGATTTAAATTCAAAGTGAAAAGATAGTCTACTCTATGCATGACCTGGTATTTTATTCATATCCAAAATTCATATCCATTTTATTCATATGTGGACATGCAGTGTGTGTTTCATTCATACTCGAAGGCTGAGGGCTTACCCCCATGTCGTTCCAAACCTGTAAAAGCTTTGTTCGTCTTCAGAACACAATTTAAGATATTTTGGATGAAAACCGGGAGGCTTGAGACTGTCCCATAGACCGCCAAGTAAATAACAGTGTCAAGGTCCATAAAAGGTATGAAAGTCGTCATCAGAATACTCCATCTGCCATCAGATGTGCAATCTGGGTTATATGAAGCGACGGGAACCACTGATCTATATCTATATTATAGATCAGTGACGGGAACACTTTTTGTAAGCGAAGAAAACAAAAATAACAACTTTATTCAACAATTCCTTTGTCAACGGTCTCCTCTGTGTCTCTCCATATCATCGTATGCTGTGTATGCTCTTTCTGTGTCATCCGCGCCACAAGGATGCGCTGTTTTCTTTCAAATCAAAACTAAATACACTTAGAAACAGCACATCCTTGTGGCGCGGATGACACAGAAGAGCATATGCAGCATACGTCGTTATTTTTGTTTTCTTTGCTTGCAAAAAGTGTTACCATAGCTTCATATAACCCCGATTGCACCGTCTGATGGGAGATGGAGTATTCTGACGAAGACTTTCATACCTTTTATGGACCTTGACACTGTTATTTATTTGGCAGTCTATGGGACAGTCACAGGCCTCCTGGTTTTCATCCAAAATATCTTAAATTGTGTTCCGAAGACGAATGCAGCTTTTACGGGTTTGGAACGACATGGGGGGTAAGTGATTAATGACAAAATTTTCATTTTGGGGTGGAGTAACTCTTTAATGAATAAAATAAAAATAAGAAAACGTGAAAACAATACATGCACGATTACGACAATACATGGTTTATTTGTGATTTTCAAGTCATCCTGAAGTAATCCTGAGTAATTTCTTTCACAGGATCATGTCCAGGCGGCTGTGAGATCTGATCTGATCATCATCAGTCTGTCTGGAATGACATGAAGAAACAGAACAAACTGAGACAGACTAAATTCAGAAGAACTGTGGCAACGTCTCCAAGATGTTTCAAGAAACCTACCTGCACAGCTACAGCACTGTTAAAAGAATTAGGCACTTGTGTAAAAATGCTATAACATGAGAATGCTCTCAAAAATAATGTCACAAATAGATTTTCTTTCTCAATTAACTTCTATTAAATAAATTAAATCAACATTTGGTGTGAGCATCCTTTGTGTTTAAAGCAGGTTTTGCCCTCAGTACACTTGAGCATAGTTTCTCAGGAGCTTTGCAGGTAGGTTTCTTGGATATGCTATTTACCCATCATACATATAAAGTTTAAGACATCATCTAACTCCTTACTGTCAGACATATCAGATTACTGATGTAAATACTACAGAGCTGGTGGATTTATTTATATTTATTACTTTCTTCTTTTAGACTCTTTAGTTCACCTTACCTGCATTACTTGGGACCCAGAGCAAAGCTACGCTGACACACAGGGAGAACATGCAGAAAGGCCTCCCCTCAGGACTCTTGAACCCAGCTGCTTATGCATTAATTGTGAGTTTTCATGATGTCACTAAATTGGATTTGAGTGCTGTTTTCAGTTAATTAATTTGAAAATTTTGTAATATTCTAATTCTATTCTTTAAAAAAAACAACTTGCACTCTATTCATTTACTGCTTCTTTTCTTTTTTTTTTTTTTTTTTTTTTTTTTTTTTTTTTTGTCATTTCAATGATCAGAAGTACACAGATACAGTGTCAGACATACAAAATAAGAACAAAGCAAAATACAATGGAAAGGCAGAAGGGGAAAAAAAAACAAGTACAGGGAATCACAAATTAGAGAGTCAAGGAAGATTCTTTATATAATGCCAAAGAGGTGACCATATCTGCCAAAAGTCATCAGATTTTCGGTGCACGTCATATGTAAGTTTCTCAAGCGGGAGTAATATAGATATTTTAGACATCCACATTTTGAAAGAAGGAACCTGAGGAGATGACCATAATAGTAGTATGCATTTCTTTGCCAGATACACCAAAATTAAGAACATATGTTTCACATGAGAATCAAACACTGTCTCAACTCCAACAGATAACATGTACAATTCCAAGGAGAAACAAAACTGTAACCCAAAGAGTTCTTGTAAAAAGTTATGTATTTTGTTCCAAAAAGGGATGATTCTGCTACAGTACCAAAAACAGTGAAGAAATGTTCCCTTATGTTTTTTTTGCAATTAAAACATAGGCCAGTCGAATTTCTATATATTTTCTTTAAACGTAATGGTGTGAGATAAATTCTATTGATGAATTTGTAGTTAAGTTCGTGAACTCCCAATGAATTACATTTAAAGTATAAGTTGTTAATTAGGGCGATCCAATCTTCATTGTTAATTTCATGACCTAAGTCCTTTTCCCAAACGTTCTTCAAACTATCTAATGAGGAAGTACATGTATCAGAAAGGGCATCATATATCACTGAGATTATTCCCTTGGAAAAATTGTTTGTCACAATTTGTTCAATGGCAGTAAGTTTGAGTCTTAGTTTACAATTATCTGATAAAGGTTTTATAAAGTGACGCAACTGGAGATATTTTGAAAAAGTTTGCTTGTGGTATATTATATTGACATGAAAGTTGTTGGAAAGATTTTAATGTATTCTCTAAAAAAAGGCAAGATATAGTTGAGATCCCTAATTTAAACCAGTCTGAAAGACCTATATTATGTAATGAAATAGGAAAATCTGGATTATAGGCAATAGGGGAAAGCAAAGAAAGGTTGGCTGGAATTTTAAGATATGTTCTGACATCTCTCCATACCAAAAGAGTGTTTAGAATAATAGGGTTTGTTGAAATGTTTTTTGAGATTTTTCTAAAATTTTTAATGAAAGGCAGAAATTTTATTGGAAAGGGGGCACAGACTGTTGCTTCTATATTAACCCACATGGACTCAGTCCGTTCATTATACCAACTGACCATATGTTTCACTTGTGCTGACCAATAATAAAATTGTAAATTTGGTAAAGCGATGCCTCCCTTCTCTTTTGGTTTTGTCAACTTATTAAAATTAATACGAGGCATTTTATTGTTCCAAATGAATTTAGATAAGTGTTTGTTAATGTCTTTGAAAAAAGGATTAGCTAAGTAACAGGGGAGGGACTGAAATAAATATAAAAACTTTGGGAGAATATTCATTCTAATTACATTTATTCTGCCTAAGAAGGATATAGGGAGAGAATGCCAAGTAATAAGATCTTTTTTAATTCTGCCAACAAGAGGCGTATAGTTTATATTAAATAAATCATCCAATTTTGGCGAAATGAAAATACCTAGGTATTTAAAACCAGATGTTGTTATTTTGAAAGGTGAAAGAGGCAAACAGGTCAGAGATATTAGAAATATTAATAGGGAGCGCCACGGATTTGGTAAGATTAATCTTGTATCCAGATAACATGCTGTAATCTGAAATACATTTTAATAATGCAGGGATTGATTTTACAGGTTCTGAAGAATACAGCAATACATCGTCTGCATACAGGGATATGCGATGTTCATCATTTTCCCACTTTTATTCCAAAAAAGTTTTGGCACTGTCTAACAGATTCAGCAAGAGGTTCAATTATGAGGGCAAAGAGCAGGGGGTGAAAGGGGACAGCCCTGCCTCGTACCTCTTTGAATATCAAAAGGTTTTGAAATCAAACCATTTGTAGTCACTGTAGCTTGGGGATTAGAGTAAAGTAATTTTATTAATTTGATCAATTTTGAGCCCAAATTGAATTTCTTAAGGGTGGCAAATAGAAATTTCCATTCCACCCTGTCAAGCGCTTTTTTCTGCGTCCAGGGAAATAATAAGGGCGGGGAGTTTATGTTCTTGAGTTACATTTATCAAATTTAGGAGCCGACGTATGTTATCTGTACCAAAGCGTGCTTTTATGAATCCCGTCTGGTCTGGTTTAATAATATGTGGTAAAACAGTTTCAAGTCTACGAGCAAGAATTTTAGCAAGAATTTTGTAATCTGTATTCAGAAGACTTATTGGCCGATAGGAAGCACACTCCTGGGGATCTTTGTCTTTTTTGGGTATTAAACAAATTGATGCTGTTCTCCATGATTCGAGGGCTACTTCATTATCTAATAAATTTTGAAGGGCAGGCATTAGAATATGAGAAATTTCTGGCCAAAATGACTTATAAAACTCGCAGGGAAAACCGTCCGGACCTGGAGATTTGTTAGAAGGCATGGATTGAATAGCATTAAAGACTTCTTCTGGTGACAAAGGCGAATCTAAAAATATCTTGTCTTCTTCAGAGATGGCTGTAAGTGGAAGTTTATCTAAAAATTCAATGATATCCGATTGTTCAGCAGTGATTTGAGATTTATATAGTTCTTTATAAAAATTTTTAAAAAGGTTATTAATCAAATCAAGATTATACGTGACCGAGCCATCTGGAGTTTTTAATGATTTAATTGTTCTCTCATTTATATTTTTTTTTTTATCTGATGTGCCAATAATTTATCTGATTTGTTTGCATATTCATAGTATTTTTGTTTGGAGAAAAAGTAGTTTTTTAATGTGATTTGTGTGATCCAAATTAAGTTCAGCTCTAGCTTGACATAATTGGGCCCAATTTGTTTGGTTAGGGGCTTTACTATGTAAACATTCCAATCTTTTTACTTCTCGTTCTAATTCTTGCCTTTTGTTTGACCAAGCCTTTTTGCGTGCTGAGGAGTATGATATAATATGTCCCCGAATTGTGGCTTTAGCAGCGTCCCAAATAGTTGCTGAAGAGACTGGTGAATTTCTATTATCTGACCAATAATTCTTAAAACCTTCTCGGACTAAGTCACAAAATGCTGAATCATTTAGCATGGAAGAGTTGAATCTCCAGATCCTGGTGGCCCTCTGGTTGTTTATAATCATGTCTAACTGAACTGGGGCATGATCAGACAGAACAATTGAACCAATTTCACTGGAGGATATAGTATGGAGGCAATGAGCTGGGGTAAAGATATAATCTATTCTAGAATAAGAGCAATGAGGATTAGAATAAAATGTATACTCCTTGCTACCCTTATTAAATTCCCTCCAAGCATCAACGATACCGGCCTCGTTACAGAGTTTTTTAAGAACAAGAGAGGATCTAGGATTAGTAAATGTATCAGAAGGGGATTTGTCCATATTTTGGTCCATGACACAGTTAAAATCTCCGGCACAGACCCCCATACCTTTACAGTATTGACTAAACAGAAGAATTACTTTAGATATAAATTTAGGGGAGTCTTCGTTTGGAGCGTATATATTAATTATGGTAAAAGGTTCCCCATAAACTGTACCAGTAATTAAGATATATCTTCCATCCGGGTCACTAATTTGATCCTCTAAAACAAAAGGAAAGTGTTTATGAATTAAAATAACAGTACCTCTTTTCCTTGTGTTTGCTTTACAAGTTGAGAAAAATAATTGCCCTACCCAATCTCGCTTTAGTTTCAAGTGCTCAGAGTCAGACAGGTGTGTCTCTTGAAGCATAGCTATGTTAGCTCTCTGTTTTTTAAGGTGAGTTAGGATTTTTTTCCTTTTGATCACATTGCCTAACCCTTTAACGTTCCATGTAATAAGCCTAACCGAATTGTCCATTGTCATCAGTTACAGAAAAATGGAAATGAAAGAGAATTCGATTTAAGACTGAGGCATGCCTGACAAAGTAGCAAAACTGACACAAATATTTTTTGCATTTTAACAACGAAAACATGATATAATGAAAAAAACAACCCTCCCACACCCCCCCTCCCTCAGTCTCGTCCCCAAACGACGAGCCAACCCTAGAGAGAAACTCAGGTTACTGTACCCGATTGGTATTACCCCTAAAGTCAAGACAACCCATACCAAATGGTAGTACAGAATTATATCTTTTCTTTTTTTTAAAAAAAAAAAGTAACACTAGTTTTTCTAATCTTTTGTATTCTTTTTGTTTTATTTTTATTTTTCTTATACAATTAACAAAAGCAAAAAAGGCATCTATCACTAGCTTGCTCTATTCTTTTACTATTCTGTTTTCTTTTTATTTAATATATAATTTTTTTTAAAAAATACTACGTGTACTGCATTGAGCTGAGACTTGTTATAGCACGTGGATATCATTGCTCTTTTGTTGATTTTGATTGCTTACGTTGTCCTCATTTGTAAGTCGCTTTGGACAAAAGCGTCTGCTAAATGACTAAATGTAAATGTCAAATGCCTTGATGGCGAAATTCAATTTGAGGGGTGGTGGCCAACTTTAAAAGAAGCCATTCAAAGCTACACCTTTATACTATGTGATTCAAGGTAATTTTGGCCTTATGACATTCAAAAATTATCTTGTTCCTTGTCTATTAATTATATAATTTTTATCTTTACCCTTTATCTATTCAGGGGATGTTCTCTAAAAGACGACCTGTCTTTATCAGAAGTGTCCCGTTAACTTTCAGAGTTACACCTAGTTTAGGGTCTTTCTCAAGGACACCACAGTGGTATTGATGAGGGAGGGGACAGAATGCTGTTTCTTCACTAATCTATAACACACAGTTAATGCAGAACATCTTTTACTTACATAAGATTATTCTAGAGTAAAATAACATGTAATACATGTTGATTACCTTTTTCTAATGCTTCATTTATGAAACGGACGCAAAATCTTGTTCCATTGTATTTTAAAATTAGTTGTAGGACCATAAAGACATTTTCAAAATAAGCAGGTGCATGTTTTTGTTGATTTTATTATTATTATTTTTAAAAAATATATTCATATTCTCTTTCCTCAGATGCTGTGAAGAGGTGAAGCCCAAATGATACAGACTCAGACATGGATGCTAGCAATGCCAGAACACCCGAAGCACACTCCAGGGAGTTCTAGGGGTTGTGGATACAAAAAAATGAGCCATAAACAACTTTCACAAAATGTAAAAACATTATACGTGTTAACCATTATCCTGTATTTTTGTTGTGTACTTGTTTGATTTATGGCTGTTTAACAATAATGCAAGACTGTTAGGGGGAAAAAAATATAGTACTGCCATTGCTCTGACTTCCATGCATCAATGGTGGAACACATGAATCTCACTCCTGGAAGAGCTGGTGTTTGTGGACCAAGAAAATGAGAGTAAACTTTTTTTTTTTTTGAATAATTACATATGTAATCACTGTGCTCCTGTACTTTTGTTATTTTCTTGTTTGATTAATGGTTGCTTTACATTAATGTAAAAATATAAGAGAAAATGCCATTGCCACATGCTCAGACTTAACCACATTCTACTATTTTTATTTTCTTGTTTGAACAGTATCTATTTAACAAATGGAATACATTTTTTAAAAATGTATTATTCACAATAAAATATGTTGTGCTAAATTAGAAGACTCTTCTTTTTACTTTAGTCCACAAATGTGTTATTGTTTGTGATGCACGTGATTAAAATGTTTTATAGACGTTCAGGTCTGACTGGACCGATTTTGGACCTTTTTAGAACATATGTCAAGTTCAGATGTGCCTTTCACGATGTTGCACAATGGGTATGTGTGATTATTTTATATGCAGGCTTATACTTAAATTATGCAGCAACACATCTTATAAACATCCAGATGATGACACATTTAGACGTCCAGGGATGCACAGAAAAGATGTGGAATTCAAGGCCAGATGGCATCAAAGACATCCGTTCTACTTTAATTTAGGAACTATTTTTCCATAGACATATAAATACCTAGACGCCTCATTGGCCGCTTTGAGCCTTTGCTGCGATATGTCAACACGTCTGCCACGTAAGAAATTGTAAAAGCTCACACTTGTTGATTTTTTCGGTTTACAATTCTAATGTTAATGTAGTATAACTGTGACATATACATGTAATGTAATTTGAATGTACATTAAATGAAATTAAGTTGTTTTATTGCTTTCTCTGTGTTCAACCCCAACATTTGAGCTTTTCTTGTGCTTCAGGTCAGAACACAGCTTATTCCCTTTGAAATACTGGGGGAAAAAATCGAAATAATACATCTTTAAACACTAATAATTTGCCATCATTGAGAAAATTGAATACAACCAGCAAATACAAATCAAAAAGTAACACACTGGTAGTCTGCTTTTTATTTTGATAGCACTCTATACAGGTAAACGCCACAACAAACAATAACAAATGCAACTGATAAGCCTTTATGGATCCAGTAAAACTTAGTTACAGTGGTAATATACTGTATTATGCACTGATACAGCGCACAGTAAAAATATAGTAAAAGTGATATGTAATATAAAAAAATATATGTTGTACAACTTGTAGTAAAGTGAATAGTATAAAAAGCGAATACAACAGTAAAATAACATAAGTGATATAATAGATTTATAATAGCACAAAGTATATGTATGTACAATACCATAATAAATAAATGAATAACAATAGATGAAAAATAGCAAGAAGAATATGTAATATCAAGGGTGGAAAAATACAGAATCATAATGAAGAATAAATTAATAGTAAATTATAAAGTTAAATAAATAATCGTGAAATGTAGTTTTATAATAGTATGTGTAATAATTATTAAACAAATTACACATAAAATTGTGGATGTGAATTCCAAATTGTGTTTAATTAATGAGCTCCTTATGTATAATATATAAAACCCATTACACACACACACACACACACACACACACACACATATATATATATATATATATATGAGTGTATGTGTATATATATTTATTTATATGTTTTATTATGTTCTGTGTTTTATTTTTAGTTATGTGATGATAAACTTAATCTTTGTAAATAAATAATGTTAGTGAAATTAAAGAGAAGATGCTTTTGCTCCATCCCTAATCCTGGCAGTCTGAGACTTGTCAAAGTGCTCACTGTACATATTGTGCTTATAACACAATTCAGTTTATGGAGTTTAATGGTCTGTTGCCACATCTTGTTAAATGTATTTTGGTAAAGCCAGGGCATTGCTCCATCCTATAGGTGGCAGTGATGAGTGACGACACTATAGCAGCTGTGTGGTTTACAAGGCAGAGAGAGAAGTGCGGCTCGACGACGAGGGTGTTGTTGACATTTCCCGGGAACCCTATAAGAGTTTTAACAGTGCTATGGCAGTATTGTCGGTAGCTTCAAATGCATGTTTTCAGCCGGACAGTTGAAAAAACTGAACCGCCAGACTGCTGTGCACTTCGCTTGATTTTGTGGAAGTGGTTGTGAGTACACTTTCGGCTTTTCTGGTTTGGGACAAGAGCGCAGACGAGGTCACTGATCGCAACAACTCATTTTTCAGAACAGTTAGAATGTTTTCAGTTATTGCTACCATTTGCTGTTATTTAATGTATGTGGGTATTACGCTGATTAGCCTACAAGCAGGTTGCTTAAACTTTTTATATATTAATTCTTTTCAGTTTCTTTTTGCTTCAGAATAATATAAGTATTCTATATATATATTTTTTTTACTTTTTTTTTTTTTTTTTTGTATTTTTTAGTTTTGTGAGGGTTTGTCATTTGTCCACTGTAGTCCAGCATGTTTTTAGGGTTGTAATGAAAACAAATGGCAACAAGGAAAGCATATGTCCGTTCTAACAATTAATTTATAACGATATTTATTACGAACTTGTAAAATAACAAGCTATAATAAATTACTATCTCTCCTTGAAAATATTGCTGCTTGTATCTGTATCTGAACCTTAATGTCACCACAAACATACACAACCCCCAGCCACACATGCACATACACACGTCCTTTTTGTGTACGTGCAGTTTACTGCATGTCTATTTTGCTCCACAAAATATAGAGCGTGGAGATACAAATAAGTCTTAGAAGTATGCACAATATTATACATTTTTAGTAAAGTTTAAAGTTTTATTCTTGTAATATTTATATGCATAGAAAGATGTTCTTGTTAAAACAATCTTATATATATATATGAGCATATATGTGTGTGTGTGTGTATTTTTGATTGTTTGGGCAATCAAGGGGTTTGGGATTTCTAATACAGAAGAAGCAAACATTGCATACCTTCTCTTCACTCATTCAAAGTAAATAAATGTGTCTGGTTTAGGTTATCAGTATGACTCGCGACATCATTGTTGGAGATGAGCTGCCCGACTGGGTCGGGGCAAAAGAGTTTTATCAGAAGTATGATCCCAAAGAGGTGATTGGAAGGTGAGTATTTTTTGATTCAGCAAGTGTTTTGATGTGATTTATTGAGATGTGTTGTAACTGAACTGTCCCCTATGCAGAGGTGTGAGCAGTGTGGTGCGCAGATGTGTACACAAACACACCGGGCAGGAGTTTGCAGTGAAGATTATTGAGATCACTGTAGAGAAAATGACAGAACAGCAGTTAGAGGAGGTGAAGAGCTCCACGCTGAAGGAGATCCATGTGCTCAATGTGGTGAAGGGCCACCCGTCCATCAGTGAGTCTGAATTTTACTGCTAATGTTTGAACATCAGCTGAAACCTTTCTGAGTAGTAACTGACCTTATTTGTGCTCATTTTTCAGTTACACTTATTGATTCTTATGAGTCAACAACCTTCATATTTTTGGTATTTGACCTGTAAGTATATATATATTATGTTTTTTTGTTATACGCTACCTTTGAAAAGTTTGGGGTCAGTAAGATTGTTTTTTTGTTTTGTTTTTTGAAGGAAATTTATAATTTTATTCCGAAAGGATGCATTAAAAAATGGCAGTAAAGACAATTATAATCTTACAAAAGATTTGTATTTTAAATAAATGTTGATCTTTATTGTTTATTAATAAAAGAATCCTGAATTTGTTTTTTATCATGTTTTCTTCAAACATTTCAACATTGCTGATAATAATAAGAAATCTTACTTGAGCAGCAAATCAGAATATTAGAATGATTTTTGAAGGATCATGTGACACTGAAGACTGGAGTAATGGCTGCTGAAAATTCAGCTTTGCCAACATAGGAATAAATTACATTTTAAAATATATTAAAGTAGAAAACAGTTATTTTAAATTGTAATAATATTTAATATTTTTGACCAAATAACTGCAGCCTTGGTGAGCATAAGAGACTTCTTTTACTTTAACGTATCTTAGCGACCCCCAACCTTTTAACAGTACTGTATATGTTGTAATTTCGCACACAACTTTTTGTACAGCATGAGGAGAGGAGAGCTATTTGATTACTTGACTGAAAAAGTGACTCTAAGTGAAAAGGAAACCAGGTGAGTTTTCAGTTTATTCTCAGATCTTGCTTTAAGTTTCTATTATTAGCAAATTGTTTTCCTCATACCATTATTGGCTGCAAATATTTCCTGCAAATCTCTTCTCGCTTTTAGGAGTATTATGCGTGCTCTTCTGGAGGCTGTCCAGTATCTACACTCACTAAATATTGTACATCGTGACCTCAAACCTGAAAATATTTTGCTAGATGACCAGGGACACATTAAACTTTCTGACTTTGGCTTTTCAGTCCAGCTGGGGCCTAATGAAAAACTAAGAGGTGAAAAAAATCAACCCTGTCCTTTCACAGCTGCAAATCGAAACAGATTTTCAGAAGTGTTATTTAATTAAAAACATACATTGTTTGTACACTGGTCTTTTTCCAATTTCCCTTGTTAGAGTTGTGTGGAACACCAGGATATCTGGCACCAGAGATTCTGAAGTGCTCCATGGATGAGACACATGAGGGATATGGGAAAGAGGTTGACCTGTGAGTAAATAAGCTGAGTTTTGCTATAAAACCTTATTAAATCTTTCTTTGTGTCACATCGGTTCATCGTTCTGCATCATGTTTTCCCACAGGTGGGCTTGTGGTGTGATCATGTTCACGCTTCTTGCTGGGTCTCCACCATTCTGGCATCGTAAACAGCTGCTGATGCTGAGAATGATCATGGAAGGCCGCTACCAGTTTAGTTCTCCAGAGTGGGATGACCGGTCTGACACCATCAAAGACTTGGTCAGATTCTCTTAGCATTCTCTCAGCCTACAGCATATACAGGCTAACTGCTAATATTAAGAAATGTACCCATATGTGCATTAAACTCCCTTAGATCTCAAGGCTTTTAGTGGTGGAACCCACTCTTCGTCTCACGGCCGAGGAAGCTTTAGCTCATCCTTTCTTCCGTCAATACCAAAAGGAAGAAGTGCGGCTCTTTAGCCCCAGGAAGACATTTAAGGTGTGTGTGTGTGTGTGTGTGTGTGTTTAATTTATATACAACCGTTCAAAAGTTAGGGTTTGCGGATTCAGTGCAAGAATTTTTTTTTGTAGACAACAACAGTCATGAATTTATAATTCCAGCTATAATTAAAAACTGTTCTTTGCATTTTCAGGTCCTGATCTTGACTGTGTTAGTTTGTATACGAATGCAGTGCCGCTACTACCGAGCCAGACCATTAACAAAGGAGCTCCTAGCAAGAGACCCTTATTCCATCCGCGGTGTGCGCAAGCTGATCGATGGCTGTGCTTTCCGCATATATGGACACTGGGTCAAGAAAGGGGAGCAACAGAACCGAGCTGCTCTATTCCAGAATACAGCTAAAATCATTCTACTGGGCCTTGATGACCTTGAAAACTAAAGGTCATATTTTTGTTTCTGAAGTTATTCCTTGTCTGTCCATTTACAGTTTTATTGTTTTTGTCTGTTTGTTTTTTTTTTTTTTTTAAGTTAGGGACTAATAGCCTGCCTGTCCAAAAGGTGCACAAAACACAAATATTTATAGCGTGTCTTTTTTGTCTTTAAAAGAGGGATGGTGCTTTTTGATTTTAGCACCATGCCATGTGACCTCATTTTAACCACTCACTGTGGATTTTATGCTTTTAAAATGTAATTTTTATTACAAACATATTGGTGGTATCATCTGATATTGTGTATTATATGGACCAGCTTTACATGAAGAGATAAGTAAAATAAATAAAATAAATTAATTATCTGCTTCATAAACAATTCCAGGATATTGAAGACTTAACCATAAATGGACAGGGAACATTTAACAATGTGAAGTGTACTTTATGACTTTCAATACAAAGGATAACATACTTGAAACATAGCATTACAGTTGTGTAACCCTACTGAGAGTTGTTTTGAGTTGTTTTACCACTTGTTGCTTTTATCACAGTTGACTAAACATTATCCGTTCATCATGAAGGTACTGTACTAATTCTAAACAGGGACACATATATGAATAATATATATAATTACTGTATTTATTTTGTGTGTTTTTGCTTTTGAAATGAGTGGTTTCCAAAACTAAAGACATGGGATATATTTTCTTACTTCTTAACTTGAATGTTGGTCTCCAGTTTACTAATGGCATCTTTAAGCTGATCAGCACTGTCCTGGAGCCGTTGCTGTAGCTGAGAGGTCAAACGCATCACTTCATCCCTTACTTCCTTTTGAACTATGATCCTAAGCTCAGAATTTAGAGAAGACCCTTGTGGGAAAAAAACCCATAATATATACATAAACATACTTTTATTCTATTTGTTGTATGTAGTGAGTATTACCTATTAGAGCATGCAGTCTGGCATAAATAATATGTAATCACTGTTTTAAAAATCTGGTCCAATTATCTTTACAGGTTTTCTAAAGTACTCATATAAATTCAAAATAAAAAAAACACCAAACAATTATATTTTTTTTGCTTGATTGTCTTTGTGTTCTGTGTACAACAGCATTGACATTTTCTATTTTCATTATTTTATATAATATTAAATTCTCTCCCTGTTAGATGTTAAAAAAATATATAAAAAAACTAAATAATTTGAATTTTTCTTTTAGAATCATTTGTCAAACAGGAGTTGAAATGGCTGTTCTTATACATTGATTTGAACTAACAAATATGGATCTTTAGAGCTGTTGTCTTGCTAGTTTGTTTTTGGAGCGGACATATTTACTGTCATATTTGATAAACTGTAATATATATTAGTACCTTGTTTGAGACTCTCTGTCTCTGAGGTCTTCATTTCTAGTGCAGCACTTTGTTGAACTTCTCCATCCTTTTCTGTCTCCCTCTCAGTTTCCCTTTCACCATCTGCAACACTTTCTTTGAACAACAATTGACCGTACATGGTTTCAGTTCTCAGTTGTATGCTAAAAATATATTTTATTTAATCAGGTGTGCATTACTGTACCAGACTGGGAAGTTTCCTCTATATCTGTGTTCTCAGGTATTCCAATATATGACAAGGATATATCCAGCTGTACCTTTACCGTGCAAGAGAAAGAGAAATTTTCCTGTTAACATAAATTATAAGTTGATACTTAATTTGCACACATAGCCTCATACATACCTCTGGGGTAAAAATGTATTTGTATAAAAAAAAATAATGTCTCATATATGTGTTGATGAAATAGAACACAATATATTTCACTTGCTCCAAACTGAAAAGGTCAATACTGAAAGAAGGTCTCGGTGTTTAATTATTTTATAATTTAACACTAATTTTTGAAATATTATATAACATGATGGACTGTTTAAAACTAACAAATTGGGATGGAATGTTTAAAATAATTAATAAAGGTAAACCTTTCGATCTCTGGTATGGAATTGCTCTTCTCAATCTCTTCCATATCACTGTGTTTCAGATCTGTCCTAGAAAAGCAATCTTTTATGGATTATAAGAGTTTATGGATATTCGTGTCTGAATATGCTCAAACTGAACTGGATTTTGTTTGGGACCTAACGTTACCATAACAGCACCCTTGCTCTTGGAGGCTGGGGGACCTAAAAACCGATACAATATTCTTGAAATGACTATTTATTACTGATATCTAGATGTAATTTATAGCGTTTAACCTAATGTTCTCGAATGGCTTCATTTCTCCCCCTAGCAGTCTCTGAAAACGGAAAACGGCTCTATAAAATATTGATCTAAACCACATGTATGAGTTGCATCGTATCCTAGCAACTGATGTTTTTTTTTTTTTTTCTTCCGAAAAACCTCCACCAACCACTGATCAGCGCCACGAAAACTTCACACGAGGGTGCACGCTATGATTTTTTTTTTTCAATATTAAAGTAAACAATAAAAAATAGGAATAAGCTGAAATTATTGTCTTTATTACATGTGTTTTCTACGAATCAAGAAATAAACTCATTAAAAAAAAAAAACGTTGGAGAACTTTTATTTTCACCCTGCGATTTAGAGGAAGTGATGCAATGTATCAGACCAGCACTAAAGAGTTTAAAACCATACGTTATTTAAATCGATAACAACAAATGTCCAAAAAGGTATGCGTGCTACAAACAAAAACGTTTCATCATACGTGAGGGCCTGTCTATACACACTTTTATTTTGATAGACAATACTTTTTCCTGTAGTGTCAGTGTTCACATATTCTACGGTTCTTCCTGTTTCCCGGCCGGAGTGGAGGTTTGTTTGTGGTTGCAAAGAAAATCACTAACACAAACATATTTTAATACACATTTGTAACAGTGAGGTAGCGAAAACGTTGTCGTATTGCTTATGACATATAGTTATAACACACTGTAATTTATACTGTAAAAAAGGCCTATGTTTTGACGTTTGTAGCCCGCTTGCTAGGCTTTACCTAGCATCGAAGCTAACCCTTATTCAAAGCGCCATGGTTGCTTGAAATTAATGAACAAATAATATTTTACTCTAAAAAAGTGATAAGATTTTAATGACTGTTAAAGCGTCTTTATTGTTTGTTTCATTATAAAAAAGTGAATCAAATAAGTAAAAATGAGATCGCTTTCGTTAGCCAGCATTAAAATATCAGAAAATCTAAAATTCGTGAGTTCAGTGACAGTAAGTTGTTTCTGTGTAAATCATCTCATTATTGTTATCGTTCACCATTTAGTTTTGGGAGAACAGAGTAATATTTTGACTATGTCAAGCCAATTTTAGGCCACTTAGGTAGATATTATCTATGAAAAATCTCTTTACAGTGTATTGTTTGATAATATCAGTACTGATGACTGTCTTACTTAAAGTGATAGTGCATCCCCAAAATTATGTGTTCAATCATTTACTCACCCTCATGTTATTCATCCATATGACTTGCTTTTCTGTAGAGCACAAAAGGAAATGTTATGCAAAATGTTTGGAAGTGACAGTGTCAGCCATCATTTACTTTAAACTGCATGTTTATTTCCACACAATGAAACTGAATGATGATTGAGGCTGTCATTGTGCCATTTGCGTTCCACGAAAAAACATAAGCCATACAGGTTTGGAACAACATGAGGGAGAGTAAATGATGACAGTTTTATGCTATCTGTCTACATTTAATTTGTCTGTGATTAAGGTCTTAATGATATAATAATAATCGGTTTAAAGTTGAGTCTAACACTACGTGAATTTTGTAGGGAAGCATGTCTGGCACAGGGGGTGGGAAGCGCCCCTCAGGAGGGGATAGTCCCCCTGGCCCTCCTGAAAAAAAACTGAAGAAAGAGGAGAAGACTACCACTACGCTCATCGAGCCCATCCGCATTGGAGGAGTTTCTTCTACGGTTCGTTTAATGTTGCTATCATGACTTTACTATCACTTTTGATCAAATTATTGCATCCTTGCTAAATAAAAGTAACTTTTCAACGTTAGTATATATTTCAGTCACAACCTTGAAAACCTCTGTAGACAAGATTGACTTCTCCACATTGTCTGTTGAAGCTTCTGTAATTTTGCCCCAAATTGTCTTTTGCAGGAGGAAATGGACATGAAGGTTATTCAGTTCAAGAACAAGAAGCTCTGCGAACGCCTTGAACAAAGACAGGCTTTGGAGGATGAGTTGAGGGAGAAGATTGAGAAGCTGGAGAAGAGGCAGGCAACTGATGACACCACCCTGCTTATTGTCAACCGCTGCTGGACTCAGGTTCGCAACTATTCTATTGCTTTAGCACATAAAATGAGTAGCAAAACAGGCATATTTGAACACTCTGTTCTCACAGCTTGAGGAAAATATCCATGAACTGCTGCAATGTGTGGAGCCTAAGGATGCCCCGGCACCAGTCCAGACCCCTGCCACCCCTCCTGTTCCAGACGTCCCTGTTCCTGCTGCTGCCCCATCATCTGCTCCTGAACCTTCTGCTCCTTTGCCAGCTCCAATAGAAGGTGAGGATGGCCTCCCCCAGCCTCCACTTTCAGCTGAGGTGGTGGAAGAAGAAAAGCAACAACCAGTGCAAGAAAAGGAACAGACACAGGAGCAAGAGCAGCAACAGCAGCTTCCTGACTCTGAGAAGGAACCTATGGAGGATGGAATTCCCGGTAAACATGCAAGGAGTTAGACTCCAATACACTGTACATATATATCTACAAATATGTAAAATAAAGCATTTTTAGAATTGTACAAAAGGTTGTTACCATGGTTAAAAAATAAACTGTCAATCAAACAACAAAAGCATGTTGTAGATTGAGTACAACAGGGTTTTTATATCATGTTGATATTAATAGTTTATTTAGTTATCACATTAACCCTGTAAAGCCTACTGTTTCATATTAATATGCACATTTTCAAAACTTTATGAAAAAGCTGTTGTACTCAATCTACTGCATGCTTCTGTTGTCTGATTGATAATTGATTCTTTTTTAGCAAGTAAAAGGCATTTTGTACAATTCTAAAAATGTCCTCTTTCAGGTCATGGTAGATGTGTCTTTTTGCTGTGAAATTTGTACTAATTTTTATGAACCAAATGTTAGAATAACTTTTATATCGTTAGTAATATTTCAGGATGTATTCAGAATTCCATCTTATCTTTTTATGTCTCTAACAAATTGCATATTTTTGCTCAGGGTCTCTGAATAAAATTGAGGTGTCTTTTTTTTCTTCGAGTATAAATTCTTTATCCTCATATTATCATATTTTATAAGCCATAAAAAATTCTAATGTATCAAATCTGATACTCAAGAAACAACACTTGCAAATTATTTTTGATTTGAAGAAATGATTCGATTTTTCTGATTAGTATTTCACATTTCAGTCTTTACAGCAGGGGTCACCAAACTCAGTCCTAGAGGGCCGGTGTCCTGGAGAGTTTAGTTCCAACCCTAATCAAACACACCTGAACCAGCTAATCAAGGTCTTACTAGGTATACTTGAAACTTCCAGGCAGATGTGTTGATGCAAGTTGGAGCTAAACTCTCCAGGACACAGACCCTCCAGGACCAAAGGATCAAAATTGAAATATAAAACATTAATGCATCTTGTGTCTTTTAGCTGCTAGGCCATACAGAAACTGTTCATAGCAGCTTTTACAATTCACATTCATATTGTTTTTGGTCTATTTTTATTTTTTGTCCCTCCACCTCCACCACCTCTCAGCGAGAGTGCAAAGGCTTTCCTGGCCACTCTGGATAACAGCAGTGAGGAGGAGCTCACACTGCATCTACAGGACAGGATGCAGTTCAGCAAGGGTGCTGTGGCCTGCATGGTCTGCATATTTGACCGTCTGCATACCACCATTGATGAGCTGTGTGCCCGAGTGCAGTCAGCTGGTAAAATAAGAATTAATTTTGTGTGATTCTCAAAGCACAAACTGTTTATTATAGAAAAAAAAGCATCTCTAAAAGTTTTAGTTTGATCACCGTCTAAACAAACACTACACTAAACTTTTGCTCTTTGTTCTTATCAGTTTGTGACGATGACAGTCAGCGAGAGATTATTGCAACAAATCGCACACTTCTAGAGGAACATATTCGACTGCAAGATCTTGCTTACTCCCTTCAAGGGAAACACCACAAAATGTCATTGGAGGTATCTGTTTACCTAGTTTTGTTTGACCTTATTCTATTTATATTTATTAAATGTTAATGCTACCGTTCAAAAGTTTGGGATCAGTGTTTTAATGTGTTCACATTCAATTGATTAAAAGTAAAGGCTGTGTTACAGTAACATTCCATTTTTTGTTTTAACATTCTATTAATCAAAGACTCCTGACTCTCTTCTGGGTCTGTTGTGAGTGCGTTCACAATAACGCAGTGACGCCGCTGACGTACGACGCTGCTGACGTGTTTTCTTGTGTGCCCAATAACAAAGATAACATGTCAGCAGCGTCGTATGTCAGCGGCGTCACTGTAGTGTTGTGAACGCACTCACAACAGACCCGGAAGAGAAGACAATGCTGAATAAATAAAGTTTTTGTTATTTTTGGACCAAAATGTATTTTCGATGCTTCAGTAAATTCTAACGGACCCTCTGATGTCACATGGAGTACTTTGATGATGTTTTTATTACCTTTCTGGACATGGACAGTATACCGTACATACATTTTCAGTGGAGGGTCAGAAAGCTCTTGGACTAAATCTAAAATATCTTAAACTGTGTTCCAAAGATTAACGGAGGTCTTAAGGGTTTGGAACGACATGAGGGTGAGTCATTAATGACATAATTTTCATTTTTGGGTGAACTAACCCTTTAAAATAAAAAAAAATAAAAATAAATCTTACCAACCCCAAACTTTTGAACGGAAGTGTATATAAAAACCCTTTTTTAAGTATTAGTATAAAACTCCCTATCCCAGTTTTAAAGATGTGTGTCTGTGCTTCCACAGTATAATGAATTGATTGACAAAGTTACAAGTTCAGAGACTAAAGTGTCTGAGATGGAAACAGCTGTGGAGGATCTGCAGTGGGACATTGAAAAACTTCGTAAGAGAGAGCAGAAGCTGAATAAACACCTAGCGGAAGCTCTGGAGCAGGTCAGCTTTTCCATCGACTCAGAAATAAAACGTATATTTTCAGTTTCTATGCAATGTATTTCTTTTGCAGTTCATTGCATGTGTTGTTTGCATGCCTATCAGTATTTCCTTTGAGAAAGGAAACTGTACTGCAGGATTTTATACAGTCAAATATTTACAGTAGACACAGTGAACCAGAGAAACATACAGGCAAAATATGTAATTTGATACAATATTATAATGCTGTGATGTTAATCTGTTTGTGGTTCGAATATGGGGAGTATTAATACAAATGTATTTTTTTATGTATTATGTTTTGTTGATTTCTTGAACATGTATTCATTTTTTAGTTTTTTTTTTATTCCAAATCAGCTTAATACCGGTTACCATGCCACTGGCAGTTCAGGTGGATTACCAGGAGGTCAAATCACACTAAGTATACAGAAGGTAAAGTGTGAAATTTTAGTATTATTTCTATACTACTATAGTATTTATTAATATTTTGAATTTGCTTTTTTTTCATGTTTCTTTTAAAGTAATTTTATGTGCTATTTGTCATTTTTGTTAGTTTTTAGTTTGAACTATTTAGCTTTCATTTAATTTTAAGTTTTAGTAATTGTAGTACTTAAACTTATTTAAATTAGTTGCCAAGGCAATATTTTTAATTTCCAATTAATATTTTAAAGTACCTCAAAAATGGTTACCTAAAACTACTATATGTAGTTATACAAAAATATTTGTTTATTCCAATGATGTAGACCTGATTCCAGTCTGTCATTGTACATCAGATTGTCTAATAAGTATTTCTCTACTCTCAGTTTGAGTCTCTGAATGCCGAACTGGAGCAGAACCAAGAACTTGCCAACAGCCGCATGGCAGAACTTGAGAAACTCCAGCAAGAGCTACAGGAAGCTGTTCGGGAGAGCGAGAAATTAAAGGTGGTAGAGTTTACTGAGAATACAACATCATCTCAAACTTCCCAGTAATGACCCCATTGCATTATTTGATGAGAATAGTTTTCTTTCATGTCTCAACGTATTTCCTGTTGAAGCAGGAAGCTGGGTGAGGGCATATCAAAGGGATTTTATTTTTCATGATGCATTACTGACCTCTGTATCTCTGTAGATGGATCTGAGGAATATACCAGAGGATGTGTTGAAGGAGACGCCAGAGTACAAGTGCCTCCAATCACAGTTCTCTCTGCTGTACAATGAGTCTCTGAGTGTGAAGACCCAGCTGGATGAAGCCAGAGCGCTGCTGCTTACAGCCAAAAACGCTCACCTGCGGCAGATAGAGCACATGGAAGTAAGAGAGATGACAGAACAGAAATGATTGCTTATAGTTCTGAGTATGTTTTTTCTGAATGTTTGAATGTCATTCTCTCTGTTTGTAGAGTGATGAGTTGTCGCTTCAGAAAAAGCTACGCACTGAGGTCATCCAGCTAGAGGACACGCTGGCCCAGGTGCGCAAGGAATATGAAATGCTACGGATCGAGTTTGAACAGAATCTTGCAGCCAATGAGCAAGCAGGTAGCATCAATCATACAAGTGATTTTATTTTATCCATTTTGGTTGACATGCCTTAAGGGTTAGGTGGGATTCCTTAGTGGTGAATTTCCCAAGGCCCATTTGTTTTACAGTCACCATGGCTGCAGCAGTCTGTGGGGGTGGTGTATCCTGTCATCACTTCTCCTCTTCATTGTTTTGGCTGGGGTTTACGTTTTACTAAGCATCGTAAACCAAGACGTTTGAATGACTATAAGGATCACTATCTCTCTCTTGGTTTTTTTTCTTTAAATATTTCCTCTCTCATTCACTTCAGGCCCAATAAACAGAGAAATGAGACATTTAATCAGCAGTCTTCAAAACCATAATCATCAGCTGAAAGGTGATGTGCAGAGATATAAGAGGAAACTTCGTGAGACACAGATGGAAATAAACAAGGTATTGCTCATGCTGGTCTCATTTGACAGTTTTTTTGATATCCCACGATAACAGAAATTTAAGATGGAAACATTCAATCACAGTGGTTCATATATATATATATATATACACACACACACACACACGTTTATGAAACAATATATAGCTTGTTTTAAAACAACAAAAGCAATCATTTTTTAAATTGTTGTTAAACAAAAAGAAAAAAAAAAAAACTTCTCCAAAACATTGTACTAGCTAATCTTCCATTAACTACACATCTGTTATTGCATACGTGGGCTGTTAGTGTCATGATTAAATTTTAACTAAATCTTGTTCTCTGTGTAATGCCACTCCTGTGTTTTTTCAGTTGAAGTGCCAGAGTGGAGATGCAGGTGCACTGATGTTGGAAGAAAGCGTCGGTGACGGAGGACTGGAAGTTAAGAAAGAGGAAGATGAGGACCAGGAGGAGGAGGAAGAGAGAAGGAGAGAGCTGGAAAGGCAACGGGCACGGGAGAGAGAGAGGGAGGCAGAGAGAGAGAGGGAGCGAGAGAGAGAGCGGGAGAGACAGCGGAGTGAGGAGCTGAAAAGGAAGGATTCTGACACACTGAAGATGCTTAGAGGAGAGCTCAAGTATGTTTCATCTTTCAGCCTACGTCATGATCCTCAGTGCTACTTAACTTCCTATAATAATGTCTGCTCTTTTATCAATCATGCTGAATCTAAATGGATCATAATTGATTTGAGTTGACCCCAAAAATATTTGGACACTAAGTTCTGCTTAAAAAAATCACTGCATTGCATAAACTATCAAAGCAGGTGACATTTATTTTAATTAAAGTGTGTGTATACAGTCTTCATTTCAGGCTGCAAAGCAACAAAATGTGATATTTTTTTTTTTTTTTAAAGGTGGTGATTATTTTCACTGTATACACACACACACTAAATATAAACCTGAAGATGCAAAGCACTATCTGTGTTGTATTTTAATGTTCTCTATTTTGGGAAACTGTAATATCACATCATATTGTATAGCATTTAAGGAACTTCACATCTGATTCACCTCTCCTACACATCATTTGCATCATGTCAACAGAAAAGCTCAGGAATCTCAGAAGGAAATGAAACTACTGCTAGACATGTACAAATCAGCCCCAAAGGAGCAGCGAGATAAAGTGCAACTTATGGCCGCCGAAAAGAAGTCCAAAGCAGAAGTATGTGAACCCACTAAGATTTGCCGTGTTTCTGTGTGGCGAAAAAATTAACATGCAATTCACTCGGGGTGGTCCTTGTCTTAATGCTAACATCAACATTGTTTGGAAGTGGAAGAGTTGAGGCAGCGAGTGCGGGAACTGGAGGAGAGGGAAAGAAAGGAAAGCAAAAAGCTGGCAGATGAAGATGCTCTCCGCAAGATCCGTGTGGCAGAGGAGACGATCGAACACTTGCAGAAAAAATTGGCTGCTACTAAACAGGTGTCTAGTTGAACAAACTTATTGTCAACATTTGTGTTAGAATCAATTTAGATCAATAGCCTCTGTAGGAGATTAACTGATAGTTAAAAGCAGATGAACTGATAATGCCCATGTGGACCTTTCAGGAGGAAGAGGCCCTGCTGAGTGAAATGGATGTGACGGGACAGGCATTTGAAGACATGCAGGAGCAGAACAGCAGACTCATGCAACAGCTCAGAGAGAAAGATGATGCCAACTTCAAACTTATGAGTGAAAGAATCAAATCCAACCAGATTTACAAGCTTCTGCGGGAGGAGAAAGAGGAATTGGCAGACCAAGTGCTAACTTTCAAAACCCAGGTACGCAAAAAAAAAAAAAAAAAAAAATCTACTAGTCGGTAGGTTTTATAGCAAGTGAGCTGACTCTGGCTACACCTGAAAGCTTATGCTTACTTCTTGCCCAATCAGACAGTGACTTTGCAGGCAGCGTTTGTGCACAAAGGTATCTCCCAAAACTGATTGAGGACAGGCTTCTACGGCAGCCTAACGGTCTAATGATCTGCAACAAAATAGAGAAAACTTTGGTCATAACTGCTATAATACTAATTTCCTTCTAGATATGAAAACAAAATTTAAAAACATCAACTGTCATGGAATTGAATACACGATGGTGGGATATCATAGGCAGCAGTGTATACATCTACGCTGCCTTCAAAAATCATTCAGATGATGGTATCTCAGTAGACAGGAAATGACAAGATCATAGGGGTCTCAATTTTTTCCCCATTATTTTTAACATAACACGCCATCTTTACTCAAATATTTATAGCATATAAATACACAAAATTAACCTTCAAAAATATGCTTACAAATGAAAACCAACAGAAATCAGATAAAAGTCTGCTAATTGATCACATTTAATGTACCGCCACTAAAAATAGTTCAAATTTGAAAAAAAAATCTAGATAAACTATTTGACTAATTGGTTAATAGACAAAGCTAAAATTAATGGACCTTTTAATTTTTAGGCATAAAATCTGCACATAATAATGTTTTACAACTTCTGTTTTAAAAAAAAAATACTGATGTGGTTGTCATCTGCTCTTTAACTCTCTCCCAGGTGGATGCTCAGCTGCTGGTAGTGCAGAAACTAGAAGAAAAAGAGGGTGTCCTGCAGAGCACACTGGCCACACTGGAGAAGGAGCTGGCACTGCGCACTCAAGCCCTGGAGCTCAACAAGCGCAAGGTAAAACCGGATCACAGACGCCCACCTCTGTTCTCATGTCCATGACAACCATGACTCAGCTTAGCCAACCGTTAGCATACATTTCCAGATGTGTGTTTAATGCTTGTCTTTTTGCATGATGGCTCAGGCAGTGGAGGCGGCCCAGTTGGCCGAGGACCTTAAAGTACAGCTGGAACACACTCAGACCAAGTTGAGGGAAATCCAAGCCTCAGTACTAGACAACCGCACTGCCCGTGAGAGAGAGAGCGTCAACCTCAAGAAAGCCCAGGTGCATGGGCACATATGTTGTAGAAAAGTTTTTGGATACAAATAAGTGAGAGCGATGTGTGTGAAACTCTTCTACTGTGCTGTTCTTTTCAGGAAGACTTGTCCCGACTGCGGCGTAAGCTGGAGAAACAGAAGAAAGTTGAAGTGTACACAGATGCTGATGAGATTCTGCAAGAAGAAATTAATCAGTATAAGGTCAGTCAAAATTTCAGACTTTTTTTTTTAGATTGGGGACATGAGTACTCTTATTCAGCAAATGGATTTAATTGATCGGCAGTGACCGTAAGACAGTATAATGTTTACAGTTTTTCTCAGTCGCTTTGGTACATTTCCCGAATCATCCTTGACATTTGCCAAACAGTAAGTGCATTTCTCAAAACAACTCGTACAAATAGCAAAACACCATGGATTACCTGCAAAAGCCAGTCTCTTACTCAAAATCCTTAGTTCATCTCTCAAAAATAAATATCTGTGTCAATGAACATGTCAGTGCCATCAGAATGACAAGTCCTTGTGTCACTGTGTATGGATAAGACAGTCAAATTGCTTAGTCATGTTGTCAATATAACAGTATACTCTGGAGGGATGTTCTAATGTAAACTATGGCAAACATTTTGGATGACAGTTACTGTATTGAACATTATGCCATATGCTTATGTATGCCATATATCCATTTCAAAAGTACAAATTTACACATTACTGTATGTGGGATATTGATTGAAAGAGACTGGATAGAATTCCTAGTTACACTTTTACTAGTGGTCTGACCAAAAAAAAAACAAACAAACAAAAAAAACCTTTACAATGTCATTGTTTTATAGAGAAGGAAAAATAAATATGGGCACAAAGATGAAAATAAAAAGATAAGTCCACTGTGTAACTCTTGTGTCTGTCTATACAGTATATGCTTTCCAACTGAAGAGTCATGAGATGAACCTTTGAGCTATTTCAGAGAAATGGTTTATCATTGGCTTATCTACATTCTCTTCATTAGTCAAGATTCACTTGCACAATTCATGCCAAATGTACAAAAAGTCTAATAATAATGTGTAAAATAAAATGTGCTTGGCAGTTTATGACAACTAGATGAACCTTTTTGCATTCAGTGACTTATATGATGAACTAACGACTAGATGAGGGGTAAGACTATTGCACAGAAAACTATATAATACATTTTGAGTAACATGACATTAGCAACTGATAATGTAGGAAACCGCAGATAAATGTGCATAATCAACTGCATGAATGTACAAAAGCAATCGCAACTTGTTCAAAAGAATGAGAAACTGGTTTTATGACGTGTATAAATGACTAGAGGATGTGGAGGTTGTACAAGTAGTTTTGAGAATTTCATTTCTGATTTGAGAAATGCTCCAAAGTGACTGAGAAAAACTGTAACAAGATTTCTATTTCAAGTAAATTAACTTTATAGTAATCTAAGAGTCTTGAATAAAAAGGTGTCCCCAAGAATATTAAGCAGCAAATAACATTTTTAAATGTATTCAAATAGAAAACAGTTATTTAAATTGTAATAATATTTCACAGTATGTTTTTGCTCTATATTTTACTCTATATTTGATCAAATAAATGCAGTCTTCAGAACATTTTGAACAATTTCACAATAATAATGAAGTCATCAAAGTTATGAAAACAAAAATGGAAGTGTGGGAAACATTTTGTGACCAAACTAGGTTAAACGGTCATATAATTTTAGCTTCTTCAAAGTAGCCACACTTTGCGTAGATTACACACTGTGGCTATTCTTCCAGCCAACATCTTGAGGAATCCGACTGGGATGGGTTTTTTTTCCCCATGTGTGCTGGCCGCTAGCTGTCTGCTTTTCCTGTACTATTTGGTCCAACTCATCCTTTTAAAACAATATTTTTTTATAAGCACAATTAATGTGTTTATGAAATGAATTTCACGCATTAAATGACTTGTAGATTAGCTTAATACTGTATTATTAGTGGCTGACCTGACTGTTGTCTCCTTTCTAGGCTAAATTACGTTGTCCCTGTTGTAATACCCGAGATAAGGAGACTGTCCTCACCAAGTGTTTCCACGTCTTCTGCTATGAATGCTTGAAGACTCGCTACGACACTCGCCAGAGGAAGTGCCCCAAATGCAATGCTGCATTCGGAGCAAACGACTTCCACCGCATCTACATCACCTAATTTAGTGTGCACTTTTTGATGGACTCAAAAAAGTAGATGAGAAAGAAGGGATGAAAGTGGTCTTGAAGCACAAGATTACCATAATATGGTATTTTAAAATGCTCTGAAGAGCCACTTTCACTCCCATCTGTTATAGGTGGTGCTAGTGACCAAACAGACAGTGACAGAATGGAAATAGTTGTGAAGTATTCATGGTCTGCAGCATGCAAGCAGTGCTTCATTGCAGAGGAATCCATTGAGTTTTGTCTCTTACTTTTTATGTTTTCTTTAAAGTACTGCGAATAATTTTTTATTTTTTATTTTAAACCTGCATTTTGTTGAATGACCATGAAAAAAAAAGAAAACTATCTGTATATGCTCAGATTTCAATATATCATAAATGTCATAACTCATGAGTGACATTTGAGTGACATTTAAAGTTAAAAGAAACTGTTTTGTTTGGACAATTATGGCCTTATCCGTTTGAGTCATACAGTAACTATATCTAGTAATGTAGTTAGTCAGTCAGTTTCCATGGTGACACTCTGTTATTGAACCCCCAGAAAGAACAGATGTGATGGGTACTGGGTGGAAAGAGGAGATCTGCACAATTAGAAGCATAGATGGTGGTGCAGTGATCTTAAAGACAAAACCGAAATCAATTTTAGAGACCAAGAAATGTTCATGAACAAAATTTCTCAGTAGGTACCATATACTCAACCATACAGTGTCCATACCAGATATAGCATCAACGTATGTCAATAACTGTTGCACAGTTTCACAAAAAATAAAAACTGGATAAAATTATGTGTGAACTCAGCTCTTTGCTTTGATGTCATCCTAGACAAAACATTACAGACATTACACCATATGTTTTATGCAAGTGTTATGTTTAGATTTTGCATTGAAGATTGACTGGCTAGATGAATTTGGCTTTTCATTTTAATTGTGATGTTATTGTTGTACTTGGTGCAAAAGGATGAATTGAAACTGGACTTTACAAATGAAATATAACAGTCCATATGTTGTCTGCCAGTTCAATCCTATTTACAGGTGTCTTTAGATGGTTTAGATAGATATGCATAGTTGCATACTATTAGAAGAGGATCATAGGGGAAGCAATCTTGGGGAGAAAATAAAACCTACCACGCGTTTTTATTTTATTTTTTTACTTGCAAATGTTTGCCCGGAATATATATGTAAATGTTTTTCATTATATTGCGCAATTGACCCAATGTTATTCCCCGCACCCCTTGTTTTTGCAGTGCTGATCGTATTAATAATTGTTGTACTGCTTTTCCTCTCAGTCTGTGTTGTGTGTCTGCCAAACACTGAACTTGTTGTTTGGTCCCTTGGACCAGAGACAGTGAATTACGTAGTTGGGTGTGGTGACTTTAATGTGCCTATTTTGCTCAAACATACTTTGTGCGCGGAGACTGGGGTCTCCAGCTCTTACAAAAAGTACTTATTTTCGCAAATTTACTTGGTGTAAACGTTTATTCATTTAAGTTGTTATCTTGATAGGTCTGACATCAAATATTTACGTCATCAATATTATAAAGGCGGATATTTCCTATTACTAGTGAATTGGCGTCTTTTTCACGTAAATGTAGAACTTGAAAGTAAAACTGAAACTCTTGTCTGCGAACAAGCGCTGTTTGTGCGTTTACCATCATTGACGGTTTCCCACTCGTGCTGCTGTGAATACAGAGATACTAGGGCAGTGTTTCAAATCCTAGCGAGTTGCCTGCTTAGACATCCGCTTCCTCTTTACGAGTTCGGGTCTTTAACAATTACAATAACCGTACTTTTGAGGAAGAATATTTTGAAAATCTGTCTCCAAATGTAACATTCATTCAGATTAATTCTGTAACAAGACGTAATGAATCATAAATGTTTTGATTCACGAAGAGAACCGTTTAAGTTGCATGAAAAAGTCAGTCACTTTTTGTCCTTGACTCACTAAAAAGAATCGGCAATGTGTCATTAGTTCAGCAACCGGACGCAGTGTGACTCACTTGAAACGGCTTGCTAAAATTTCGGAGTACCAGTCCAGCAGGGATTACCAGAGTCAAGCTGTATTTGATTTTACAAAAAAAGAACAGGTAGAAGAGTGTCTTAGTTCAGGAACTGGTAGCAACTTATGCTCAATATTCGCATTGCATGTGAACAATAATAAGACCCATTAATAAGATACAATGAGAAACGCTTTTAAAAACTGAACGTTCGGAGAACATTCAGAAATAACGTTTCATGACTTAAAGGGAACGTTAGTAAAACGTTCTTAGAACATATTTTGTTTGCTGGGAAATTCTTGATTCTTCTTAATTGTAAGTCTCGCGGATGCCCTGAACGCTGTCTACATAGACAACCCACAAGCTTTTGAGATACGGTCACAAAATCTCAGTACAGTACATAGGAAATGACTCATAGAGGAGTTGAACCCAACGCGTGGGTGTGGGCGCTATTAAAACAAGACTGAAAGTTTGGGGTTGGTCATTCACACGCGCTGCTTTTGCTATGCTTGAAACCCATTTGTGGCTTTTAATCTTTTGAAATCGCTGTGGGATTTCAATATATATAAAGCTCAATGGATACCGGTGCTATGTTGCGTTGCCTCTATTGGATTACTCTATTGATCGCCCCGCTTATTCATGGAATAAACGCGGATAAAAGTAAGAACATTCACATTTACTTGCTTAATATTCCCATGTTATAGCATAGAGCGTATGTGTGACATTTGTTATGTATTTTTCTGCTGGTGAGTAAAGTCCCAACCTTTATGTCTCATTTGTCCTCTTGCTATGAACATGGAGAGACGTGGAGTCAGTGGAGTTAATGACGATAAACTGCCTCATTCGTAATAGCTTCCTTTACCAGTTACTGTTCCCACCGGTTCCGCATTCCAATGCACTTATTTCACTCCCGCCCGCTGCAGGGGTTGTATTGTGCCCAGCTGAGAACAAGAGGCTTCAGCTTTCCACGAGGAACATGAAGCTTGCAGTGCCTTTGTTACTTTGGCATGTGTATTACTGCTGGAACAGTTTTAATTGTAAAAACACTTGCAGGGATGAAAAAAAAAAAAAAAAAGTTTTTTCTGCTATGGAAAAGTCGTAGGCAATGTCTTGGAAAGTGCCCATATGCCCTTGTCATATTCAGTGGCTTTAGTTAAGCAGTGATTTACTACAGACCGAAAACTGATTCATGTCATGTCATGTCTCAGAATTACATTATGCTTAGATCATCAATATACTGTAGTGGTTCTCTAGGGGCCTCAGGCCCACTAGGGGGCCTTACAAAAACTCCCAAGGTGGCTAAACATCTTCACATTATGTATAATTGTGTTAAAATAATTTAACAAATAAACTAAGAAAATAATTCAGGTTTTTTTTTTTTTATTATTATTATTATTATTATTATTATTATTATTATTTAGTGCAGCATACAACCTATGGAAACAAAACTGACACATTTTATTCATACATTTTTTTTAATTAGAATAATAAATTAATAATAATTTACATTTTAATTATTCAATTATATTACTTTTCTTAAAAAAAAAATTTTCGTCACAAAGAACTTTTCAAGCATCAATGAAACTGTGAATTATAAAGAAAAAAAAAACCTTGTCAATTCATTATTTTAATGAAACCCTAATTTTTAAAAACACGTAAAACATGGCACCTCATCATTTCAGCAGAAATACAAGTAGAAGAACCCCAGGCTGGGTAGGGGGGCCTTCAAATATTAACTTTGACAAAAGGGGTCCTTGGATTACAAAGCTTGAGAACTACTGACACTGGAGGGCTGAAATTCAAGATGATGTTTACTGATCATTTATCTTCCTTGAGTGTGCATGATAAAACATACAAGGCTTTGATATTTTACTATTCCTTATATTCCTTATATGATATTTTACTGAATTAACCTTAACATTCGCAACCTCAGCAACATAAGATAAGAATATACTGAGGTCTGATTCAATATACCCTACTTCCTGAAGAGTTATCTGTTTTTAAATGTGCTTTAATGCAAATTACATAAAGATATGCAGATCTTTACGTTTCAGTGAATTTTTAATGCAGTAGCCTATATAATGCATCAAAGGAAGTCATTTGAAAGCAAGTCTTCCTTAGAATCTGCCCGTGTTCTTGAAATCACGTCACAGAATAACTGCAGCTGATTAGTTTGCGGATGTTAATCATATGTAGACCGCAGCTGTTTATGTGATAGACTTTCGGTGGTGTCTGCCTTAATGCCTTTTCCTTTAATGTAGCCTACCTCCCCTGATTGCAAGCTTGTGCTCAAGACAAACCTTAAGCCCCACAGCTTTCACTGATGACTCCTTCGCCAATCCATTAGTTCTCTTAAAGTCGCTTTTCCTTGTCCTCAGTTCTCGCAGCGGGACACTTTGCATGCACTCAGGGGCCGCATCATAGTCTGGCCGTGATCGAGCTTAGACTTGCTTACGCACACAGAGCATGAGTAATACCGTTTCCCCGCGAGTGCACCACCACATCACTTCAACGGAATTTCCCATCTCATTTCATATGAGAAAAGAGGCAGAGCGAAGAAAGCTCTTGGATCTTATTCAGCAGTTACACATCAAATTTTACCAATGTGCAAAACCTCGAACCCACCAAAAAGTTATCAGGAAACGCGTGCAGAGAAGTTGTTTTTTGTCAGCTTCGCTGTAATTTGCTACCGCTATTTGACACCTTTTTGTGTGTGCGCTTCTTTGTTCAATTTTGGCAGGTTCAGGCCTTTGTTTGGGATCCGAATTCTGGAACGAAGATGTTGCACAATGCGTACCTTGTTATATATGCAAACAGTACCCGAAAACTCCATCATGTGACACATGTGAGTATATTCGATCAAACAATTGGTATGAATAGAAGCGATAGTTCAGGAACACTTATAAAAAAGGTACAAAAAGCTGTTATATTGTGAGAGAATTATGAGATATAAACTCAGAACTGCGAGGAACTGTAAAAATTGTGAGATCTCAACTCAGAATTGCTAAAAAAAGTCAGAATTGTTAGATAATAGGCTAAGCCGCAACCACCTGTTTTATTTATTTATTATTTATGTATTTATTTGTTGTGACGGGACCAGGGTTGCATTATAATTTCATAATTCCTACTATTTTCAAAGACTGTGAATGAAAATGGGAAATTTCGCAATTAAAAATTATTTGAATTTACATCCACTCAAATGAACAAGATAACTTGAATAAAAAATAGTTAATTTTGTTGAACAAGACTGAAAGATTCAAGTCATTACAATGGTCTGATATTCCCATCACTATTTCTAAGGTTAAACACTTATAGTAGATGCTTTTGTAATAGGTCAAAGCTTACGTACAGAGAAGGAGTGGTCAGATTCTTTCTGTATTATGTGAAGAGCTGGAGGTCTTCCAGTAACATTGTCCTATGTTTTTAAGGCCCACCCATAGAGCCTTCGGATTCCTGGAGGGTGGCAGCAATTACCAGTTTATCTGTCCTGGCAGCTGTAATTGTTTGTGGAGCCTTGCTCATAGGCGTTCTAGTACATCAGTGCAGGTCCAAGAGGACCTTACGTGGTGAGATGTTAACATTAAAACATCTTTTTAACAACAGACACTCTCTTTCAGAGCAGGACTTAAAACTAACTCAACTTTTTCTGTCCACAACTCAGAACCAATTGAAGAGACAACAGGACCCCTTTATCCAGTATAGGTTCTTCATAAGGTAGGGGTTGAAAAATGCAGCACTTCTTAGGATGCTTCGAAATGCATTAAGGAAATTAGTTTTGTTCATATGCAATTTTTTAAATGTTTGCAGCTCATGGAACTCAAGCTGACAGCATATGAAAACGGACTGTTACTCCAGTGAATTAATGCTCCAGTTGGTGAAACACTGGCTGGTACCTCAACCACAGAGTGTTCTATGAGTAGCATCTGATTTGTCTAATTTATTACATTAGTAGGCTATGTCATGCATAGCAAATGGTTTTGCACTATAGCTGCACTGAGACCTTCCTTGTCACTCACTGTGCAGAATAGGTTTGCAAGCCTTAGGTGCTAAGTGACATCCTACAGACAGCAAGACAGCATATTTTAGATTCCTTTTTTTTTTTTTGGAAAAATGCTTCAGCAACAGGTTTTGTTACAGTTTTTGCAAAAAATTGTGGCCATTCATATTGCACTTAAGAATGCATTGTAGATGCATTTCCACCTGAACATTTCTTGTTAGATTTGCAAACACGATAAACGTAAATAACCATAACAAGTTTAACATAGCAGACTTGCCTTTAAATATGCCTTCTAAACAGACTTAGTATGGCACATAGCCATTTGAATGTATTTGTAATCTTTGTACAGTTTTAATTATCTATTTTTATAGTGTTGGAATACTACGCACTGTATAGATGTAGCCCTTTGTACAACAATATTCTGACACTGACTGGCTCAGCAGCCTGTCTATGTCATTGACGAACATTCTGGAGATGTGGAGGCACTGAAGACCAGCGAAGACACAGCAGCCGATGACCTGAAGAGTGAAGAGTCGCCACCTGACATTAACAGATTCTTTAAAAGAGCCGCAGGTGTCAGATTCAGTCTTAGTTTTCCTACCTTTTTGCGCATAAGAGATTAGATCGTTTAGTGTGATATTTACATATATGTATCGTGATATATTTAATCTCTCGTGTTTTATCTTTTCAGCTTAGTAAAATATTTTGAAGATGTGTGTAGCCAGCTTTGGGCATTAGGAAATGTATATATTTATATGCAGCAGATGCTGAGGAGTAATGAAATTAACTTGTTTGAAAGACTTCAAGCATGTTTAGCTAAAGTAAAGGGTTAATCTCACAAAATCTGTGAGGAAAAGGTCACATTTCAACCTAGAAATTATATTTTGCTTAAATAATTTTTTTTTTTTTGCAGTGTTACATTGTTTTCAAGAAAACTAAGCACATTTTATACGCCAATTCTCAATAATACTTTATGTACCTCAGTGCAAATCACTGGCATGTTTGTCAGAAATCTAGAAACATCAAGAAGCTAGTCCAGAATCTTGATAAACATAAACCTGTGAAGCATGCACAGCACTGTCACAGTCTTGAGTAAAGATGGTTATGTGTCTTTACTCGTTCACAATTACTCCACAGACTGCAGAGGAAACCATGCATTTTAATGCATTAAAGAGACAACCATTGTACTGTATTTGTCTGTTTTTTGTTTTCTTTCCTAAATGTGTTCTTAAAAGTATCTAATTTGGAGTCTTCACACCTGAAGAAACAATATGACAGCAGAATGATAAACCCATCTACTCATTTCTCATTTGCATATTCTAAAATAATCAATGTAATCATGCACTGCAACTGCAAGGAATTCAAGCGTAAAAGATACAAGGCTAAAAATAAAAGCCAAAACACACTATTATATAGTCTTTATTCAGTTCAAGAAAGTGAGGGTATCAACACCTACGGTTAAACATCATCTGCTTATTAAGGTCCCTACTTGAGAAAGAGAAACATTGATCATGTGAACAAAAATAAATATTTAATATTTAAGATATACACAACTGATTACAGGGAGTCTCAGTTGTCAGTTTAAGTTTTGTCAAATGCATTGAAACCATTAATACATGAAGGTTTGCAAATTCTACTCTTAGATAATGAGTAAGCACTGATCTATAGGCTTAAAAGGAAACCATCTTACAAATAATTTAATCCAAGTAGCGTGGTGATATGAAATGGCACATTGAAATTCAATCTGGCATTAAAGACAGCCACAGAAGCCTCGATGCTAAAAGCATCAAGCTAAATGTATTTTCTTACATTGCGTCTATTAAGTTGCAAGACCTGAGCATTTTAAAAAACAGTTGAAAAGAGTTTAGTCTGTGAATTCCTGCCCTAATAGAGCCCGACCGATCATGGACTTTTGTTTTTGTTTTTTTGTGTGGGGGGGTCCATTAATTTTTTTTGTGTTCCAAAATCTTGAACGTACTTCCACTTCATAAAACATTTACTAGAAAAGTATGCACTAAGAAAACTGAAATGTTTCTGTTGTTCTTTCAAATATGCTGTTGTGGATGCTTCTAAAGAGGTATTTCTTAAGTGTTTACAACCATTATCTAATACTTACGTAATCGACCAATCTAGCATTTATCACACATTTAATACCATGCATAATGTGTACCACATTTAACAGTATTAAAGACAAGAAATATGCTTACATTTTAAATATTAATATAAGGTATAAATAGTTCTATTTAAATAAATAAATATAAATATCTTTGAGATTTTCTACAAGACAGGCCTAAGTGAAGGTTCCTGTTTAACAGCCTTACCAGTGTCATCCATTATGAAACTGTAGGAACATCAAGAGTATGTTGGTCTTAATGAGATGATGATTACAGCACATCTACCATGAGCAGTATGATAACCTGAAAATATGGAAGCACTTAATACAAACATAATTAGAAGGATAGCATGTATCCTTTTATCCCCATAATACCTCAAAAATTAATAAAAGCTTGTTTTGTTCCCCCTCCGATCACGGCAAATAATCGGTCAGGCTCTTGAAGGCAGCACTAGGTAAGAGTCTGGACAGAAATACTCAGTCTGAGACCTATCATCGTACCAAACAATTTGTGCACTGTTTGGGGACACAAAACAATAGAAATAAAATAAAAAATAAAAAACTCTAAAATGGTCTCTGACAGGCACTGTCACTTATTCTAACATGTCTAGAGTATTACTGTCCCTGCCAGAGGTAGTATCTTATCAATGCCAGTCTTAAGTGTCCATTAAAGAACAATATTTAAAAACACAACAGTAAAGGAGGCAAGTCTTGCCGAGATTAGCATCTGTGTGTGACACCATCTGGACAAGTACAGCAGAAAACCTGATGTTGTGCGATTATTGGCCTTGGGCCTTGGGTGGAGAAAGAGTCTTGTGATAGAATATTGTTTT
The DNA here is from genome assembly GCF_018340385.1 of Cyprinus carpio. NCBI lineage: Eukaryota > Metazoa > Chordata > Actinopteri > Cypriniformes > Cyprinidae > Cyprinus > Cyprinus carpio. The sequence continues at coordinate 15,430,548 of NC_056583.1, forward strand.
GAAATCTTCCCTTGGAGCGGCAAGACTGGAGCGTGGCCTTAGAGGAAAGGGTCCACACCCAGTCCCATGAACGCATTATCATCCATGTTGAAGGAGGACTCATAAGTCTGTTGGGTATTCTGATGCATCTTCTGATGGTGCCGAAGGTTGGACTTGCTAGAGAAACGCTTGTCACAAAGGAGGCAGGAGAAGGGCTTCTCTTTGGTGTGGATGCGCCTGTGGCAGATAAGCTGGGTGGAGACCCGGAAGGCCTTGCCACACTCCAGGCACTGATAGCGTTTGGGTTCTGTGTGAATGCGCCGGTGATTCTTCAGTGCCATGAGATTGGTGAACTCCTTTTGGCAGACTGAGCAGAAGAAGGAACCAGTCTTGTGGCTGTTTTTGTGGTTGAGCAGCGAACCAGCGTGGCGGTAAGTGCGCCCACAGTGCTCACACACATGACTTTTCTCTTCCCTACCGTGTCCCTTGCTACTTTCCTGCTGGTCTTGAGGCTCAGGGAATCCATGCGCACGGCTGAAGGCTGAATCGATCTTAGGAAGGCTCTGAATTCCTATCTCCTGGTCTAGTGCTGAGTCCCAGCCTAAATCCTGCTGCATCTGCATACCTTGCTCATGGTGTGACTGCCCCTGCAAGCTGCCATGGAGCTCCTGGTGCTGCTGAAAACTAGCCAGGTTTGGGAAGTTCTGTTGACACATGTTGCAATAATAGGGGAGTCCCTTACTATGCACCTCCATGTGGCTCTGCAGGTGTGCAAACTCACAGAAGGTTTTTCCGCAATCTGGGCAGCAGTGGCGAGCCATTTGAGAATGGCGTTCTAAATCCAGAGGGTTCATGAATGTTTTGAGGCAGAGAGTGCAGTGGAGGAGGTCAGCAGAATGAGACTTCTTGTGGTTGAGAAGGGAACCGGCATGTCTATAAGAGCGTCCGCACTGATCACACCTGTAACAAAGCAAACAATTGGCATCAGATGAAGGATAAGAAAGGATAGGTGTCCAAATAACATTTAAGAAAAGAAATGACTCACGTGTAGCATTTGTCCACACCATCTTGATTTACAGTAGAGTTTGGATTGCCATTTAGGTAACAGCGATGTCTCTTTAGCCCAGACTTTCCCTGGAAGCTTTTGCCACATGTTTGGCAGCTGTAATGAGTTACTCCCCGTGCATGGATTTTTTGATGATTGTACAGGATACTGGAGAGACGGAAAGCTTTACCACAAGTAGGACAGACATACTTTTTCTTCTGCGTGTGAATGCGTGTGTGGTTTCGTAAAGCCATGGGATTGGAAAAGGGCTTGGCACAGAAGGAGCAGGTGAAACGGCCTGTTTTGTGAGTGTTCTTATGGTTCAACAAGCTACCAGCGTGACGGTAACTGCGACTACAAATGTTGCACTTGAATGGTCGTTCCTCTTTTTGTAGGTTCGCTTCATCATCACCATCTACATCTCCTGGGGGGACAGAATCAGGGGCAGTCTCTTTGCTACAGGTGTGTCCTTCAAGTAGTTCAGTATCTGGAAATACAAGATGGCATTGCTTGCAAGTCAAATCCTTTTCTTGTTTGTGGCCCCTGAGCTTTCCTCTTGCTGCTGCATTTCTTTTATTGGCTGAACAAGTGTGGTTGAGTAACTGTTTGTTTCCCCTGAAGGCCTTTCCACAGTCTTGGCAGCGGTGTCTTTTGACAGCAAAGTGTATTCGCAAATGGTTCTTCATTGCTAGCTGGTTGGAATAAGTGTTGTTGCACAAAGCACAATGATATTCACCTGTCTTGTGTGAGTTTTTGTGGTTGACTAAGCTTCCTGCATGCCGATAACTTCGCCCACACTGATCACAAACAAAAGGGCGAGGGTCCCTGGGATCTACCATCTGGCCCTCTTTTTCTTGGCTAGACTGATCACTGTTAGAGGTCTGCCGTTGCTTACGGCGTCTGCTCATTCTCTTTCTGCTGGAATTAAGTGCCTGCATTCCACTACCTGAGGCATTCCCACTCATCTGCATGAGTGTCTGGATTTGTTTGTTGAGCTCTTCAATCTTAGCCTTGTTTTCCTGATGTACCCTCTGGTGATTCAACAGTTGTTTATAGATTTTGAATGCTTTCCCACATTCTGTGCATCTATGCCTGGTAGAGAAAGAAAAAAGATCAGATAAAGAAAGAACTTAGCTTTAAAACAGTATAGATGAAGTATGATCTTATACAATCACTTTTGTTTTCAAAGCAATCAAATTCTCAGGTTTAATTTGAACATATATTTTAAACACTTACTTTTTAACATCAAAGTGTGTCCTCTGGTGATTCTTGAGAGCCAGCAAATTATAAAAACGCTTTTGGCAAACAAAGCATCGAAACACTCCAGTTTTGTGAGACTTCTTATGATTGAGTAATGATCCAGCATGTCTGTACGATCGACCACACTGGTCACACTTGTAATGGCGCTCTCCATCATGTGAACTCTCCTGCAAAAGTTCTTGTTGAAATGTACTTCTAAGAAGCGGTTTCTCCCCACATTCCTCCCCCACTTGTCCATCTCGTTGTCCTGTGCAATTGTGGTTACTGAGGTAATAAGTATCGCTGCAGCTAATGCCACATTTCCCACAAATAATACTTTCGATTTCCACTTTTGGTTTGAGCTCATTCTGGTGGTTGGATACAAATTGTTCTTGCGGATTACCTTCCATATTGCTATGCAGGAGCTGGTGGGCTTGTAGGTCCTCTTTCTTTGTAAAGCTCTCTCCACAAGTGCTGCAGATAATCAGACTGCAGTCACCCTGCTGATTTTCACTCATTTCATCTTTCTTGACCTCTAGGGAAGACAATGATGATGGGCCACATGCTGAAGGTGTGGCATGAGTTTGAGTATGACCTCCGAGATGGCTTCGCAGTGCACGCATGCTAGTATAGTGATTCCCACACACTGAGCACTGATACATCTCTCCATCGTCCTCTTCTTCATCATCTTCACATTCAGTTTTAGCTTCACTCTCACTCATCTGACCATGAATGTCGTCATGAAAGGTCTGCTGTCTAAAATAGGCCTCTGCTGCACTGCCGTCATGTCCTTCAAAACCAACATCTTCACCTGACTCTCCTAAGAAATGTTGATGCTTTGTGTTGTGACCAGGTGAGCCATTCATCATGGTCTGATACTGCTGATTCAGGAGGGGACACATGTGTGACTTGATTCCTGCAATATCACTAAATGTCTTTCCACAGTCAGCACACATGTGCCTCTCCATGAGGTGTTCATCCTGAGGTAGGTGCTCATCTGAGAAGGAATTGTCAAACTGCTCATGAAATTCAGTAGCATTCATCTCATTCACATGCTCCTCATCAGATTCATGCTGCACAGAGTCTACCAGGTCCTGAGAAAGGCCTAATATTCCACTTACATCTCCCTCATTTGATTGAAAACAGTTCTGTTGGTTCTCATGCGTCAAGGGCTCTGAGGAAAGCCAGTCACCCTCAGAACTAGCAGGCAAAGATGTGGGCCTCCCCTTATGGATCCGAAGGTGGCTCCGCAGAGCTGCCAAATGTGGGTAGTTCTTGCGGCAGATGGAACACTGAAAGATCCCGGTTTGATGGGATCGTTTATGATTTATAAGACTGCCTGCATGCCTGTAGCTTTTGCCACAGATGTTACACCTAAATCGGCGATCAGAACTGTCAGCATCTTCTACTTTGATGTTATCAGTACCCTGTGCTGAATGATCAGGGTTGAGGTTTTCCGATGGTAGGGCCATTGGCTGTCCCTGAGCATGCAGAGTCAATGGATTTTCATCTAAAGAGTTGGGTAGATAAATATGACCATTTTCCAATGGCCCATCTGATTGGTCATAATCAATAGCTTTATCGAGTAACGGAGGCAATGGTGGAGTGCCACTAGAGGGGGGATAAGGATTAGACTCTGGAGAATGAGTAACACTATCATTGTAAGAGAAACTGTGCTCCTCTGACAAGTTGGTAGGGAGCTCAAATGACACAGAGGAGGAGTTATGCAACAGAATATGACTTTGAAACTCATCATCATTAGCAAAAGCAACCTGACAAAGATGACAAAAATGTATTTTAGCATCACCATTCTGTGGCATAACATGAGGGGCAGGTTCTTGCTTGCAGTCTGTGAGGGCAGCTTTAGAGGTCTGCACACTGAGACGACCGTGGGTTTTACTGTGGATTCGCTGGTGACTATTAAGTGCAGCAAGATTATTGAACTGTTTAAAACAGACTGGACACTCAAATACTCCCATTTGATGAGTTTTCTTATGATTTATGAGGCTGCCATGATGTCTGTATGTCTTGCCACACAAGTCACATTTAAACGGCCTGTCTGCAGCATCATCTTCAGTTGCCATGTCACTTTCTGTGGTGGAATTTAAAATGTGTTCTGACACTTCACCATTACTAAGGATCCTCGTTGGAGCAATATTTAGCTTCATGTCTGGCTGCAAATCTGGTATAATGTCAAAATCCATCTCATCTAGATGCAGCAACTCAACATCTTTATAATTACTTTCAATAAGACTATTTGCAGAATCCTTTGTCCTGATTTGAGACTCTTTATTGCGATGAGCCTTTTGATGGGTGACCAGCTGAGTTGCAAGGCGAAAAGCCTTTCCGCATTCTGTGCAAGAATATTTCTTTCTAGATGTGTGAATGCGCAGGTGACTTTTGAGAGCCAATGCATTGGAGAGCTTCCTGGAACATATATGACACTGAAAAGAGCCAACCTCATGTGTTTTTCTGTGGTTAGCCAAACTGCCAGCATGCCTGTAGCCTCGTCCACATTCGTCACATTTGAACTTCCGTTCCTCTTCTGACTGATGAAAAGTTTCTGTATGCTCCAAAAGACTGGGCATGCTTGCACATACTACACCACAATGTCTACACGAAAAGCCTTTGGTCCGGCCTGGCTCTTGCATAGCCATAGTGGTATAGTATAATAATAAGTAATGTCAACAAGAGCCAGTTTGAATGAGTGTGAGGGACACACCTGTCCTCTCTATTATCAAATTGGCCCGTTCTAAGAGGTCTGAGGGTAAAGGCAACATTCAAAAAATTAGCTAAGAATACAATCTGTCCCATTCCATTTGAAAAACGTCATTGGGAAGACGATGCAAGCGCAGGCACTGGATGAAATCTGTAACAGGAAAACCCACACATTATTATCATTAAGTTTACACAGGGCAGTTGCATAATAATAAAATGATGAAATGCTAACATTACCATTGCTTTCTAACATGACCTGACAAAAAACTCTGAGTTTACATAACCAATGAATAAATAAATAAAATGAAGTATTCTTACATTACTGTACAATAAAACACTGCTCTTGTTTGTAGAGAAAATTCATGCAGAACTGAAGATTCTGATGGTTCTATCTTTTACCCTCATGTTGTGACTTTCTTTCCATATGACAGTCTCAGTCAACATTCACTTTTAATAATAATAATAATAATAATAATAATAATAATAATAATACATTTTATTTATAAAGCACTTTACATTTGAAAGAAAATCTCAAAGTGCTACAAACAGAGCCATAATAACATAAAAATATAATTAAAACCAGCTGCCAACTGAGATAAACACATAGGTTTAAACATTAAAAGACTTTTTAAACAGGTATGTTTTTAGACCCCTTTTTAGTCCATACTTTTATTGTATGGACTAAAAATGTCATAAAAGTAAACAGTGACAGAAGTGGTCATTCTGCCTGACATCCCCTAATGTTTTTAGAAGAAAGAAATTCCTACAGGATTGAGGGTGAGTAAATTTGGGTAGGAATTTGAGACAAGGTAAAACAGATTCTCTATTATTGTTACCTTTTAAATCAATTAATAATTGATTAAAATGCTAAAGTTTTTATCAAAATTTTTAATTCAAAATTCAACATTTAAATCAAACAGAACTTAGAATAAGATGGATTTCATAGGATAAATAATGACTTTTCTTTTCTGGGTGAATTGCCCCTTTTATAAACACTTTTTGTATGTTCACATAAAAAGTGTTTATTAATAGTACACAAAACACCCATTTTTATACAAGCAATGATTAAACCAACTTGGACATTATATAAAAAACAAAGTTCATGCAGGAGATTTTTATATCCATTCAATTATTTGCCATCAATCTTGAAACCTTTAGTCCGACAGCTTTTATTCTTCTTTATATGCATTCAATAAAATAACGCTGATACAGCATATCTGTCTGGATCTGACAGCATCACTGATCTACAATAGATTTTAGATAGAATTTCTATATTTGAGTGGACAGCATGAAGGATCAACTCGCGGGCTCCAGCAGTTAGATGACAGACTGCTTCACACAATGGAGCTCTGTTGACACAGTAAACACTTCCCCGGTACATTAGCCTAACAGCTAGCACAAACAGCTACACATCTTGATAGTTTTAATAGTCCTCTAGCCGTAGTCTAAATTAATACTGTACGCAAACTGCCCTTGGGATGAACGGAATAAAATATGTATTTGGGAGAAACTGTAGCATCCCATCCCGTTGCGAGCTAGTTAGCATTTGGCGGCTAGAAACTGCGGCTAAAACTAACCTAACGTTACTCATACTACAAAAATGACGCCAGCAATATAACTTACTTACTGAATGTTGCAGTCTCCCTGTGTGAAGTTGGTGGAAGTAATGATGACACTCCGTTCACTTTATTTTAGTTTCAGGACGGGCGTGTTCGTCCCCCTTTTCTACCAATTGTCTTTTCCCCATCCCACTCGACTCACTTCCTGCTCTTGTTGCTAGGAAACAGGAAATGTGCATCAGTGAAAAAAGTCCGTACGTTAGTATTTCTAGAAGATATTTTCCTTAACAATACTTTTTCAGTAGAAAAACATTACTTGTATTATTTCTAGCCCCTCCGCCAAATCCTATTGGAATAATCTAATAAGATGGACTAACGTAAATTAATTAAGTCCCCGCTTTTCGCAAAACATTTGCTCACTAGTGACCAATAATGTTTTATTTTTGTAATACATAGCCACAAATGCAAACAGCAATTGCTTCTCTTACATTATAAGTAAACAATTAAATATTATATAGCTATCACAACTTCTAGGAATTTGTTCCGCCCATAACATTATATTTTCGAAGCCTCTTTTATTATTATTATTATTATTTAATATTGTCATAAATGTCAATTACAGCTTGTATTATTAAATGCTCAGTATTTGTCCACTCTTAAAATAAACCTTTATAAATACACATTTACACATTATTAGACCGTTAACCGCACCATTATTTTCAGCCTATTCACATTTTGTTATATAACTTTATATGCTCAAAACACTGCACATCCACGTACACTGAAGCGAGCATTGATCATCTCCCCTCCCACAGGCTCTCAGTCTCTCCTCCCCATTCCACCCCACTCACCGTGCACTGGAGTCCACAGAACACCAAAACAGCAGAGGTATGAAAGCTTCTCAATTTAAGAAATATTCAGATAGTTTTGTCGACATTCCCCAGGTGGTGAGTGAGGAAGTCATGAAGGCTCACATCTCTGCGTTCACTTGATAATTTCGTCGTGGTCCTAAAGCCGCCGTCCTTCCTGAGATTGAACGATTTGAAATTCATTGTCGAAGATACACCCGTCTGTCCTGAGAGCACAGAAGGTACGCAACGTAATCCACATGTTGTAGGGATACTAAAGATATTAAAAAAACGACCACATAATGTAAATAAAAAAAATGCATCGATTATGATGAAGTGACAAGCGCCCGACTCCAAATTGCTTCGCGTGTTCAGCGGTCCTAAAGCCAGCCATTTTGTGTGATGGTGCAAAATAAAAGCTTACGTTAGTTGTATAGGTTAAAGACATGTTCATGAGCTCTTTGAATTTGCATTGCTTTGATTTGGTCATGGTTGTTATGTTTTAACATTGAAATGTAATTCAGTTTTGTACACGAGCAGCTCAGATGCCAACTTCCTTTGAGAACAAGAGCGTCTTTCCCAATTGTCCCTCAGGTCCTAATGCTGGCCATTTTGTGATGCCTGCCCCGTCCCAGCATCCCAGGGATACTCCACCCCAAAATGAACATTTTATCATTAATCCCTTACCCCCATGTCGTTCCAAACCCGTAAAAGTTTAGTTCGTCTTCAGAACACAATTTAAGATATTTTGGATGAAAACCGGGAGGCCTGTGACTGTCCCATAGACTGCCAAGTAAATAGCAGTGTCGAGGTCCATAAAAGGTTTGAAAGTCATCGTCAGAATACTCCATCTGCCATCAGACGTGCAATTTGGGTTATATGAAGCTACGGGAACACTTTTTGTAAGCGAAGAAAACAAAAATAAAGACTTAATTCAACAATTCCTTTGTCAACAGTCTCAAGGATGCGCTGTTTCTACGTGTATTTAGCTTTGATTTGAAAGAAAACAGTGCATCCTTGTGGCGCGGATGATACAGAAGAGCATACGCAGCATACAGTGATATAGAGAGACACAGAGGAGACTGCTGACAAAGGAATTGTTGAATAAAGTTGTTATTTTAGTTTTCTTCGCTTACAAAAAGTGTTCCCGTCACTTCGTCCCGTAGCATCGTCGACTTTCATACCTTTTATGGACCTTGACTAGGGCTGCACGATTAATCGCATGCATTTGTCATGCGTGTCTCATCAGTAAAGCCGGTTCCGTGATTAGCGGTAAATGTCTGTCACCTGTTTTCAAACGGGAGCGGCAGTTAATACACAGAGCCGTAGTTCACTGACAAGCTACGCAATATTCTGTTCATAATTGAGATTAATCGCATTCGATTATGAACACGATATTGCGTACCTTTTCAGTGAACTACGGCTCTGTGCATGAACTCCCGGTGCATTTGAAAACAGGTGACGGATATTTACCGCTAATCACGGAACCGGCTTTACTGATGAGACACGCATGACAAATGCATGCGATTAATCGTGCAGCCCTAACCTTGACACTGTTATTTACTTGGCGGTCTATGGGACATTCACAATATTTTTTTATTATTATTATTATTATTATTATTATTATTATTAATAATAATAATGTAATATTTATGTGATATATTGTTCCTAAAAAGAATGAAAATAATATTGGAAAAAATAGTAACATATAACAGCAAAGAATGTAAATGATAATAAATACAAGTATATACAAATTAATCTGTCAAATGTAAGTGAAATAAGTTAACGAAGTAAAGTAAATAAAGTAAATTAATTCTAAATTAAATTAAAACATACATTCAAGGCATTTATTGTGTATCTTCTTGTTCTCTCCAGCATCATCAGGATGGCTTCACCTCATCCAGGTAGCCCACCGACCGCAGAGCAGTATACACCACCGCCTTCTGAGACCGAGCCCAACAAAGAACCAGACAACTCATCAGAACAACCTACAAGAAGAAGAGGCAAAGGGAGACCGCCAAAAACTTTGCACACTTTTAAATGCTCGACCTGTCAGGAGGTCTTTACCAGCTCTTCAGCTCTACAGAGCCACAAGCTATCGGTACATGGTAAAGACAAACAGCAGCAATACACCTGTGGTAAGTGCACAAAGACATTCTCCAGCCGGGCACAGCTTTCCAAGCATATGCGCTCCCACTCTGCCCAGCGTCCGTTCCAGTGCCCACACTGCCATAAGGCTTACGAGACTCCAACGGAGTTACGCAACCACAGCCGTTCACACACAGGGGAGAAACCATTTGTTTGTTTTGACTGTGGCAAGGCATTTATGCAGGCCATTTGCCTGCGTATCCACATGACACAGCACAGTGGCGAAAGGCCTCATTCTTGCCCTCATTGCTCCAAGAGTTATCCCACACTATCCAAACTCAAAGTGCACCAACGATCACACACCGGGGAGAAGCCTTACTTTTGTTCCGAGTGTGGGAAGAGTTTCGCCGACCCTTCAGTGTACCGCAAGCATCGGCGTAATCACCAAGGCCACCGACCGTATTCTTGTGGCCAGTGCGGTAAAACATACACGGAGCTGAAGGACTTGAAGAACCATGAGCGTTCGCACACGGGTGAGAAGCCTTACCTGTGTTCGGACTGTGGCAAAGCCTTCTCCCGGTCGTCCTCTTTGGCGTGCCACTTGCGAATCCACTCCAAGAGCAAGCCGTATCAGTGTGAACAGTGCGGCAAAGGGTTTACTCAGCTGTCCTCATACCAGTCCCATCTTCGTACCCACTCAGGTGAAAAACCCTTCTTGTGTCCACAGTGCGGCAAGATGTTCTCCGATCCCTCTAGTTTCCGCCGACATCAGCGGGCGCATCAAGGATTCAAGCCATACCCTTGTGACAAGTGCACTAAGAGGTTTCGGCAGCCGGCAGACCTTGCGGTGCATCAGCGTGTGCACTCAGGTCAGCGGCCCTACAAATGCCAATGCTGCGATAAAGCTTTCGTCGCTTCTTGGGATCTGCGGCGCCACATGCTAGTTCACTCCGGGCTGCGGCCTTTTTCTTGCACGGAATGTGGCAAGTCCTTTACGGAGCGCTCAAGTCTGAACAAACACAGAAGGGTGCATTCAGGGGAGCGTCCTTACAAATGCCAGCTGTGCTTCAAATCATTTGTTGTGTCATCCAGTTTGCGCAAACATGAAAGGACACACTTGTCCGAGAGGCCTTTACAGGTCCAGATCACTCCTGAAACGGCTCAGATGTTTCCCACCACCCTTCCCCAGTTCTCCTGCTCTCACTGTGATATGATATTCGGGACATGGGAGGAAGTGCAGGCCCATGCCAGCCTTCACACTGTCTCTCCCCCGTCTGATTCTATGGTTTCAGCTTTGCCTGTTGACCCACATGTTTGTGTGACCTGCCAGGCAGAGTTTGCTCAGCTGGCTGATCTGCAGGCACACGAGAAACTGCACCCCAAGCCACGACCTCACGTTTGTGACCAGTGTGGTAAGGGTTTTCTGAATAAAGCAGGGCTTCGTAAACACCAGCGCATCCACTCGACTAATCGGCCACATTGCTGTGCTGTTTGCGGAAAGGCTTTTCTTTTCGCTGCCTACCTACGCAAACACTTACGCACCCACCGTGACACTGAGTCCTCATCCTCCTTGCCTCAGACAGACATAGTGCACAGCCAACCCCTGCCGTCCCTACCTAATGCTGCGTCACCGTCGGGATCCGAGCCCACCGCTATTTCTCTGACTGTTCCGGTGACTGTGCCGGTGTCGGCATTTCAGACAATGCCAGCCCATATGTATATAGACAAGGAAGAGGGGCTCTGAACTTTTTGTTACTGCTGTTCTATTCACAAAATAGAGAATCTTGCAAAAAGCCTGAAAATCAATAAAATCTCATTTTTAAATAGGATTAAATGCTTCAGTGCATAAATAGCCACAAGTCTTTAATTTGCCTTGATATTGTACAAAAATGTATTTATCTTTAGAAATGTGCCAAGATTGCTGAGAGGAGTTTTATTTTTAAGGTATGTCTGAATCAAAGAGTCAGTTAATGGTTCTCCTCAGTGTCATAACCACAGATTTAATCTAATATGTCATGTTTATACACTTGAAATCAGCGTAATAATTGAATCCTGATTTTAAACACAAGTCCAATGACTCATTTAAATCAATAAATTTTTCTCCTTCTGAAGTTTAAACAGCTGTTATTATATGAGTGTTTTTTAAAGGCAACAAGCCAGTGGATGTGGTGGTAAATATGACAGTAATTTTTTATGGTTTTATGCTGTAAAGTTAAACAATATCTTCTCTTGTTCTTCTTTCTCGTGTGTCCTAAAGCAAAATGGACCTTTTTCACATTTCTGAGTTTTTCAGTCTTGTGAAAAGGGTCCATTGTACTTCCTGGATTTTTGACAGTTTGGTGTAGTGTAATATGATTTGAAAAATGTTTCATTTATAATACCATTCACAATTTTGGACACATTGATTAAAAGTTGTTTTCTATTATCTTAAAATTGTTTAATCTAGTTTTGTACACACAAATATATGACTTTCTTTACAAAATATTTGTATTTGTTTTTTTTTTTATTATAATTAATTATTTTTTAATGATTCATTAAATGGATGAGTAGGCATAGATAGTGAAAGAAAGAAAGAAAGAAAGAAAGAAAGAAAGAAAGAAAGAAAGAAAGAAAGAAAGTAGGTGTGTCAAAATTTTTTATCTAGTGGTAGAGTATGCCATTAAACTAACATGTCATTTAAATTCAGTTTGGAAAATCATCTAAAGAAGGGGTGAGCAATAAACATTTTACACTTGAAGTGAGTTAAATATAGATATTTTTATATAGACAAATACAAGACAAAACTACTTGAGATCTTGTATTAACCCTAAGTTAAGAAAAAAACTGTGGATAAATGTGAGAAACCATTTTTGATTACACATACAGTAGTTACAGACTATAGTGAGTGAAGTTAAAAATATTACAACAACTTCAGCACTGGACAAACACACAAAACCTTCGTTCCCTACAAAAAGGTATGTTGGGCTCTTGTTCTTTAAACAAAAGAAGTTGATGTCGTATCTCACAGTGTACCAAATATTTTAAGCAGTTACCAAATATTTGTTATATGACTGTTATTGAAAATTCTCCCTTTTTTATGCAGATACATTCTTTATTTCCATAAAGAAGACGAATCCACCCTAGAGAGCGATGGTAGCAATAGTTACCGGGCTCATCCCAATCCTCCACACTGCGGTGGACTCCATGGAAAAAGATTTTCATTGTAACAGCACTGACTCCTCCTGCATTAAAGCTTGTTTTAATACACACTTTGACAATGCTATAGTGATGGCATGGCATTTCCTCTTCATCCTTCTTGTGCTCTCTGTCCTTCTCATGGAGCTGTTTTCCTCCCATCTTCGATCTCCATTCCAGAAGAAGAAGGAGAGAGATATGGCATCTCAAAGCAAGCAGGCATCTGTCACTGATCCCACCATGACTATTGGTGGTAGGATGATGATAGACCTCCACAAGAGCAAAAGTAGTGGAGGTTTTGTTCGTGTATGTCGTGTACGAGTTGCTCTGCTGGGTTCTGCCTAAACTGAATGAAGAGTCGTAACTTTGTTATGCACAATAGTTTGGTACGTGTTCAGTACAGCAGTGTGTGGTCCGAGGTGCAGCAGAAAGAGAATGTCTGTCTATGCATTACTGTTTATATCTGTCCGGTCTGTTCTGTCTCTACTCTATAGGCCACTATCTCTGTGATGGTTAAGAAAATGTTCCCATTGAACACAAGCATATTAAGTAGCTTTAAGGCATCTGTATATAAATATTTGTTATTTTGCATTACAGATGAATATTAGGAACTGAATTGACTTTGAAATTGTAAGTTTAAATGTAACTTTGTTAACAAAGCGAGAACAAAAATTAGTCAAGTAAAAGGTGATTTAAAAAAAAAATAATTTTTGCCACTCTGTGGTGTTTCTGTGTGCAGTTTTGCGTTGTTAGGTCTGGGTGAGAAGTCTTTTTTTGTGTGTGAATACTTACTGAGCAGTTTTGTTTTAGAGTTTAATTGTACATTTCAAACCTCTTATACAAAAAAAAAAAAAGTTTTAGAAAACAAGGAATCATCATTTGTTTTTGTTTGTTTTGCTGGCCAGATTTTATTTCTTTATATTATTCTCTACTTACATTTACCTATATATTAAATTAAAGTCAATTAATAACAATGATAGTATGCTCTATAGTTTGAGCATTTTAAGTAGTGTAAGATTATCACAGATCATATTGTAAAATACATTTGGCTGATGGAGCAGATCAGTTGCAGAGGTCTGTGTTGCAGCACTGTTTCTCCACCTGAGGAGGCACCTGAGCATCACACTCATTAGCATTTGCACATCTGCGCACTTCACCGTCTACAAAAAGAAACACACACATTAAATAATACAATGAATCATTGCTCTCCATCAATTGATGCACCTGTATCTCAGTTTACACATGCAATAGAACTTAAGAATCGATCCTGTTTTTATCAGTTTTAACATCTGAGGAAAAGAATATGGTCAACTTACAGGCTGGAGAATGCATTTTGATCGTAATGCATTTATCAAAACCACTGGTGCATTCTTTCTCCTCTATCTTATCACAGGTGGGATTGTTTTTCTCAATCTTCTGGCAGTAGTTGCACTTCAGTGCCTGTGCAACTAATAAGATCACAATTTTTAAATCTTTGTAATAATTGTGATAAAAAAAAGGCTTCTGTTGTGTGCTGAATTCATTAAACTGTAATGCTCTTACATACATACATACATATATATATATATTTATATATAAACATGAATATCATTTGTAATGTGATTTTAATATTTTAAAAACCATAACCACTTTACTGTGATTGTATTATAGAGAAATTATAAGAACAATGATTTGGAAAAAGTCAAAATTGTTTCCCACTTACCGCAGAGGGCACCTAAAAACAAGATCAGAACCAATGTGCGGGATCCCATCTTCATGTCTTTATCAAACTGACAGTAATGAATTATAATGACTGATTAAATATGATATAGACTAAAAGGACTGTAAAAATAGTCTGACAATATCTTTCTTACCTTCCTAGTCTGTAGTGTTGCTTTGGAATTAATGAGGGAAATGAACACAGCATGTATATATATGATACCTGATAACAAGCGCCCTGTCCTCCTCCCTGCCCTAACAATAACTTGCTATGGGATATGACGTGTCCCATGTACCATTTAGATCCTCAGTTTAAATAAACACATAAATGCAGCTGTTATGACATAAAGTCAACTTCATAAAGTAATTTACTGTTTTATTTCCATTTAGCAACAGTAGCTGTATTACACTTAGCCTGTTTTTTTTTAAAGTGTATTTATATACTAACACAATTTTCTTAAAATTATGCAGTTTACTTAAATTCAAACATTATTAAAAGCCAATGTGTAACACTTGTTTTCAACTTACATAAACAACATAGAATTAAGGACAATTTGAGTTTTAATATTTTACATCTAAAAGACATGGCATGAGAACAGTATCACTCACATTGACTCAATATTGAGGTCATTTGCTTTGTGTGCACAACAATTGTGAAATATTATACTGTCCCACCCATATGTTTTTCTCACCCAGGGCTAAACCGAACAAATGAGAACATTCTTTGTCACACGCACATATTTTGAGAATCATGAAATAAAAGTTTATATCCTTTAAATATTATAGCAACTGTTTCGAATTATTTGTGCTTTTTCATAAACAAATAGTAGAAAAAAACATAACATCTGAATAACAAGGAAAATGAACAAGCAACTGCCTTTTGGAGAAAAAAATATCTGTATAAAACCCTAAAAAACATTAACAAAACATCAAATATGAATGACAGAAAACAAATACTTTTTTTCCCCTCACTGATCCTAGTCATCTTAGTGGAGAATTGTGTTGTAATCCACAGAACCCTCTTTATACAGACACATCGAAAGGATCATACCCCGTACAGTATCTGCAAAGAGGATATTTTTCATAAATTAATCATCCATGGTTCAGCCATTCAGTTAACCATTAATGATATAATATCTACCTCTAGCAATGAGGTAGATCAATTACTTATTCTGGTCAAACACTGCAGATTCAAATGTTGGGACCAAGCCAATGGACGAATCTTCACACCACACATTATGCTCTTAAAAAAAAGGTGCTGTAAAAGGTTCTTCACAGCAATGCCATAGAAGAACCATTTTTGGTTCCACAAAGCACCATTCAGTCAAAGGTTTATTAAAGAACCATCTCTTTCTTACCTTTTTATAATCTTTCGCCACAACGAACCTTTTGTGAAACAGAAAGGTTCTTCAGATATTAAAGGTTCTTTAACCATTTAGACAAAAAGGTTCTTCTATGGCATCGTGAAGCACCTTTATTTTTAAGAGTGTAGGCTACTATTATAACAGCACAAACAACATATACCTTGCCAGTATTCCACAGTGAAATCTCTGTGAGTGAACATATAATTAAAAGTAACCACTGAGGGCATTGTACAGTCATATTTTGTAACTCCATGCTCACCATACAAACAATAGTTTGGACAGTAAAAGGTTATAGTTCTATGGATTTTCTGAGTCGGGTCTAAAGTGTTTGGTGACAGCTTGCTTACCTCCACAACAGAAATGGTCAAAATAACCACAAAAATTCTGAGAAGATTTTCATCCAGCCATTCCTTTATATTCTCACTTCAACCCTTTGAGAGTGTGTTATGTTGGAGCACAATTTACAAAATAATCACTGGGCAGAAACTGAAATCCTACCTGCTTATAAATCCCACAGGTGTGATTTGAAAGGATATCATCTGAGAAACATGTGTTACACTTATTTGGATCTTGGATTTCATATGTTGCATTGAGAATGGCATTGCCTATGCTGAAGCAGGAACAGGGTATAGAGCCAATCTTCTGTTCCATGCCAACCACAGTATTTGGCCTGCGGAGATATAATGGTGGATGTGATATCTTGTTTCAAACTTCCCAATATACCTGTCAAAGTTTGCTTTAAAGTTCTAATGATATAATAGCATATACCAGGGGACACCTCTGGCAGGTAGAAGAAAAACATAATCCAACAATTTAAAAAAAAGACAGAAATATTACGCAGATACTTTTACTTTTAGAGCATTATTTTAAAAAATGTTCATGAATACTACTTTCGTATAGTCAAACACCTTTTCTTAGCTTTTTATCTACAAGCTTTTTAGCTTAAATATAAACAGTACAATTGCAAAAAATATTTTTGCTGCTTTTTCATTTACATTTAAAATGAGCTTAAGCAATGCAACTACTTATTTTCATTGTATATAGCCTCATTTAAATATATAAAATCCATTTGTGTTGGCACTATATGAATCATTTTTGTGCCATTAACTGAAACTGCATGCAAACACTTGCCTTAAAATCAAATATTATGTGCTTATACACTTTGTTAATTTGTGGATTTGACTTTATTCTAAGTGTGACATTTACTTGGAAGATGTGAGTGCAAAAGCTTGCAAAAGATTTTTCATATTTAGCGTTCTTTTTGTTGTTTACTGCTGTGTGCTTTAGTTTACTGTGCTGTGACTCTCACCTCTTGCTGAATGTACACTAGAGTATTTTCAAAACTTATTATTCTGGAATCATTCCTTCCAAATGACTTTAGAGTATGGTCCTTTAGTGAACCTGCCAACTAATTAAGCGAGTGGGAAAAAAATAAGTTGAAGATGTTTTGGTCATGATTTATCTAAAGCTTTATAAGCATATGGCTCGAAAAAAATAAAAATAAATAAATAAATAAAAAAATGGGTGGGACTGCTTATTCTCATGCTTGAGTTACCTCAGTTTTCTGGGTGTAGAAAAGAACCCCACCCACTATCTGAGCCGCAAGAAGAACCGTGAGCAGGATAAAATACTGCAGATAAAATAAAGCTTTTTTTTTTTAACATACTGTTACAGCTCAGTGGAGCAGATAAATGTACTGTTGTATTACAAAAAACCTGTACAAAGAACATGTGCAATTCCCAAGAGGCTAGTGACAACTAAGCTCTTAACATTTTAGGAGTTCTCCTAACAAACAACTATATTTTCAAGATAAAAGTGTATCTCTAATCACATAAATGTCCCATCAAGTTTTGTTTCTATGTAAACTAACAGTTGCCAGCAGGCATTTGACAGTCTTCAGAGAACCTAGACATCCTAAGAAGCCTAATGACATGGTCACAGATCCACTGATGATCAGGAAGTAGGAGAAGAGAGAGATGGAAATGTAGGGAGCGGAGGGCACTGTAAAAGACATGGAGCAAATTCTTTAATAGTTCACTATATATAATAATTAATAGACAAGGAATCAAAATAGCACTGATTTCTGTACTCAAAAAAAAAATTAACACATACTTAAAATGCTGTTCTCTGAAAGTAGTATCCATAGTCCCATAGATAAGAGGAGTGATCCTGAATAAGACCAACAGCAATCCGACATGTACATTGTATTAAATGTAAAAGTTTGGCCTTGCTGAGACCAAACAGGCAACAGTTATATTACTGGAAGAAAATTATCTAGTTTTTGCTGTTAAATGTAGCAAATTGTATTGTAATGTGTGTATTTCATAGGTTTGGTATATTATAAAATACCTTTATTTATTTAATTTTAGTCCAGTTAACTGTGTCTTATGATTCATTTGAAACTTACAAAGAATATTAAGCTGAAGAGAAAGAGGAAGTATTTGGTGAGATGCCATATTTGTGAGCACAAAATAAATAAATATTAAAATCATCTTATGAGAACCAATTAAATAATAATAAAATAAATAAGTTATATTATCAGGGGCAGGGTGATAAGCAGAAAATGGGCCATATTGTTCAACTTTTAGTGTTCATAGAACCAAGTTGGTTTCACAGTTTTTCTTTAAGACCAGATATGGATTTGCTGCCTAGAAATATGCTACAAAATAACCCCTTCTCCTCTTCTCAAGCACAAAAACAGAACAGGGTACAGGAAGTGTCTTGTATTCTCATATTTCCTTGCCTATGGTGACAAAACCAAAGCTATCGTTTTACACAGGCATGCCTTTAACTATTCAGGCACTAGCAAATGGGACAAGAGTGCTTTGTTTGCTGTTATGAAAATTTGAGAATACATCCTTCAGTGGTTATGTAAATGTAGATTTTTTTAGGTCTACATCCTGTATGATGGTGAAAACAGCCAGTGTTTTTTGATATTTTCCACTTTTATAATGTTACTGTAGCCAGAAATATATATATATATATTTGATAATATTAACATTTATCCAATAAAATCTCTATAACTGGTAAATAAGGTTTTAGATAAACAGTGTTTCTATATAATCAACATCTAACTGGCATTTCTCAAAACATTTTAATAATGTTTCGCATAAGAAATAAATATGAAAACTTACCTTAAATAAACTGGGAAGAGTCTGTAATATTAATTCTGATTCGTTGTATTGCTTGAGAGTTCCTGTCTGTGAGCAAAGCATCTTTGAGTCTACATCAGCAAAAAGCAGGCGTACAGAACACCCACCATAAATAAAATATCAACCCTAGTCACAGACTCTTACACCTTTTAGATCCATATACTCCCCTCTTCCTCCTCTGAATTAGCAGCACTTATTTTGAAATACAAGGTATGTCAGTTATTATGTGTCATGATATGACATTTTGTGATGTTTTTATGTTTTTCACAGGCTGCAAGATTTACAACAATTGATAGATTTGACATTTATAAAAATTACTCTATTTCATCTATCAACTATTTTCATATGCATAAACTTCCGGATATCAATTTCTGAAAGGGGACAAAATAAATTGTCAAATATAAGAGCTGACCTGCTCTTAGCAGAAGATGAGTGCATAAAACTGAAACACAGGGGTAGAGATCAGGGTTAATTCATCTGAGGACACTATTATACCTCCCACAGGAGGCTGAAATTTCAGCTTTCATTCCCTGTTTCAACACGCTTCCTGGTCGGCCTGTTTCCCCTCCCATGCCCCAAATGCAGCTTTAGCACAATTAGTTATAGATAATTAGGTGGAATGTTTTAGGGCTTCCCTGTTAATGGATAGAAAGGAGCAGTAGCAGCTGTAATTATATCTAAGGCAAAGTGCTGTTATCAAATGGAGAAAAGCATCAGAGAATGAAATGGGTTTCAGTATTGCCTCATTTGATCAGAGACACAATCTGATAGATAGATAGATAGATAGATAGATAGATAGATAGATAGATAGATAGATAGATAGATAGATAGATAGATAGATAGATAGATAGATAGATAGATAGATAGATAGATAGATAGATAGACAGACAGAAGGATGGATAGATAGATAGATGCCCATCCAATAGACGGACGGATGGATGGACGGACAGACAGAAAGCCAGACAGACAGAAGGATAGATAGATAGATAGATAGATAGATAGATAGATAGATAGATAGATAGATAGATAGATAGATAGATAGATAGATAGATGCCCATCCAATAGTTGGATGGATGGATGGACAGACAGACAGACAGACAGACAGACAGACAGACAGACAGACAGACAGACAGACAGACAGACAGACAGACAGACAGACAGACAGATAGATAGATAGATAGATAGATAGATAGATAGATAGATAGATAGATAGATAGAAAGAAAGAAAGATATAAAGATAGATGGACAGAAGGATGGATAGATAGATACTGTAGATAGACAGACAGAAAGACAGACAGACAGATTGATAGATGGATCTAGACTATGTCTGTTTGTTTGCTTGTTTCAATATGTTTGGCAGTGTTCCTCCTCCTGTCCTGTATAGCGTTACCTTGCTTACTCTCTTACTAATTCTGTCTCATCATTCTCCATCCTTCCTCTCTCTCTCCCATCTCTGTAAACAGCACCAGTAATTATGAGAAATGAACAAATGAACGTCGTACTAATAGAGTTTCATTATGTTAATATGCTGTATGCTGCTGGGTGTATAAAAGACAGACTGTCCCTCATTCAGACACACACCTGCAGTTGTTATTTGAAGGTTACAGACTGTCTCTTTTTTTCTGGAATTTTTTATTTATTTTTTAATAAATATTTATAAACAGCAACTGTTCTCTTATAAGGTAAGTATTATCTGTGTTGTGTTTAATGCTTTAACTACTTTAATATTTTTAGAACCGTGTCTGTGAAGTTCCAGCTTGAGGTAAAACATCAAAGATACAGTTGATTAATTTAAATGATAACGATACAAATATACATACACTTAAATAAAAAATAAAGGTTCCAAAACGTCGTTTTTGCAGCAGTGCCATGGATGAGCCATTTTGGGCTGCCCAAAGATTAATTCTTTTCTTGGCATGAAGGACATTTCAATAATCTGAGGAACCTTTTATTTCACTAAAGTATCTTTTGTTAAAAGGAAAGATTGTATGGATGTTTGAGGTTCTTCATGGAACCATAGATACCAAAAAACAACCGTTATTTTTTTAGGAGTGTGATGTCTTTATCATATTTATTGTATATTATTACAATTTATTGATGTAATGTTTTACTGAAATCCAAGGAGGATGCTAACAAAATGCTATTTCAGTTTAAATTACTTTTTAACAAATGTGGAAAAAAAATCCTTTAAATCCTATAAATAGCTACAACAGCAATTATAAAAATGTATGAATAATGATTGTTTTAAATGAATATTTTTTCTGCTACAATACATATGGATGTATGTTACATGTAGTCTATTGTCTTTTTCACAGATGCAGACAAGTTGTGCTTTACTCTGTATCTCACTCTGTGTCTTAACTGCACATCTGTCAAGGATCCATGCAATGACCCTCAAGGTACATCTTCTACTGTCTCTTCTGAAGCTCAACAAGATGTTTGTTTTTTCATCATCTCTTTATGGGTCTCTCTGGTAATCCCACAGAATCCAGAGAAGAAGGGATGGACTCTGAACAGTGCTGGGTACTTACTAGGACCTTGTAAGTTCATTGCATTCAAACTTGAAAATATTGCGCAAAAGGTATATTTTAAGTAAATTTTATATTGGTTTTTATTGCAGTAATTGTGTGGTTCTCTTGCAGATGCTTACAGAAGTCTTAATGTAAGACACAGAGCTACGGGCAAAAGAGACATGTGGAATGAGAGTTCAAGCTTACCAGCATCATCATACAGTCAGTTCTTAAAGCATTTATAATGACTTATTATTATTATTATTGTTATCATTACAACCTTAAACTCTATTGAAATTAAGAAATAATCCAAAATGTTAGTACATTAATATTTTGTGATCTGGTCTCATTCTCAAATACTATTCTTTCTTTGTTATTCATTTTGTTAGTATTTTTTCTAGTATTTTTTGCTAAAGTAGTCTATTTTCATTTTCCACAGATGATTCCTATCTTCTCTCACTGCTGGGTCATCTTGCATATTTGCAATTAAAAGGTGAATTACATAAATAGTTTGATTGATTTGTTTCTTTTTATTTCTAGTAACTGAAAAAAGAAATGTATGTTATTCTTGGCAAGTAAAAGTACTATTTTTCTCTTTCAGAAATGGGAATGACTGAAGATTTCAGTGGCTCTTTAATGAGCGGCCATATGAAGCAATAACAATATATCTCTGTTTTACTGCTTTTCAACAGTTGCCCTCTAACACTGTTTTGCATTCGATCCTTTTTTATCATCATTTAATATGTATTCATTCAAATTGGTAAAATGTGTAGATTAATATTCCATGAATCATACTGATTTGACTCATCGCACCACTTTACCATTGAACCATTGTTGGTGCATAATTTTCTGCTTCAGAGTTCAAATAATGTGACCAAAAATGAACCTTTTAAAGGCTGAGTGGTGGGAGTGTATATGGCTATGAAGTGAATCTACACTGTAGTGTAACAAAAGTATTTTCAGACCAGATTGCGTGATTACTAATGCGTACAGATCGCTGAAGGTTTTTTTGGATATCGTTCCATTTGATGTAAAATGTAGAATATTATGTAATGTAATAATAAAACATATGGCGCCATCTAGTGGCAGATAAAGGAAGCAACATCATTGTAAAAGGATGCTGTGTTATATATGACCTCTGTTTATTAAGATGTTTTGTACGCCACAATCCTCGGAAGTGAAGCATAAGGAACCCATATTTTTTTTTAATTAAAATTTATCAAAATTTTAGGTTAAAATCTACACCAAATGTGAAATGAATAAGCCTCAGGCTGAAGAAAGTGCCTCTGCCTTTGCACTTACTCCCAATTGCTCTCAACATGGGGACAGGAGAGGTGTCAGCGAATAAATGAGAAAACAAAGTAACTGCCGTTACTTATTTGAAAAAGTAATTTAGATATTTTCTTGAAAATGTAAAAATAATGCATTACTTTAGTTACTTGAAAAAAGTTATCTGATTACGTAACTCGCTTTACTTGTAATGTGTTACCCACAACACTACAATGTTTTCTATAGTTTTATTTTAAATTGCAGTATGGTATAAAGTACTTTTTAAAAGTACTAATATAATCTCTCAAATAATATGTGGTCATAAATCTGCATGCATAATACTTAAAAGAATAAATACTGTTAAAAATAGATGTAGATGCAGATGCATGTCACACCAAGGTGAAAAACCAACACGATCAAGCGTTTCACAAATTGTAATGTATATTATTATGATTAAACTAGCTTCAGCCATTTCTGAAGTTGTTCTAACTTGGTTTTTTCTAGCTACAGAGAGACATCAGAAGAAACCTGGGGGCAGAATGAGGCAGATGGGAAGGGGCGATTTAGGGCTTGGGGGGCAGACATAACAACATCTGAGCTCTTAACATTTTTCCAAGAACTACTTCAAACATTGCATCTGTGCTAAATATACCCCCATCCCATTAATCCAATGCTAAAGCGTTTATCCCCAGTCTGAACTGCTCATCATGAATGGAGATTTCTAAAATAGCATCTTGTATCACACCTGTTGAAAGAAATAATCGTTTCTGTGATTGGTTTGCATCCTTTTATTAAATATTTAAATAATCTGAGACTAGATAATAAGATTTCAATCAATTGAATTCCAGGAAGATGGGCTGACATTTTTCAACTTCATGGTAGAAAGGCCAACCAAAACTGTGGATTGTATGTGTGATGATTCTGTAGTGGAAAAAGTTGACTGACAATCACTGTGTTTACAGAAATTCTATTACTCAGCTGTCTCACAGCTCCAATATTGCTTTTGTTTAACAAATGGCGCTTGGATTTATAAAGGTTACATCAGACTTGTGCAGTACCAGGCACTGCATTAATTTATGATTGTTTTGTTTGTTTTTTGTGACAATTGCAAAGCTATAAAATTAGCAGACCACTTGTCACATAAATGCCACCACAAAAAAGGTGAAAACATAAAAGAAAATAAGAGAGTAATAAATCACTCTGGGTCAATTCCAGACATCACAATAATCCATTAACTAGAGCATCACGGTAATGCCACGATTGAAAAGTGCTGGTATTAATTAGATTATGCTTATATGATGGACAGCCTGTCATCTACAGTGGTGAGCCAGAGTCAGAATACTGATAAGAGGGTCTAAGGTAAATGAGAATGTGTAACTGCTCAGCAGGACTAGGTTCATTTTAATGCCACCACTACCAAGAATCTGCAGCTGTGCAAAAAAAAAAAAAAAAAAATCAGACAGCCTTCTTGACGTGTCCCATGATAGATGTGTTAAAAGGTCCAGAGATCCGTATGACTCAACTGGGCACATCACTGAGCTATAAGCACGGACTGAAATTAGTATTACTGGAAATCAATAAAGTTGATAACTGAGGCAGACATACACACAAACATAATCTATCCTCAAAGAGAACGACCCATCCTCAAAGCAACCTTGCACTACTTAGATGCACCTTACTCAAGTTAATTAAAGGGGTCATATAACGTTGCTAAAAGAGAACACTATTTTGTGTATTTGGTGTAATGAAATGTGTTTATGCGGTTTAAGGTTCAAAAAACACATTATTTTCCATATAATGTACATTATTGTTTCTCCTCTATGCCCTGCCTTTCTGAAACACGTTGATTTTTACAAAGCTCATCGTTCTGAAAAGCGAGGTATGCTCTAATTGGCCAGATATCCAGTGCGTTGTGATTGGTCGAATACTCAAGCATGTGACGGAAATGTTATGCTCCTTACCATACTGTGATGCCGTGTCCCGAAACAATAGAAAAAACAATATAGCCCATTACAAACAAAGCATTTGTTGCATCCAGTGGGGACATAATTACTGATTATAATGACTTATACTGTCTTTTAACGTGTTGCGTTGCATCGCGCTGCGTCAACCGAAACCATGTCAGCATTTATGATCAAAGTAACGACACACAACAAGCGCTACTCTACACTGCTCAAAACTCATGTTTGAATCACCAGTGGCAAATTCTTTAAATATGAAAATGCACTTACAGGCTGTGAGTCAGAAAAGACGGCATTGTAGACTCTCACAGGTTCAGAACACAGTCCTCTGTAAGATGCATTGCACACATCTTAATATTTGGGTTGAACTGTTCAGGAACAGTGTTGAAATACAACTTAACCACTGATTTCTAGCTGTGTCCTCTTTTGGAAGGCCAAACAAAGTAGTTTCGCTTTCACAATGAAACACACACCATCTCCATGACATGGCAGCAGCAGCAACAACACTACAGTGAGAATCAAAGCTATGCCTTCTTTCTTTCCGTGAACATTTGTTGTGGCGTTATGCAAATCTTCCCACACAGTGATGTAGACATGTGGGGGCATGTTTAAAAGAAGCATTTTAGGAGGGCGTGGACAAGTCTTTCTTTACAGTAAAGTAGCAATTAGTCTAAACAAATGAATACTTTTATTTTTCTGTCATGCCTGTGGTCTGTGAAATTTCATTTTAAGACCTGCAAATGAATAAATTTTGCATGCTATACTTTTGATCAATCCTCATAGACATTTATTACTTACATGTGCAAGGGCCGTGGTAATGTATTGTTTCTAAGCATCTGAATAGGAGCGGCAGTAAGGAATGTTACATACAAGACACGTGTATTGGATATTATCTCAGTTTCTTACATTTTCCTACTTTTCTTAATTATGAATTTGTGGGGAAGTCGTGGACTAATGGTTAGAGAATTTGACTCCTAACCCTAAGGTTGTGGGTTTCGAGTCTCGGGCCGGCAATACTACGACTTAAGTGCCCTTGAGCAAGGCACTGAACCCCCAACTGATCCCTGGGCGCCGCAGCATAAATGGCTGCCCACTGCTCTGGGTGTGTGTTCACAGAGTGTGTGTGTGCACTTTGGATGGGTTAAATGCAGAGCACGAATTCTGAGTATGGGTCACCATACTTGGCTGTATGTCACGTCACTTGAATCACTGCTGGTATTTCTCCTCTCGTCAGTTTGAGGCAGGAAAAGGAGGCATTTCAGACATTATCTATAGGAAAAGATCATTCTGACATGCTTTCATCAAATAATCTCTCATGTCAAAATATTTAGCAGATTCAAATATTCAGTTTCTTTCTTCAAAACACATGGAGAAATTTAGCATTACATCAATTGCTCACTAATGGATCCTCTGCAGTGAATGGTTGCCGTCAAAATGAGAGTCCAAACAGCTGATAAAAACATCACAATAATCCACAAGTAATCCACACATCTTCAGTCCATCAGTTAATGTCTTGTGAGGCGAAAAGCTGCATGTTTGTAAGAAACAAATACATTATTAAGACATTTCAAACCTTTGCTTCCGGCTGAATCTTCAATCAGTAATATTGCAGTGAAAAAGTCTTGTCTCAATCAGGAGAGACATACACAGATCCATTTACACAAGTACCATTTACAAGGGAAAACAGTTTAAACCATTCTAAAAAATGCTGGTGGATTTTGATGTGAGAGGACAACATGGGATAGACCTTTTTACTGGAAGAAGCATTATTATGAAGACTGGACTTGTCTTTTGGCAAGAAACTATGTTTTAAAGTTAAAACACATTGATGGATTTGTTTCTTACACACAGCTTTTGACTTCACACATCAAGTCGTGTTGATTACAGAGAATTACTGCAGAGAATCCATTGGTGAACAAATGATGTAATGCTAAATTTCTCCAAATCTATTCTATTGAATAAACAACTCATCTACATCCTGGATGGCCTGATGGTGAGTAAACTGTTTAATTTAATACATTTTTGCACACACACACACACACACACACACACACACACACACACACACACACACACACATATATATATATATATGTATGTATATATATATAAAAGGGATGAATATATACTGTTTTGTAGATAGAGGAGTCTGCCATCCGACGCCCCTCTTGGTTTGATTTTGAGTGCATATGTCTATATGTTGCATACTTCATTTTTGCACCTTTGGTTGTAATGATACAATTGGTCATGTGATATAAATATGGAGGCTCCATTTAAAATAAAATAGCACCCCCCCCATCTTTTTCTGGAAGAGAGATATGCATGGAGACTCCATCTCATGTGAGTGTGTATTATTTTAATGACAGTTTTTCAAAGGTACCGTATGTGTAAAACTTTTTCATAAGTAAAAACGACTGCGTGCACCTTTAAGAGAGCAGAGCGCGTGACGCCCCTCTGAAATGTCTTGGTAAACTTGTAAATTGACTTTTTTCATTACCTCGAGGGACTGAGATGGCCACGCTGACGGACTGTATATATAAAGGAGAACAGCATGAACATACTTATGCTCGACTGTGGACGCAAAGCGAGCGGACCTGTAACGTTTAATTGCAACGTTTACGCAAAGGCGCTCTTCTGGATTTCTGTCTCCTCAAGTGGATTGCTTTACGAGAAAGATTGGAATATTTATCTATTTATTAATATTTATTTCTAAAATAAATAAATAAATAATAAGAAAACGCATAGGACACACATACATTTTATGTGTGTGTTTGAATTGATATAATTATTTTTAAACTGACATTATTTTTTACAGTACGCAAATTCTGTCTGTAAGTATAAAAACACCTGTCTTGGACTTTAAAGAAGCTCGCTAGTGATGATTTTATGATTTTTTCCTGATCTTTTTTTCATCCCGATGCCCGCTCTAATCGCTGTTATGGAATCGTTTGAGTCTTTTGTCACCGAGTCCACCGACATCCCCACACCGGACGATCCGTTCTCGGGTCCTCTCAAGTCTGTTGCGCCCTGGAATTACACTTTCCTCGCCTGTCTGATGTTCATAGTGACTTCACTGTCTTTAATAGAGAACTTCACCGTTATGCTTGTGACGTTTAGATTCAAACATTTAAGGAAACCGCTGAATTACATTATTGTAAATTTATCTGTTGCTGATTTTCTAGTTTCACTGACAGGAGGCACTATAAGTTTTCTAACTAATGCACGTGGCTACTTCTTCCTGGGCGTCTGGGCGTGTGTGCTGGAAGGATTCGCTGTCACTTTTTTCGGTGAGTTATTATAACAACACCAAGACGTGTAACATGTATTACTTTAAAATAAGTAGTTGCCTACATATTTTATGTTACCAATACAATATATTTAACTTATTTGTTAGTACTTATTCATTTGCTACTAGCAATTTCTAGTGACAATTCCATTGTTACTGGTAACAAATTGCATATTTTTGCCATTTAGTTCTATTGTATATATTCCACTTGTTGCTGGTGCCTTTTCTAGTTTTATTCTTTAAATAATAGTATTATTTCTTTTTTACTACCAACCAGGAATTATTCCAGTATATTTAAAGTTCAATATAAAAAGTTATAGAGGAAAATTAGTAGACTATGTTAAAAATTACAGTGACTAACTCTATAGATGTGATTCACAATTGGATTACTTTCTTTCTTTCGGCAGATTATTTATAATTTCTATTGGCATGTTTTTTTGTTTTGTTTATTTATTTATTTTTTTTTACAAAAAAAAATATCATGGTTAAAATAATGTTACTATAGTAAAACAATAGTAAATCTGTGGTTACTGAGGTTTTACAGCAAATACTTATACTATATGTACTGTTGTAAATTGTGATACATTTTCATCCGTTTTCATCCATCCATCCATTACTACACCATCATAAGTGTAGTAATTACAGGGTACCAGTAACCTAAGAAAAGATACTATTTGGTTTTACTTTTAAGATTAGCATTTGGTAAATGCTAAAACAAAATATAAAAGTTCCAAAGCCCTGATTCTGTGCATATTGTCTTTGTTTTACTAATCAGCCCTTTTCTTCTACATAAGAAAAAAAAAATTGCTTTGGTAAATCATAATTATGACATAAAAAGTAGAAATTATGAGATCCAAAGTCTACTTGTGAAATATAAAGTTGAAATTATGAGAAAAGTCAACATTTATTTTTTCTTATAACTGTTAATTCACCAAAGCATGATTTCTTTTTCTTATGTGGTGGCTAAATGGCTTACATAGTTACCTGCAATCAGGTAATCAGGGTTTTTTGAGCTTGAGGAGTTGCCCCATCCCTGCAGTTCTTCTCTTCTCATGGGCCACTTCTCATCTGACACTTGACTAGTAAGGGACATTAATAAAAGATTCTTCATCTCCACCCCGGACTCCCTGTCTCTTCATTCCTGATCCAACACATCCATTACTAGTTCTTGTTTCCCATGAGGCTCATTGCTTTTAATGTAAAATAACAGATTTTCTAAAAAGCAAGCTGGAACTTCTGTTTTCATCTCTTGTTAAATGACAGTACAGGTACATATTATATCACTGACACAGTACAGTTATAATGGGTGTACCTTCTTGGTTTCTAGGGATTGTGGCTTTGTGGTCTTTGGCAATCTTGGCATTTGAGCGTTATTTTGTGATCTGTCGTCCTCTGAAAAATGTCCGGTTGGGAGGCAAGCACGCAGCGATGGGCCTTGTTTTCGTCTGGACCTTCTCGTTCATCTGGACAATCCCACCAGTTCTTGGCTGGAACAGTTATACGGTCAGCAAAATTGGCACCACCTGTGAACCCAACTGGTGAGCTCAAAATACTATTTCACTGAATCTACCCTCCTTCCTTCATGCACTCACTCTGTATCCAATACTGTTCATCTCTCGCTCACAGTCTTTCAATCTCTGTGTCTCTCTGTCATGGACATGTATTAACAGAACAACACCCACAGTTATGTGATGCTGTTGATGAATACTAACGTGCCTTGCACATGTGGCTTTAAGTGGCATCATTTGGAGACAGACAAGGAGTTCAAGTCAAGGCTTCTTCTTGAGTGTTATATTGTGACAGAAAAAAAAGAAACCACTTATAAACCCAAGGTTGATGCCATGCAGCCATCAGTTGAAAAATTGCCTTCAAGAGACTGGCACAAAACATTTGTGGCTGTGGCTTAGCCTTGGCCTTGGAACACAAACAGTGCAAAAACATTTAAATAGGGAATGCAAAGTGACACAGAGAAGACCAAGGATGGGGAATATATATATATATATATTTTTACCATTGTGGGGCATAGTTGCATCCATGTTGATGTTCAGTAGAGTAATGAAGATTCTGCAGATGAGATCTCTGACAGCAAAACAGTCAGTTTGTACATTTTGGTGTCTATTTAGTCTTATTTATCCAAATTTTGACACTGCCTTGAGCTTACATGTACTTATTACTCAATTGTTCTATTGCAATGTTTGTTTGGACTGAACAAAGCACTTCACAAAGCACACAAAGCATATTATGCAAGTGTAAAATGTGCATGTGCATGTGCTCTTATTGTTAAAGATTAGTGCATAATTGATTGCCTAAGCATTATTATCCACACTAATGTTTGTGCTCAAATGGTGTGTTCAAGTCCTCCTGGGAAGTTTGTATTTATTGTTTGGGAAGTCGTTATTTTAAAGTCAAATGTGTTCTACAAAAAATGACCTCTTAATAAGGAATGTGCATCAGGTGTGTTTTTACTTTGTACCTTTTTATTTAATTTATGAAGATGCTGTAAAAATTCTATCATAATTGTACAGTACCATCATATTTTGTGGTAAAATAGACATGCAACTTATGTTAGTTTTATTGTAAATTTAAAAAAAAAAGTTTATTTCAGCAATACAAATTCAACAAGATTACACAAATTAAACAAAACAGATGCTGCATATATTGCAGCTGACATGTTTTCACACTGACACGCCCCAACTTGGAAACTTGGGGTTTAAAGAAAAGGTTTCCACTTGTAATTCTGACTTTGTGGTAGCATTCATTTGTTTTTTACTCGTAAATTGTATTTTTCCTACATGGCTTGAACACACCAAAAGTACCTGCAAGATGATATGTAGGTAAGATGATGACATACAGTGCAGCAAAGATAACAGGGGGTCTGAAGTCTCTGTTTTGCCTCTTTAATACTCGACTGATTTCTACGACCACACCTACATCATCACCTTTTTCATTACGTGTTTTATCCTTCCTCTTGGTGTGATCATTATCTCCTATGGTAAACTTATGCAGAAGCTCAGAAAGGTTGGCAAAATACTCTTATGTTTATTTTCATTACTTGCTTTATAGCAGATTTTTAGATATAAATGAATAAAGAGCAAAAACTGAATAAAACTGGTAAAACAGCTAAGAAGCTTTTGTTTGGTTGTGTATTGTACATTAACATTGAATGTTAATTTAGTCTTTGACTGCATTTAATGTTAGAACTCTAATATGTTTAATAGGTATCGAACACTCATGGAAGGCTGGGTAGTGCGCGTAAGCCTGACCGAGAGGTGGCGAGGATGGTCATTGTAATGATAGTTGCATTCATGGTTGGATGGACGCCTTATGCAGCATTCTCAATTACTGTCACTGCCTGTCCCACAATTCATATTGATCCTCGCCTGGGCTCAGTACCGGCCTTCTTCTCAAAGACTGCAGCTGTATACAATCCCATCATCTATGTCTTCATGAATAAGCAGGTACATCTTTGCAATTTGCCATTTGTCTTCCTTGTCATTTTCGGATCACTTACACATTTTATAAAAAAATAAAAAAATAAACATAAGTTTAGGGTGCCGTGCTGAGGAAAAAAATCTGATGATAGGGTTTTATATTTGAAATATTAAGAATCGATTTGTAGTGTTTTTATGTCATCAATCAATAAAAGTCAGAAAAGCAACAAGGAGTGAAAACAGTGAATCTTGTAAACAGCATATATAGCTATAATTGTTATAGCTATCTTGACTATGCTCTACAAGAAAAGCCATTGCATGAGCAGGTGGTCTGAACTTCTACACTTTTTTCTTTTATCTTATGTCAGGGATGAATCACAGACATCTGATGATCTTTACTCTGACAGTTTTGGTTGAGGGGATTCCATTTTCTTTTTCATATTTTCATTTTCCATATTTTCTATCAAAAATATATCAAATATTCATATTTAATGTTTAAATTCACAGAGATAGAGGTCCATATATACCCAATGAAAACTGTCTTGTATCTTTCGAGTTACAAATCCACCTCAGGAAATGTTTGGGTGCCTATAGCTTTCCTAAAGAGAGGTCTTAGGTCTTACAATTCATTTGCTTCGATTGCTTTGTCATCCTGGGTAGACAATGGTTTAAACCTCAGACTATTTCCATTTTAAAGATATTCTCTATTCTCAGAGTAGTTATGCATTATGAGCGATACAGTCTGCACAGTTGATCCATGATATCTCATTTTTATTTATTTATTTATTTTTTGACATGCATTAAGCCACATACATTAAGCTCATAGAGGGAAATTTCTCCTCAGTGTCCCTGTAGTGTGTCATTTGGTGTAAAAGGCGAAGCAGTGATCTTTTGTAGTCATGTGACTCTGACGACCACCCCTAGGATGTGGGTCCCAGGTGGTTTGGAGCGGAGGCTGCTGGACCCCTTGAGCTGTGCACATCTTCCAGAACTAACCCAGTTTCTGCCCAGCTGTTCCCAGAATAAATTCAGGTCAAGGGTCACAGGGTCTCAAATTGCTTTGACATGAGAGAGAGAGAGAGACCGATTACATTATAGAGACATGAGAACAAACACTTGAGAGTGAGAATAGGGATGGTTTCTTTAACCATATAGCATCTGTAATGCTGCATTGCATTGAGCTCTTGAGTACATGGAGAAAACTACAAAAATGAACATGTCACATATGGGCTGTATATAGGCATGTTTTATTAAAGTTTGCTGTTATTTGGTGTATTCAATAAGAATGCAAAGCTGATTGTCAGTCTTTTCTGAAATGGATTGAATATAGATTTGATAGATCTGAAATAGAACATATACAACTAGATTTTGTCTTTTTTTTCAGTTGCCTTGGTAGAATATATAATATACTGCTCAGTTTGCTTACATTAGTTAATGCATTAGGTAACATGAACTAACAATGAACAATATTTTTTCAGCATATATTAATTTATGCTAATTTATGAAAATACAATTGTTTGTATTTGTTTATAAGACATTAATGTTAATTTATGTAAAATTGTCATGTTAAATTAAATATTAAAACGTATTAGTTGTAAAAGAACATTAACTTAGACTAATACATGCTATATAAGCATTGCTCATTTTTATTTCATAATATCTAATTAGCTAATATTAACAAAATGAACATTATTGTAAAGTGTTATCATGTGCTTAATCTAACATTTCAACAGCTTATGTTGTTGTATAAGCAGTGAAAGTTTACTGTAACTTTCCATTTCAGATAAGTGCCTTTGCCTTTGTCTTTGTACGTTCTGCTTGCATTATTCTGTAAATGTATACCGACTGTAGTGATTCTCTGCATTACAAATTTGACAGAGAGAGTAGCTGGTATTACCCAGGGTACCTCATTTTCATCCAGTCCAACCAAAACCTTAAGGACATGAATATATTTACTTCTCATGACCTTATCTGTTTTAATTAAGGTCAAAATGTCCTTGTATTTACATAGAATACTTGCTTAATGACCTTTTCCTCGTTTCGATGCAGAGGTTGTGCAAAGGTTTAAATACTGAATATAAATCTCTACATGGTGTCTGGAAATATTTATCAAAGATTTTCTTTTGTGTTTTGAACATACTCTTATAATTAAAACCTCTTTTGATTTTATTTGTGTGTGTGTGTGTGTGTGTGTGTGTGTGTGTGTGTGTGTGTGTGTGTGTGTGTGTGTGTGTGTGTGTGTGTGTGTGTATGGGAGAGTGGTTTCTTTGATAGCACTTTAGGAAATTCAATGGAACGACTATGATCTCTATTCACACTGAAACTAAAACTCTTTTTCTCAGTTCAGGAAGTGTCTGATCCAGATGTTTAAAGGAAATGTCACCAATTTGGACTCCACCAATCTGAACCAGACATCTGACAAAGGAGCCATCACTGCCACAGCAGAGAGTCACCTTGAAGAGATGTCCACCATTGCTGCTCGCGTGCCCATGTCCATGTACAACATGGAGAAGAGTGAGGATGAAGAGGAAGAGTCGGAGCAAAGTGGGAATGAAGGTCCAAAGCAGCTCTCTTTATCAGATAGTCGAGTGTGTCCTTTGTAGAAAAGGGGTAATCTGACTAAATAAATGTATACATTTAGTCTAACCTGTTGTCTAACTAAAGCATAAATCCTGCAGTTGTTACCACTATTGGAATGCATATGTTAGAATGTATTGTTTGCGTTTTCAAATGTTCTTTGTTGTTGTTCGTATTTCTTTATGTTGTGGCGATTTGGAGTCTCTGTGTATCTGTATACTTGTCAGTATTGCGTTATTACCTTACATAAACATGAAGGCAAGGCAATACATTTCCATACAGTCCTCTGAACGAATGGCATTTGTTTTTCAGATCTATCTCCTCTCACTATTTTGCTGATTACACACTAGTACCAGTGCAAATGCTTTTTGTGTGTGTGTGTTGGGGGGGGGGGATTTATGAGACAAGCACCGACAAAAACCCCCCAAAAAACTAATAATAATGCAAAAAGTCAAATAAAATTAGCTGCTTTTGAAAATGTAAATAATCACCCGCCTACAGCTTGGGACTCTTGCCCCACCTCTGGCTTCTTCTGATTGGTCTGCTGTTTTGAAATTGACATTAATGAGCTGCTCTTTGTCTCAAAATCTAAACCTGACCTAAGACGGTCATTCTAGTGCATTTTTACATAAAAAACTAAATAATACTTTTAAACGTAAAAGCATGTCTACACATCTCAGAATCTAACATGCTGCTGTATGTGACACCATAACAATTCATTTAGGCCTAGTGAACTAATGGGTCAGACTGCTTTGGCAGTGTATCTGCTTTGCAATACAGTAATAAACCATGCAATTAATGTCCCTTATCTCATGGAAAAAGATCCTCTTCTGACAATTCAGTTTATTGTCTATTGTTGATTTTTCAGTCTTGTTTTGAGAGTTTTAATGGAGGAAGAGTGATCAAATTGTATTTGTATACTTTGGTATATGAGTGCTTGTGAGTTAGAATGAACTGTCTGAATCTCTTATTAGGCCATATTGTTTGGTGTTTGCTAACAATTTATGTCCAAACTGAGTATTGATATCGATGTTTGTCTGTGGCATGCCATGTAATGTTTTACGTATGTATTTATTTATCAATGTCTTGGAGTTATATAGATTTGGTGTTATATTTTAATTAATATGATTTTTTAAATGTATTTTTTAAAACATGTTAATGTTGTAGAACAATAAAACAACTTGCAATAACTTTCCAGAGTGGTCACTAGGTATTATAGTTCAAGACAGAGGGACATTGTGAATCAGAAATGAAAAAAAATAAGTACAAAATAAGTACTGTAGCAAATCCAGTGTGTTTATTGCATCACACAGAGAACCTAAAATAACACAGAATCTTTGAGATGAGAGTTGAGAAAATTCTAGAGAATTCTAGAACTAAAAAGTAAAGGAAAAACCAATAAACAATCCAGCTGAGGTGGTAGAGATGTTTAATAATCATTTTGTTGATTCCGTAGAAACC
Source organism: Cyprinus carpio (assembly GCF_018340385.1). Classification (NCBI taxonomy): domain Eukaryota; kingdom Metazoa; phylum Chordata; class Actinopteri; order Cypriniformes; family Cyprinidae; genus Cyprinus; species Cyprinus carpio. The sequence goes on from NC_056583.1 coordinate 15,465,907, forward strand.
ATTACATGTTGTTTTCCGCCTGCGTATATTAATGTCTGTCCAGTTACAACAGTGGAGCCTGTTTTTAGAATAAGGCCGGTTAGTGATTCTGATGTTATGAGAACAATTATATCTCTTAAATCATCTAGAGCAAAAGATAAATATGGTATGGATGTTGCTATGTCTAGTTCGACTCTAGAACTTACTAAACTTACTAAAGTTATTAACTTTTCAATTTCTCAGGGAAAAGTCCCAAGTGTTTGGAAGTCAGAGATTGTTGTTCCAATATTCAAATGTGGAGATCCCCTTTCTATTGATAATTATAGGTTAAGTTTCTAAGGTTATGGAGAAATTAGTTGCAGAACAGACTAGCAGTTACTTGAGTAATATTTCATTTTCATTGCATCCAATGCAAAATACTCAACAGAAACTGCAATTTTTTTTTTTTTTTTTTTTTTTTTTTATAGAAAATATTAAAACTTTCTTAGATAAAGGTGGTGTAGTTGGAGCCGTGTTCCTTGATTTAAAGAAAGCCTTTGACACAGTTAATCAGAATCCTTATGTCTAAGTTATCTTGTTTTAATTTCTCATTAGATACACTTAACTGTATAGAGTCATATCAATCATATAGATTTCAGTGTGTTAGAGTACAAAATCACCAATCCAATGATTTAGGTATGAACTTATGTACTGCAAGGATCTATCTTGTGTCCACAATATATATATATATATATATATATATATATATATATATATATATATATATATATATATATATATATATATATATATATATATATATATATATATATATATATATATATGAATTATTTTCATCTTGCATGTATATTAATTAATATGGCATTAATATACAAATGTATGTGAACGATACAGTAATTTACAAACATGGTAATAGTCTGACACAAGTTACAAATGAACTCACAAATTCTATGGTTAATGTGTTGGCATGGTTTAAAGAGACTTGCTTACAACTAAATGTGTCTAAAACAGTATGTATATTTTTCTCTAAGTCTAACAGTATTATTAAAGAGATCTAAAGAGAACATCTGAATTCAGTCTCTCTTGGCCATGGTTTGTTAACACCCTAGGTAATGAGAGGAACCAAGTATCAGATCACAGATTCATCAGTAGAGGACCACCATGCTTGCTCTCACTCATGAAGTGAAATATCAGAGGAGGTAAACAGTTTTGCCCTAAAGGAACAGTTCAGTTTGAACATCAGTTGTTCTGATGGCACCCATTCATTGTATTGGAAACATTGGTGAGCAAGTGATGTAATGCTAAATTTCTCCAAATCTGTTCCAATGATGCAAGAAACTCATCTACATCTTGGATGGCCAGAGGATGAGTGAATTTCCAGCAAATTTTGGGTGAACCATTCCTTTTAATCCTGCGTTACCTATTTAGCAACGAAGACAACGCTTTCTTCAAACTAAGAGCTTATGGTAAAATAAAGAAGGTGGTTTATTAATAGATTTGAATTAAGCTAAACTTATTAATTAAATGTATTTCAACCTTAATGTTTTCACATTCAGTTTAATAATGGATAATAAATCATATAGCAGATGAAAGTGGCCTCAGCAATGGGAATGTACAAAGATGCCTTCTGAACAAAGTACCTTTCCCCTGAAGCATTAGCAGGCATTCCAAGGCATTCGACTGGACTTATGAATTTTAAATATTATTCCTAGTATGTCACACAATTCTGTGTGACCAATGACAATTACAAAGGCCTCAGGATTAAAGTAGATGGGTTTAAAAGATGACATTTTTGCAGTGCTTTTGTGCCCTTGATGTGTATCTTTGATACAGTCATGAAACAGCACATGCTGTGTGAATACATCATGCCCTATAGCATACGTTTTTTTTTTAATGTGACATAGACATCATAAACATTCATGTCACTATCCTCAGGGGATAGTTTGTGTGTGTGTGTGTGTTAACCAGTAATGGAAAGAGACAGAAGATATATATCCACCTAGTTTTAGTTTATTTAATTTTTATTTTTTTAACAATACTGTGCAATAGCATGAACATTAGGTCAGATCTTATTACTGTGAAATTAAGAGCTTACCCATAATGCAAAAGTTTTAGGTGTTTTCATACTGCTTTTCCACAGCTTTAGTTATACTTATAAATGTGCCTGGCAAAAAATAAAAAATAAAGAAAGAAAAAGAAATTAAACATATATGCTTGGATTCTCACTGCAGCTTTACAAGCATAAAATGATTCTTCGATTGCTTTAATTATTTTGAACAAAATCTTTGCCTGGTCAGATTTGACCGATAGTGATGCTGTTCCCTTTTTTGTTTGAATATCACGTAAAACACATACAGTATGAATGGAAATACACGTCTGGCTACATTACTCTTGAAAAATCTCATTGTTTACCTTTTTGTGTCAGTTTTGGTTTTACTTTTTTTTTTTTTTTTTGCGTGGAATGTTGAATTTTGTCCATGTCTTTGTCTCATTTCTATGTTAATTTTCAGAGCTTGTATTCTTCTGTGAAAGCTTCAGATTGGTATGAATTTCAAGATTTTTTGTTATAGAATTCTGCAGTGCCTGAGGTGCTCTGCAGCTAGAATTCATCAGGCATGCTGAACTTTTTTGGTGGGCACTACTAATAGGAAATCTCCACAGCAATGTGATAAGAACAGGCTTAGCTTGCTCACGAGGTCAACATGTTTACACAAACAGCAATAGGTCTCACTTGAAATGAATGAATTACTTTCTGCAGTTTCCTCTTACGTTAGAAGGTACTGGAATGTCATATATGTGTATTTTTTTCATGCTATGTTATTTGTAATTTTGCTGCATTTCACACACAGTCTACTTTGAAAAAAGGAAAACAGTATTTTCAAAAATGTCTGGGATTCTAAAATTGATTTGAGACACAAAAATGATAAATGTCTGTTTACAGTCTAGATAGCGTTTTACATGAGACTGCAGACTATATTGTCTACAAGCTGTTGTTTTATTAAATTAAACAAAACTGTTTTGCCTAATAAGAAATTAAATGGCTCTCAAAGCAGAACAAATAAGATATTTAAAATTAAATACTGGTTTATTTTTCTCTTTATGTTAGTCTAAGAACCTCTTGTATGCACAGAAACAGCTCTTGGGGTCCCAACATGAGGTAAAGCACATCTGTCCTATATAAACACACTTTTTAATCTGTGCAGAAATGTCATATGAGTAAAATTAAACTTCAGATGTGCACAGATGTATGGCAACTCTAATCCGTAAAAAAATAAAATATGATCTTTAAACAAAAATACCCATCCAGAGAAAAAGAATTTAAAATCGATGCCCAGTTCAAAGTACATATTAATCAACAAAATAACAGTAATATTAATAGCCTTCTCTAAGGTAAGTTCTCTAAAGCAATTTTCACTCCAATTAAAACTGACATGCAAGATGCCAGAGAGTGAGTCCCTGGTATGATAGAGAAACCTGAAAGTAGTGACAGCCGTGAGGAGACTGGCTATACATTTACACGACAATGTACAATGCTTTGTAATTTATTGATTTTCATGCTTTTTACTTTTTTGTTTGTTAGATTTTAATTCTTAAAGCTGTTTGTTCCATTCCTGAGAAGATATTAAATGTTTAACATATAATTGACCATGGGTTGGATCATAGTTTCTGCTTGAATTGTGTAGATTCATAGCCTACTAATGAGCATCTCAGATACGGGTTCCAAGTCCACTACAGAACAATGACAGCAGGCACTATCTGATCTTCATCTTACCCCTGATCTGCATTTGTTCAACAGCTGAAATGCAGGCTAATTAGATAACACTCAAAACAATCAGTGATGAATCAAGATTTACATAAAAAATATTCTGATAGTAGATTAATAAGCAGTGTCTTATGCAAATTTCTTGTTTTAACTTCTCATTGAATTTTGCTGAGGAAGTCACAGAGGACATTGTTGGTGCTGTCAACTCAATTACCCCTCATCATAACTAAAAAAAGAAAAAAAATGAAAAAGAAATAATGACAGTATGTGTTGAAATGTGACCTGAATGGGTGATGATGTGATAAGAAATTAATGCATTCTGACACCAGCAGTGTTATTTTTTTTTAAAAATGATTTACTCAGTAATGAATCCATTCTCTGCTTCAAAAGGAATATAATTTACATAGCTGGTGTTTTTGTTTTCTTTCTGCAATCCTCTGTTGGTCTTTCCTACACGGGACTTAAAAATCTTCTCCTCCTACTCACAATCTGGCCATTCCACTGTGGGATAATTAGCTCCAAATTGTGGACTTTAAAAATGTAGAAAGAAATGGAATGAGAATCCCGTGGAGATACAAGCAGGCATTGTAATGAGGTTAGCTGGGACGTGAATCAGCATTGGCATGAAGAGATCTATGAATGAATGTAGACATTAGCCTGTGGTGCTGATGGTGCATATATCAACACCATCATCATTGAAGAGGTCAAAGGATAGTCTTGGCTTCAAAAACGGTTCATTAATAAATAAAGATTTAAAAATAGTCTTAAGGTGCCTACATCTAAAGGCAAGGTTGACATTTCTGTATGTTTCCTGACCTGGAATTGGTGATTTGGCAACTTGTTTGTAGTATTTGAAAGTCAGTGGCAGACCAAAGGGTGAGAGAACAACAAACACCAGTGGGATCAAAGCTAATTCATCAAAGTGTGTTGGTCGAGTAAATTAGTCTGGGACAGAAAGATAACTACATATTGGGTCTGTTCATTACTCTCTGCCTGCCCAGTCCTTACATAATTGCAAATTCTACCATCCATTTTTGCTTTACAATGATGCATGTATATCCTACCTCCCACCCCTTTATCACTGCATGCTTTTGCAGTAATTCTGGTAGTCAAACAGAACTTCATCCAATCTGACTGGACTTCCAGAGACCAAAGAGGTTAAGATTTTCTTCTTTATTTCAACAGACTGAGGTCATCAGCTCAAAAAATAAGTTCACACAAGACACCTACAGCTTAAATATATTTCACCATAACAGCATCAAATCTGTGTAAATATGTTTCTGATGTCCTAAGCAACAAATTTAGCTACAAAGATTCATATTAGCCATTAAAGTAAAAATTGAAATAAATAAAGCTAAAATTTCATGGGAATTTTTCTGTTTAATTTTATTCTTATTGTTTTAATGCAACATTTATTATTATGTTTAGTTTTGCTTAGTTATAATTGTCATTAAATGTTAGTGCCAAATATAGTGCTTTATGGGATTGATAAAAAAATGTACTATTACAATAATTTTGATGATGATGATTATATTATTATTAAATATAATAATAATAGTTATTATTTAATAATTCGATTATTAGATCTAACAACAACAGTAGTAGTAATAGAGGCAAGTCAAATGAATTTTTAATTAAAGGGATACTCCACCCCAAAATGCTGTCTGATGGCAGATGGAGTATTCTGAAGACAACTTTCATACCTTTTATGGACCTTGACACTGTTATTTATTTGGCAGTCTATGGGACAGTCACAGGTCTCCCGGTTTTCATCCAAAATATCTTAAATTGTGTTCTGAAGACGAACGAAGCTTTTACAGGTTTGGAACAACATGGGGGTAAGTGATTAATGACAAAATTTTCATTTTGGGGTGGAGTAACCCTTTAAGGTTGTGTGGGTATGTGTTTTATGAAAGATTTTTTTTTTTGGGGTGATCTCAACAACTCCCAGCTAAATCTTCCATTTTTATTCACTATTAAAACAATTTTGATTATAATTATTTAAAACAGTCATTTTAATATTACGGTTAATACTAATGTTAATATTAATCATATATTAAATGAATTTAAGGTTGTTTGAATGTGGCCTCTTTTTTGTTTTACTTCTTTTGAGTCCACTAGAGTGCACTGTTACATCACACTCACTGTAGTCGTTTCAGCTCCATTCTGCAGCATGTACAGCAATAGTTGCACCGACTATCGGTCTTGAGATTGCATTCAAAATGACAGATCTCTTGCTCCTATTTGCTTCAGATGTTTATTATTGCACAATAGGCCGTTAAATGTTTGCACAAAAAGCATAACATTTTCAATTTCAATAACCACACACTGACTCCTGCTGTCTAATGAATGCACTGAATCATGTAATCAAAGCGTTTCACTGCCTGTAGAGCAAAGACTTGCTCAATACCTCACCATGCCAGCCATGATTCAGCTGCAGTTACCATTTATAATCCTTTTTTTTACCTTCTTTTTTGAAAAAGCAGTGCTGAAAAGGCCGTGCTCAAGTGTATATTCGGCACACAATGAAAAAGTGAGGAAATCCAACAGCATTTTACATCTAACAATCTAGCACTACTGTGATAAATAATTCACAGATTAGAATCTAAGACAGTGACAAACTTTGATGCCCTAAATGAACATTAACAGATTCTGACAGTCAGTATTAATAGGGAGAAGAGAAGTTTTTCTCAGTGGGTTAGAGTGTCTGTTTCACCTGTTTTGAAAATCAATCTGACCTACCTACTCAAGATACCAGCAGTTAAAACTGTCATCTTTACAACACGAGTCTAAGCAAATCTAACCAGGCAGGAGGGAAAAACTGTTGGGATGTGCTACCACTGCAATAAATGTTAGGAAAACATTCATAGCGCATCTTGTCATGCAGGAAATACCCATTGTGATGTGCTTACCCAAAACCGTACTCTTAAATCAAAGGATGTGTAGGCCCTATATTGTGTGGGTATACTAGGTTTTCAGGACACCTTGTCTGTGTATTTTGTGTTTGTGTGAAATTGAAAATGGAGAACAGGGGTGGTTGGCCGGGGCGACACAGAGCGATTCATGGCTTTGAGTCAAAACGCTGAGCCCTCAGGGATGGAATGGCCTCTTACGCCTCTCTGGTGCTGCTTAATCTTCGCTCAGCTCGTTCATAAGCTAACGTGCTGCAGGGTCGCATGGTGCAGATGACCAAACGTGTCCCTAATGAACTTCACAACTAATATTGGCAGTTGCTGTTTTTCTTGATCGCATGATTGAGTGCTTTTTAATGCTTGACATATACAGCCGTTACCCAGTACCAGTGTTTGTACACTAATTTCATGTAGGTTAAGCAAAACAAATTTTCAAGTCACATTTTTTAAAGCTTTTGGCAAAATTACAATACAGATTGATTCCAATTACAGCATGTCAACACAAAATATAGTTGCTCAGCCCACAGAATTGCCTTGAGGCATTATAATGCCTAACATTTATTTTCTACCCATAAAAAATATATTTTTTTGTAGCGTAGCATGAAACCATGCGCTTTTTATAATACTATATGATATTGCTGATATAATTGATCCAAACATACACGGAAAAAGTGATTGTCGGGAAGGATTCAAATTTTTTTTGGTGTTATATTAAAAACATGATCTGTGTAAACAGTAACAGCAATGATGTTCATTGAGTACAACAGCACTTAAGAAGATGGGTAGAGTCATTTAAGGACAATACATGCTCATTTGAGCAGAATGATTTTAAATTGTACGTAGATTGCATGTCTTTTTTCTGTTGTATCTCTTTTATGTAGTAGGCTTAGAAATGGTTTAATTAGAAAAACTATTTTAAGTAAAAAACAGGGGTTTATTGGGTCTGGTAAAAAAGTGATTTCTAAATCCACTTTAGACCAGATAGGTGTGATATGACTAGTAGAAAGCACTGCTGGCTTCTTGAGGGGATCATAATCCCGTTTTTTTCCTGAACTGCATTAAGACAGGCCTAGTCACATTGCATGTGGATTATCCAGATTTATGAGACATCCGCTTCACTGCACTGAAAGAATGTGGCCCACACGGTTTTAAACAATAGCCCTAGTGAGGAATCACTTTTTGAGGTTGGAGTAGAAGCCTATACATTGTGTCTAAATACGTTAGCCTTATTAGAAGAAAAGGTCTGAAGTTCTCTACTGGGAATGTGTGTGAGAGAGAAAAAAAATGGCCTGGGGATATAATGAGGAGTACGAGAACTAACAGAAACTGTATACAGCAGGAAGCAAACATATACAGTACAAATAAAACATAATTGGGAACAGGTTGAGATCATTAAGCCAGTCATGACTCCAAATCTCAATAGTACAGTGATAATGACCTCTGGTGTTGATACGGTAACATTACATCTATGGCAATTTGCTAATGCTTTGATCTGTAGCACTTTTTGAAAGTGGTGTGGTTCATATTTATGAACTCTTTTGATAGTTAAAAATCTGGTCAACAGTGGCTTTAGTTTTTATGTGCCAGAGGGAACTGTTATGGTCTGGAATAAGAATGAGATGGAACTTTATTGCAATGTGATGAGTCTCCTGCATTTCAATGTTAGAGTTTGAATACACCTTCTGGTGCTACTTGGACACGTCATCAGTGAAAAACCCGGGGTCATAGGGTGTTTCGGGTCTTTAATCTTCATACACCCTCACCCGGGCGACCCAACCGGGGGTGATCAGTCCCCGGCTTGTGTCCAAGTGGCATGTTGCTCCACGGATCCCCCCTACGGATCCACAGCCACCGAGAAGCCCTCTCTGCGGCCTCTAAGATGTTTGCGGTGGCTTTTTTCAATTGCAGTCCTTTCACTCCAAGGAGTTTGAGGGTTCGCAGCAGTGAGTGGCCAGCGAAGCCTCGGCACCCGACCTCGACTGGCTCGCAGCGAGTTTTCCAGCCGTTGTTCCGGCACTCCGAGCTGAGCCCTGCGTACTTAGCCCTCTTACGCTCGTGGGCCTCTTCAATACGGTCTTCCCAGGGGACAGTTAGTTCCAGGATAACCACTTGCTTGGTAGACTCAGACGTTAGCACCATGTCTGGGTGGAGAGAAGTGGCTGTGATGTTGCCTGGGAACTTAAGCTGTCTTCCAGGGTCAACCTGAAGCTGCCAATCACGAGCAGTGGAGAGGAGCCCCCCCGTAGAGCTAGGCCGGTGGAATTGTTCCTTCTGCCCAGCTCTAATGAAGGTGATTGTTTGTTTGGGGGCTGCCTGGGTCTTGCTGAGCTGGATCGCTGTGCAGATGGAGTCCGCTAAAGCCTTTAGCACCTGGTCGTGGCGCCAGCGGTACCGCCCTTCCCCTAGCGCTCTTGTGCAGCTGCTCAAAATGTGCTCCAGTGTGCCCCTTTTCTTGCACAGCTTGCACTCAGGAGTGTCTGCCAGGCCCCAGGTGTGCAGGTTAGCTGGGCTTGGGAGGACGTCATAGACGGATTGGACAAGAAACTTGATCCGAAATGGCTCTGCTTTCCAGAGCTCTGCCCAGGTTATTCTGCGTGGATCTGCCTGTTCCCACCTGGTCCACGCTCCTTGTTTGGACATGCTGGCCATTTTGGTGTAGCGTTCTTCCTCCACCTCTGCTCGTATCTCATCCTGAATCAGTTTGCGCCTCTCTTTTCCACGAGCCAGATCATAACGTGGCTTGGGAAAACAACCAAGACCTGCTCGTCCCATTGCCACGGAGCCCACCAGCGTTTTGTGCCTTAGTCGTGCCTCAGCTTTGGTGACGGCTTCTTGCGCCTGCCACTTTCTTCCGGTCTTCACGAGGATTCCTGCTGCTGCGACTTTTGTGTCTTTGGAATCCCTTTACATCAATACCTCTCTGGAGCGGGTGACTTTAAACTCCTCTGATAGTCCACTCAAAGGAAGATGCAACTTGGTGGAATGGCCGTAAAGGGCAATGCTGCTCAAGGACCGAGGGAGCCCCAGCCATTTTCTGAGGAACTATGTTAAACAATGCAAGAATTATTGTATACATTTACATCCAGAACAAACCATTTATCCTGCTAATTCGTTACATTAGGTGTTCATGAAATGTTATTTATCTATCAAAGCTTAATTGACTCCACAAACAATTCAAAGTGTCTGTTTTTCTAACTGATCACCAACTAATCCGATTACACTAATACACTCATAAAAATACTGCTAAAAGCATTAGTGAATGCCTGAATTTATGATTTGCCAAGCTGATATAACAGAGATGTTACACCAGTTCAGCGAGACTCCCTTTCCATAAAAAATCTGAGCAGATGCATAAATCTGTTTGAAATTAAATCAAGAGACTTGGACGGGTGCCAGTGCACGATACCGTGCTGATGTTCCCATTATGTAATTGTTGAAGACTATTCTCTTACAGGTTGGTTCAAAGTGCTCTAACAAAGAGTTAACACACTGATCAAAACCTAAAACTAGGCTTAAAGGAGACTAGGCTTTTTGCACATTTCTTTGTAATTTTTTTTTTTTTAATTTACTAGCAATTTCTGAGAAAGAAGAGCACGCATGAGCTAGAAAAACATGTGCTGTTGTGCATGGAAAGTCCTTATTTGGGCACTAGTCGCACGCAGACATGTGCTCAGTCATTTAAAGGGGTCATATTATGCGATTTCAATTTTTCCTTTTTCTTTGGGCTCGTTCTAACATGCACCCACATATCTACGTCACTATGTGGGAAGATTTGGATAACGTTACCCAGATGTTCACGCAAAGAAAGAAGGCGTAACCTTTTATTCTCATTGTAGTATTGTTGTTGCCGCCACCGCCATGTCGTATAGACGCTGTGTGTTTTGTTGTGAAAGCAAAACTACTTTGTTTGGCCTTCCAAAAAAGGGATGATTTTCGCTTCGTCATGCCTGGAGCTGATCCGTGCTGGTCGCTGAGGAAATACATCAACTTTGCACTGTGGATCACTAGATCGGCTTTCACAGTGGACAAAGCGGCATCCAGCCGGGGTCATCACATGTGGGTGCCGGAAGCCCGCCGGACAGTCCTTCGTAGAAGGCTGCGGTGTGTGACGCTGTTTCGTTGAGAAAGCAAAACCACTTTGTTTTTGGCTTCTAAAAGAAGACACTAGAAATCATGTTTATATCATGATTATAATGGGTTTTATGTTTATGTCTCGTCGCTCCAGCCAGACATGGCAACACAATATGTTAAGGGGCATTACATTTCTGTCACACGCTTGAGGTATTCGGCCAATCACAACGCACTCGATAGCTGGCCTATCACAGCACACCTTCAGACTTTCAGACCGACACTTTCAGACCGATGAGTTTTGTAAAATTCGACGCGTTTCAGAAGGCGGGGCATAGAGGAGAAACAATAATGTACAGTATGTGGAAAATAATATGTTGTTTGATCCTTAAACCACATAAACACATTTCATTACACCAAATACAAAAAATAATGTTCTTTTTAGCAGCATCATATGACCCCTATAATAATCCAGATTCATCAGCATTAGAATGAAGGTAAAAACAAATTTATATGTGTATCCGCACTTCTTGTTATTAATCCAACAGAACTGTTGTGCAAAAACCTTTTCTGCACACATAAATACGCAGATTGTAAAAAGTTATTGAATAAGGCCTGCCATTGGTCAGACAAAAAGATAGTCCCACCCAGGCTCACGTCATTAGTTAAAATGATGTTGCTTGTGGGTCTGGATACTTCACAAACAGTGATATCACATGTTGCGATCAAGTCACAGAGACACAGTGTTTACACACTCTTTTCTGAGGAAACAACCTTCAAATGGCTTACTTATAGCTGTCTCTGCCTATTAAGCTGACATAGCAAAAAAATTACAAAATTAAGCTCTTACAAACCTCTGCTCTTGGGGCCATCTGAATGTCTGCAGCAATAAGAGGTGTGAAAACTGATGATACAGTAGATGTGAGACTGGATAAATCTCACCCTGTGGCTGATGTAAACTTCATCATTCTCAGAAGAAAATGCACTGTGCTGTGAAATAATCAACACAAAATGCTCCACTACACTATAATAGGTTGTGAAAGCAATCATTGTCCTTTAGCATTAAACCTACCTGGTTTCATGTCATAAACATACCTGGGGGCACTTTTTAGCAAGACGCGAAATATGTACCAATAAGAACATCACTGCAGTTTCCAAAATAAATGAAAACTAGAGGCAGTAAAACTCTGACACCTTTTATTCCTTTTCACACAAATTTACATAGTTTAGATTAATAAAGCGCAATTTTTGCACAATTACTTGAAGAAGACCAGGTTGCATTAAACTTAGGTTATAACACAGGAAGTATGAGGGAGGAAATGCTGACTCGACAGCGTAGAATGAATTAGGGCCCGTTAGCTCTGTGGAAACCACTGAACTGAGTGTGATAACTTTTCTTTTGCTAATTTAAAGCCTATGAACAGGCTAAACTCAACCCTGAACTTAAGAAGTTAATGGGCCAGGCTAAAGGTAAATCTGCCATTGGGAAATCTGGCCTGAAAGTGTTCATTCTCTTGATGCATAATTCTAAAGAAATATCAGTAAACCCTAAGGCAGAAGTCTTCAACCGCCTCCTAGGAGCTAAACTCAGCATGACAAGGTTTGGTTGGTTAGTATGGGCCAGTTAGCCCCTGCTAGATGCTGTATATACAATTTCCTGTATTGAAAGTCATTCAAAAATAGCCATTTTAATCAGAATTATGACAGATATTTTATGCAACTATAGTAGATGCTTTACTAGTATTTTTTTTTTTTGCCATGTCTTATTATTAAAGTGACTTTGAGCATAGTTGTTTTAATTTTTATTAGTTAGAGTTAGATTTTAGGCAATAACTGTCTGTATTACTTTCAGCAAATGATCAAATGAGCGGGAGAAATAATTCCTACCCCACACAACTGTTTGATAAAACAGAAAGACTGATTCACCAGTACCTAAAGAGAGAGATAAATATATTCATTGATTTAGTTTGACAGTTTGTTTTAATTAATTAAACATTGTAATAAATTTTGTAAAGTACTGATCATATCAATGAAATAAAGGCAACATCATACTTCCTACTTTTATATATGTATAAAAATCAAATAAAAAATTGAACGAAAAATGCAGTGTATACATTTATAATGTTACAAAAGATTACAAAATGTTACAAAAGAATTTCTGAAGGATCATGTGACACTGAAGACTGGAGTAATAGTTGTTGAAAATTCAGCTTTGCCATCACAGGAACAAATTAAATTTTAAAATATATTAAAACAGAAAGTTTTTTCATTGTTATAATATTTCACAATTTTGCTGTTTTCACTATATCACATAAATTATGATCATAAGAGACTTCTTTCAAACACACACACACACACACACACACACACATATATATATACTGTATATATATAATATTCTGTTTTTTAAAATGTGTTGCAAGGATAGACCTTATCATTTACCTAATCATCTTTTTCTTTTTCTAAAAAAAAAACAAGGAAATATTAGATGAAATGCTGCTGTTGATGTTTATTGAAGAAATTTAATTTGATTTTATTGAAGCTATTGTTGCAAGCAAGAGTAGGAGGGCATCCACATTATGTTCTGTTTTACATTGTACAGTAATTGCTGTCACCTGTCATCTTAGCTTTCCTGTCTTTTGCTGTGAGTTTCTTTGATGCTGAACTATACACCCCCACCCCTGCTTTTGAGACATTGTTCTGCCATTAAATGACAGAATGAGGAGAAACATTTCCAAGCATCGATCCTGAGATCATATCACATCAGTTTACCTTTTGTAGTGAGCTGGTTGTTGTGAAGTATTTGTGGAGCCAATTTAGCGTTGTATGTAAACCGCTTCATAAGCTCATCCCTCCTGGGAGCTGGCCAGGGAATGAAGCAGGGTTAGTGCATGCTGTCATCGGACACTGTGGAGGCGGAGGGTGGCACACACCTCGACACTCAGGGCACTGCTGCCAGTCGACAGCAATGCCGGCACCAGACTCTCCTGAAACCTCCTGCCCTCTCCAGATTCATATTACTCAGAGGCTCAAGCGAGAGCCCTCGCTCTGTCATATCTTACATAAGTCCTGAGTTTCTTTACTCTATACATATCAGAATTGGGCTTGAGGCTTTATCATATGGTGCTCTCTTTCTCCACAGTCTAGCCGCTCAGCCACGGGCTTCGAGCTCCAAAACTTCAACCTCCACTGGAACTCCTGTCCCCCACAATGAAGGAAACTGCCAGGTGTGGTTCGAGAAGACAGACATTAACAGGGATGCCGCTGACATTTTGTCAAGAGAATGGTGTGGCATTAAGTGCATGGCATGGACTCCAGGTTTTCCAAGAAGCTGCCAGGATGAGAGTGGGTGGCACAAGATTGCAAAGTGCCTGACAGCTTACTTTCAAGCCTCATGTGAGCTTACAATGTTAGAGACCGGTCTTGCCTTATCGAGACGATGGCATTAGAAGAGTGCTGTAGATGTTGATCGAGCAATGTTAGCCAACCTGGGTAGAGTTTTAAATGCCATTTCTCTCACTCCTCTCTTTCACTCTCTTCTTGACAGGTCTCAAGCAGGGACAGTTAATAATTCATGCAGTTGTTGCTTCAGTTTCTTTTTGCTATTACAGTTGCACCACACTTATTTTACTACTGCTCATCGTTTTCCATCTATTTTGCTGTTCAATCACTACTTAGATCAACAACGTAAACAGCATTACAAGCACTGTGCAAACCCATAATGCACTGTTTTTCTATGTGACTTACATTAAAAAGGGATCACCTGCAATTTTCCAGAAATAAAAGAGTTTATGATAATGTTGGTAAAAAAAAAAACACTGGCAGCATCCAGATTATTATACGTATGGATTTGTTAGAGGTTATTTCAAGAAATACAAATAAATCAGTGAATTCAAGTTATTAGTCAGTTAATATAATATAATATGATATAATAGATCAAGAATGGTTTATCTAATCCCACTGTGGTTTATTAAAGCACTGACATTTTTAGTTATATTCAACATAGTATGACCTGATTTTTCTACACAAATTCTCTGTTATAGATAAGATTGTGAATTTTATTCAGTATGATAATGTGTCAGAGCAGTTGGCTTTGTTTATTTTCCCACCCATTATGTTTACATGATTAATGTCTTGTCTGTTTTAGTGTAGTTTTTGTCCCAAGTCATGCTTCATACTGAATAATGAATTAAATCCCTTATGGGTTCACAATTCTCTGTTCTGTTCTCATGGGGTGATGCACTAAAGGACATATTTAAATGTCTTGAGTGGGAGTGTTGCGGGAAGCCTTCACTGGCTATATTTGCATGAGCGAGCAGAGAACTTGTTGGACAGGAACAGCATAGCGTTTGGCATGCAACCCTGAAACAATTTTTATTCTGCAGCATTGTGGGAGGAACCTATTTGAATGCATCTTGTGTAATGTTTGATCTGACAGGTAACATGCTGATGTGCATGGATATGCAGTCAGTTAGCTTTGGAACCAATGGACTTGCAGGTGCTTGATGAAGATAAATCAGAGAATACATGCTGTTTTCAACCACAAATAAGTTCTGGGATTTTTTTTTAGCTAGTTAAATAGCTTCTCAAAACTTCATTAGCCTAAAGCCAAACGTACAATGATCTGCACACATTTTCAACTCTGAAATATGCCAAGAAAACATCCATCAGTTTCAAAAGGAAATCTCTTACAATCAGATCTATGTGCCTGTTGGCATTTAGATGTTGGAGAGCAACAGTATGCGGGTTTATTATGAAGACCTGCCAGTTCCGTGGGTGCTGGAACTGGAGCTTCCCCCGAAATTGCAGAATCCAGCCTCTAACAACCTGCTATAGAAGAAGCGAATGCATTTCTGCACTTGATACCACATTATTCCCTAGAGTGCTCTGGTATAATCTATGTATGATGCAATGTCAAACATTTCTTATTTTCCAGAAGTAAGTGGGTGAGCATGTGAAAATATAATTTCATGCCTCAAAGGAAATAACCTCTTGGTCATAGTGATGTCATATGTATATATACAAAAAGAGATGATAGAAAGGGTTTGCTTACATGTGGCATAAATAGCCTATGGATATTAGTAGTATGATGTGCCTGTGTGATGATTAGCTACATGCCACTGTGATTCAATGTATATTTTCAAAACGTGAGATGTGCCACTTTCCAAGCCTGTTCCCTCCAATCACTACCGAATCATCACTGATAGGTTCTTCTCCTATGAGCACAGCGCAGAATGTGTCTGGGATGCAACCAGTAGTTTACACAGACTGCTGTGAAGTAGTTGCGCATCACTGACGGATCCCATCGCCTGGAAAACCGCTGAAAGTCACGTATTTCTTTTCACAGAACTAAATGGCTCGGATTAACAATCGATACAACATATGTAGATAAGCGATTCGATATTCTAAGCGTTTGAGAAATGCAAGCGATTGCCTGGCTTTAAATGTAAGTACCTACGCAGTGAGTCATGTGATGTACGTTTATGAATTTGAATGAAATATTTTGATGTGAAAACATGCAATGTCGGGACTGTAAAATGGATTGCAGGGTTATATTCAACATATCGTTTACTGAGAAAAAAAATATATATAAAAAAAAAAAAACCGAAACGGTATTTGTTGTTTATATCACTTGAATTTGAAACCGTGTTTAATTAGAAGACGCTAAACAGTTTAAAACACGATTCTTTTATATTCTAGAAGACTATTTGTGTTACTATAATACATTTCAATTGCGTCTTATAATTAATGTGAATAGTTTAAATGTGTATTGTATTTGTGTTTATAACAGTTGCACTGATCTAAAACTAAATTAAGGAACGTAACAAATATGACCATGCTTTATTTCTACTCTAAATCCTGGCATAAATGATAACATATCAGTTCATAATAATTCTTTATAGCTATGAATGATAGCTATGTAGAAAAATCCTTATACTAATAAATACATTAATTAGTTGTGTGTGTGTGTGTGTGTGTGTGTGTGTATATATAATATATAATATTATATTGACCTTCTCAAGTGACATGAAGGTTTATTGGTAGCAATCACTGCTTGTTACTGTCTTTTACTATAGACTGTGGCCTGAAAAACTATGAGAAACTGTGCAGATTTCCATCTTGTGATTAGCTGAGGGCTTAAGGCGTAGCTGTCCACTGGTTTTCAAATCAGTCTCATTTTCTCTGTTACCTGGTAAATGATCAGTTGTGTTCTTGGTAGCCATGAGATGCCCAGATCATTTCTGTCAAAGGCAGAATGATAATTTTTACCCTGTACACAAACTCTCTCTCTTTTCCACATCCATATTTTATTATGTACAATAATCTGATGAGATGACATGTTTTCCCTGTTACATTATACACACAAATAAATAGCAAAAAATAAACAGATCTTTTCAGTAAATTATAAGGCCAAGAAAGGCTTTTAAAATGTAAAATGGTTTGCATTGTGCTCATGTTTTGCTTTCATGATTAATTCAGAAGGTTCTTGTGGATATATTTGAAGTTACTCAAAGAACATTAATTGGATCTTGCCGTTGCGAGAAACAGAAAGCAGTCATTCACTGACCTAGATTCTCGCTGAGATATCTAGTGTTTGAAGTCAATATAGCAAGAAGGTAAAGAAAATAGCTGAGGCTCTTTGCTTTGTAGATGGATGTAGCTTAGCACTGTCAGACCAGCCATCAGGTCTCCTAAATATACTATCGTTCAAAAGTGAAAAGGGGATATTAAGAAGATAAGATAAATAGAAAAAAAGGATAGAAAAAATAACTTTTATTCAACAAAAATAAGGTGATTAAAATGGTCAAACGTGACAGTAGGGACATTTTAATATTATAGAAGATTTATATTGTAAACGAATGCTGTTCTTTTGAACTTTCTGTTCCTTAAAGCATCCTAGAAAAAAAAAATTAGACAGTTTAAAAGAAAAGCAGCTTTCAGTAAAATATAAAATAAAAAATACAGTTTCAGAATTGATAATAATAAGCAATTAACTCAAGGCAAGATTGTGGGATGTAAACTTGGAATTGCAAGTTTTTTATTATTACCTTATTTTTAAGAGACTCAAAAAATTAAAAAAATCAATCCCAAACGATTGAACAGTTGTGTATATTGCATGAGAAAGTCAAGAGAGCAGAACACTGTATCTGTAGCTCTGTAGACACAATACCCATGACCACCACAGCATTCCTAGCTTCAGGCCTTTTGGGTTCCCTGGGAAGGCTGCTAAACAAGTCCAGTGTACCCTTCCCGTGGGGTCCTCCCTATCAAGGTCCAGACCTCATGGGAGATGTCATCTGTCACTCTAATGAGTGACACCTCAGTCTTAAGATCAGGATCCTTAGAGCAGCCACTGACTCACAAACCAGGGTAGGAACGAGAGTGAAGAGAACAGCTTTCGCAACAGAGAGGAGAGTATATGTGTGTGGGAAGACTGCACTTTTCATGTGTTCAGGTACCGATAAGTCCAGAGACAACAAGATTTTCGCCAAGTAAATATGTCAACTTGTGCTTTCAAAAATTAAAGGGATATTTCACCTAAAAGTAATTCTGTCATCATATATTCATCCTAATGATGTTCCAAACCTGTATGAATTTCTTTCTTCTGTGGAATATTATAAAAGAAGATATTTTAAGAGTTGTATTTTTTTTTTTTTTAAGAGGTTTGGAGTTTACCTCCAAATAATATCATTCCAAAACTGAATGAATTTCTTTCTTCTGTGGAACACAAAATAGGATTTTCTGAAAACCTATTCTTTTTTTTCCTTTTTTTTTAATAGAAGTCGATGGGGTCTACACAGATGAAACCCTCATGATGATGATGATAAAGATGTATCATCATCATCATCTCATCATCATCAAGAGTGTTTCATCTGTGAAGACCCCATCAAGTTATATTATAAAATTCTAAATGGTTTTCAAAAAACCTATTTTGTGTTCCACAGAAAAAGGTAAGTCATTCAGTTTTGGAATGACATTATTTGGAGGTAAACTATCCCTTTAAGATGTTTTCTGTAATTTTTACCTCAGTTTGACAACCAGAAATATTTTCTTATGGTAACTTGCTCCTAACCATTGTCAGGAACAGGGGTTCTTATTCTGATACCCCCCTCCATCACAATCCATCATGAAGAGCTGATGAGTAGAAAAGAGACAGGAGTGTTCAAAATAATAAATAATTAAATAAAATATGATCTTAGAGATGAGTTGCTATATGTGGAGCAATCTGGATTGCATTCAGAACATGTTTTTTGTTCTGTGTAAAAAATTTTTTATTAGATATTTCATGTTAACAATATGACAGTTTTTTGTTTGTTTGGCCATGTCTACTTGATACCATGATATACAGATACCATGACTGCTTTCAATAGCACTACCCACGCAAACCAGAATTTAAGCATTTTTGCTTCTTCCTGCACATTGTGTATTTATGAACACAGGCTTCAGGGCAGACGTCTGTTGTCTCAAACTCATTGTCACAGCTGCACACAGATTGCAATGGTACTGGAAGACTGAGCAAAAAATCACAGACTATTTTTTGCCAGCAAGGCTCAAAATAAACATCAAGAAGATAAAAAGTAGCTTTGAAATATAGGGCCAGTAAAAGCTATCTTATTTACAAGGCTGAAAAGCTCAGAACCAAATGAATATTATTCAAAAATGAGGGCAATGAGAATAATTTTGAAACCTAAATACTACTTATACTGTTTTATCTTGTCATCTTTGTGTAGTTGGTGATCACAAAGTGGTTTTATATAATTCGCAGTTTCTGTTGAGAATATCTGTCGTGAGAGTGAACTGGATTCCAACGTTAAAACATTTTTAAGGGATTATTTCACTCGTGCAAATCATTATGACACGTGCTCTGGGATTATGCATCAGAGTGCATATGTTCAATGGTTAAATTTATATGTACAGGTCTGAGGTTGATGATTTCAGAAGACAAATGTTTCACAAATAATTAATAAGTATTTGAAATTATTTAAATGTGCAATTGCACATTGTTTTTCCATATATTCATTGGTTAGCTCAAAAATGTTCTTATTTTTAAGTTTATTGCCTTATTACTCAAGCCAAAACTGGAGTATCCTAAGTAGTATATTTTTGTCACTAATCAGTCTCTAGACACACTTAAGGTGGATGGAGAACCCCTGCCCTAATTTTGCTAAGCTCATCAAGTTAAAATGTTGAGCGCTTGTTCTAACTGTGAAATGTATCAGTAATGCTTAATCTCTGTGTACAAATCTGTTGAATCTCTACATAATCTCTCCATTCTTTGTCTCTCATTTCTCAGTCAGACGCGTAACGCTCAAGCAGCCATGCATTTGTGTAGCTCTGTGGGCTCTTTGCTTCTCACCCTTTTCATCAGCAGGTAAGAAACTCCTATTAATAACTCACTTTTGCTATTCCTACACTCATTAATGCCATATGGCTAGCTGAATATGACTGCATCCCACACTGTTTATTACTTTTGTGTCATTCCCCCTTAAGTTATTTGTCTCAAAAACTTGTGACTTTGTAAAGGTGGAAAACCCATTTTTGTCAACAAGTTCTCCCGGGTGATAAGCTTTCGGAGTGACGTCTTGCCGAGATGACAAGCCGGGTATAATTTTGTTTTTACTCTTTTGGCAGCAAATAAAAGACTATATGCCTTAAGTATCCATTCACACCAGATTATGTGGGCTTGGTGAAAAGTGTAGCTAAAGGAAGGATGGAATTATAGCTAATCTTTGAAGACTTTTGGGTGAGCCTGAATGAGACCGCCGTAGCCGATGTATGGGTTACAGATGGAAATAACAGCGCTTGTATCTTGTACCCTCTCTGTTTTGCCTGTTTGAGCTTATCTTTCCATGCAGCGGTACAGTAGCTGCAATGCTAATGCGATTACAGGTGACAGTGTAGAGACAAAGCAAGTTGATTTACTGGAACGGCCACCACTCAGCCATGTTCAGTGAGAGTTCAAGCAGTTTCGATTTAATGAGATATGCATATCATCATCTATGCTTGTATTCTGGCATGACCTTTGAAATTTGATGTGAAGATGGAGGACCTGCAGGACGACTCAAAAGATATAAGGGGGATGTTGAGGAAGTGTGCCAACATCAATTTACCTCACCATCTGTTTTCCCCCACCCCCTTCCTGTCCTCCTTTCCCCTCCAATCTCCAGTCTCTCTTCCTGGCACTTCCTGGAGACTTTAGTGGGTGTACATATAGTTTGGCCAAGAATTCAGCTTCCGTCACATAACAAACCACAACAACAAGAGCCATACCTCCTCTTTGGTTCCTTAGAGCTTAGCACATGAATATAAGGATGCATGAAGGCCTAATCTTGCAGAGGGACTTGTAATGTTCTTGTTGTTTATCTAAAACTGCAGGTTTCAGGTCTATACA